>NC_041388.1:300871090-300902390 GCF_002162155.2 Triticum dicoccoides | reverse complement strand
CCATTCCCCATTTACACATTTTTTAGGCGGGCGGTGACGGTGACAAGACCAAGCTCCCGATGCAGGATGTGCTGGCGAGTGGCGACACCATCGACGAGCGCCTCAAGGGATTTCTTCAAGGATGCAGAGGTGGTCCTGGAGGAGACACTACAAAATGGAGGACTTTTAGCGGCGGTTCACTTGTGTCAGGCAAAACTGAATTTTTCACTGGAAATTGCGGTTTTCGTACGTCGCCCCACCACCACTGAAGAGCAAAATAAAATTTTGATGGTACAACTTTTTCTATCACCTAAGATCATAGGAGACGGTGGCGGTGAAATAATTAAATTTTGACGGTTCGAGTTTTGTCACGGAAGTCCATTTTCGGTGACAGCCAAGACTATCACCTTTGAGTGGCCGACTTGTCAACTAATACCGTTTTCGGTGACGATAATCCATCACTAACAACTAATGCGTCAGGTTTGACAGGTCATCAATTCAGACATATGGGTTGAGTACATGCTCATGTGGCTGTGGTTTTTTTTTTCGTGTGACGGTTGCCGTCACTAACAACCGTTGGGGAACATAGTAATTTCAAAAAAATTCCTACGCACACGCAAGATCATGGTGATGCATGTTGGGAAACGTAGTAATTTCAAAAATTTCCTACGCACACACAGGATCATGGTGATGCATAGCAACGAGAAGGGAGAGTGTTGTCTACGTATCCTCGTAGACCACTCGCGGAAGCGTTATATCAATGCGACTGATGTAGTCGTACGTATTCACGATCCGACCGATCCAAGCACCGAAAACACGACACCTCCGAGTTCTGCACACGTTCGGCTCGGTGACGTCCTCGCCTTCTCGATCCAGCAAGAGGGGCAAAGTAGTAGATGAGTTCCGGCAGCACGACGGCGTGGTGACGGTGTTGGTGAAGAACAATCTTCGCAGGGCTTCGCCTAAGCACTACGAAAACTATGACGGAGGATAAACTAGAGGAGACGGGGTTGCCGGCACACGGCTTGGTGTTTCTTGATGTGTCTTGGGTGCTAGCCCTACCCCTCTATTTATATGTTGAGCCTTGAGATCGAAACTTGGAGTAAAATCCTCCACAAAGTCGGTTTCACCCGAAAGGCAAGAGTCCTTCTCGGACTCCAGGGCCAGACGCCAGGGTTCCCGGCGTCTGGACCCAGACACCAGGGACCCTGGCGTCTGGCCCCTGGACTCCGCAAAACTTTCTTTTGCGCTTTCCAAAAATCTTGTGGGCTTTCCCCTTTGGCCCAAATAAAGTGTTCTCGTACCCAAACATTTCGGGAAACATCCAGAACCCCTTCCGGTGAATTCCGGAACCCTTCCGGTGACCAAACACTATTATCCCATATATCAAACTTTATCTCCGGACCATTCCGGAGTTCCTCGTCATGTCCGTGATCTCATCCCGGACTCCGAACAATATTCGGTCACCAACATACATAACTCATAGTACTATATCGTCAACGAACGTTAAGCGTGCGGACCCTACGGGTTCGAGAACTATGTAGACATGACCGAGACACCTCTCTGGTCAATAACCAATAGCGGGACCTGGATGCCCATATTGGCTCCTACATATTCTACGAAGATCTTTATCGGTCAGACCGCATAACAACATACGTTGTTCCCTTTGTCATCGGTATGTTACTTGCCCGAGATTTGATCGTCGGTATCTCAATACCTAGTTCAATCTCGTTACTGGCAAGTCTCTTTACTCGTTCCGTAATACATAATCCCGCAACTAACTCATTAGTTGCAATGCTTGCAAGGCTTACAGTGATGTGTATTATCGAGTGGGCCCAGAGATACCTCTCCGACAATCGGAGTGACAAATCCTAATCTCGAAATATGCCAACCCAACAAGTACCTTTGGAGACACCTGTAGAGCACCTTTATAATCACCCAGTTACGTTGTGACATTTGGTGGCACACAAAGTGTTCCTCCGATAAACGGGAGTTGCATAATCTCATAGTCATAGGAACATGTATAAGTCATGAAGAAAGCAATAGCAACAAACTAAACGATCAAGTGCTAAGCTAACGGAATAGGTCAAGTCAATCACATCATTCTCCTAATGATGTGATCCCGTTAATCAAATGACAACTCATGTCTATGATTAGGAAACTTAACCATCTTTGATCAACGAGCTAGTCAAGTAGAGGCATACTAGTGACACTCTGTTTGTCTATGTATTCACACATGTATTATGTTTCCGGTTAATACAATTCTAGCATGAATAATAAACATTTATCATGAAATAAGGAAATAAATAATAACTTTATTATTGCCTCTAGGGCATATTTCCTTCAGTCTCCCACTTGCACTAGAGTCAGTAATCTAGATCACATCGCCATGTGATTTGACATCAATAGTTCACATCACCATGTGATTAACACCCATAGTTCACATCGTCATGTGACCAACACCCAAAGGGTTTACTAGAGTCAATAATCTAGTTCACATCACTATGTGATTAACACCCAAAGAGTAGTAAGGTGTGATCATGTTTTGCTTGTGAGAGAAGTTTAGTCAACGGGTCTGCAACATTCAGATCCGTATGTGTTTTGCAAATTTCTATGTCAACAATGCTCTGCACGGAGCTACTCTAGCTAATTGCTCCCACTTTCAATATGTATCCAGATTGAGACTTAGAGTCATCTGGATCAGTGTCAAAATTTGCATCGACGTAACCCTTTACGATGAACCTTTTTGTCACCTCCATAATCGAGAAACATATCCTTATTTCACTAAGGATAATTTTGACCGTTGTCCAGTGATCTACTCCTAGATCACTATTGTACTCCCTTGCCAAAATCAGTGTAGGGTATACAATAGATCTGGTACATAGCATGGCATATTTTATAGAATCTATGGCCAAGGCATAGGGAATGACTTTCATTCTCTTTCTATCTTCTGCCGTGGTCGGGCTTTGAGTCTTACTCAGTTTCACACCTTGTAACACAGACAAGAACTCTTTCTTTGACTGTTCCATTTTGAAGTACTTCAAAATCTTGTCAAGGTATGTACTCATTGAAAAACTTATCAAGCGTCTTGATCTATCTCTATAGATCTTGATGCTCAATATGTAAGAAGATTCACCGAGGTCTTTCTTTGAAAAACTCCTTTCAAACACTCCTTTATGCTTTGCAGAATAATTCTACATTATCTCCGATCAACAATATGTCATTCACATATACTTATCAGAAATGATGTAGTGCTCCCACTCACTTTCTTGTAAATACAGGCTTCACCGCAAGTCTGTATAAAACTATATGCTTTGATCAACTTATCAAAGCGTATATTCCAACTCCGAGATGCTTGCACCAGTCCATAGATGGATCGCTGGAGCTTGCATATTTTGTTAGCACCTTTAGGATTGACAAAACCTTCTGGTTGCATCATATACAACTCTTCTTAAATAAATCCATTAGGGAATGCAGTTTTGTTTATCCATTTGCCAGATTTCATAAAATGTGGCAATTGCTAACATGATTCGGACAGACTTAAGCATAGATACGAGTGAGAAACTCTCATCGTAGTCAACACCTTGAACTTGTCGAAAACCTTTTTGCGACAATTCTAGCTTTGTAGATAGTAACACTAGTATCAGCGTATGTCTTCCTCTTGAAGATCCATTTAATCTCAATGGCTCGCCGATCAATGGGCAAGTCAATCAAAGTCCATACTTTGTTCTCATACATGGATCTCATCTCAGATTTCATGGCCTTAAGCCATTTCGTGGAATCTGGGCTCATCATCGCTTCCTCATAGTTCGTAGGCTCGTCATGGTCAAGTAACATGACCTCCAGAATAGGATTACTGTACCACTCTGATGCAGATCTCACTCTGGTTTACCTACGAGGTTCGGTAGTAACTTGATCTGAAGTTACATGATAATCATCATTAGCTTCCTCACTAATTGGTGTAGTAGTCACAGGAACAGATTTCTGTGATGAACTACTTTCCAATAAGGGAGCAGGTACAGTTACCTCATCAAGTTCTACTTTCCTCCCACTCACTTCTTTCGAGAGAAACTCCTTCTCTAGAAAGGATCCATTCTTAGCAACGAATGTCTTGCCTTCGGATCTGTGATAGAAGGTGTACCCAACTGTCTCCTTTGGGTATCCTATGAAGACACACTTCTCCGACTTGGGTTTGAGCTTATCAAGATGAAACTTTTTCACATAAGCATTGCAACTCCAAACTTTAAGAAACGACAGCTTAGGTTTCTTGCTAAACCACAGTTCATACAGTGTCGTCTCAACGGATTTAGATGGTGCCCTTTTTAATGTGAATGTAGCTGTCTCTAATGTATAACCCCAAAATGATAGTGGTAAATCGGTAAGAGATGTCATAGATCGCACCATATATAATAAAGTACGGTTACGACATTCAGGCACACCATTACATGGTGGTGTTCCAGGTGGCGTGAGTAGTGAAACTATTTCACATTGTTTTAACTAAAGGCCAAACTCGTAACTCAAATATTTTACCTTTGCGATCATATCGTAGAAACTTTTATTTTCTTGTTACGATGATTCTCCACTTCACTCTAAAATTCTTTGAACTTTTCAAATATTTCAGACTTGTGTTTCATCAAGAAGATATACTCATATCTGCTCAAATCATCTGTGAAGATCAGAAAATAACGATACTTGCCGTGAGCCTTAACACTCATCGGACCGCATACATCAGTATGTATTATTTCCAATAAGTCAGTTGTTCGCTCCATTGTTCCGGAGAACGGAGTCTTAGTCATCTTGCCCATGAGGCATGGTTCGCAAGCATCAAGTGATTCCAAAAGTCCATCAGCATGGAGTTTCTTCATGCGCTTTACACCAATATGACCTAAACGGCAGTGCCATAAATAAGTTGCACTATCATTATTACCTTTGCATCTTTTGGTTTCAATATTATGAATATGTGTATCACTACGATCGAGATCCAACTAACCATTTTCATTGGGTGTGTAACCATATAAGGTTTTATTCATGTAAACAGAACAACAATTTATTCTCTTACTTAAATGAATAACCGTATTGCAATAAACATGATCAAATCATATTCATGCTCAACGCAAACACCAAATAACACTTATTTAGGTTCAACACTAATCCCAAAAGTATAGGGAGTGTGCGATGATGATCATATCAATCTTGGAACCACTTCCAACACACATCGTCACTTCACCCTTAACTAGTCTATGTTCATTCTGCAACTCCCGTTTCAAGTTACTACTCTTAGCAACTGAACCAGTATCAAATACCGAGGGGTTGCTACGATCACTAGTAAAATACACATCAATAATCTGTATATCAAATATACCTTTGTTCACTTTGCCATCCTTCTTATCCGCCAAATACTTGGGGCAGTTACGGTTCCAGTGACCAGTCCCTTTGCAGTAGAAGCACTTAGTCTTAGGCTTAGGACCAAACTTGGGCTTCTTCACTTGAGCAGCAACTTGCTTGCCGTTCTTCTTGAAGTTCCCCTTCTTCCCTTTGCCCTTTTCTTGAAACTAGTGGTCTTGTCTACCATCAACAGTTGATTCTTTTCTTGATTTCTACCTTCGTCGATTTCAGCATTACGAAGAGCTTGGGAATCGTTTCTGTTATCCCTTGCATATCATAGTTCATCACTAAGTTCTACTAACTTGGTGATGGTGACTAGGGAATTCTGTCAATCACTATTTTATCTGGAAGATTAACTCCCACTTGATTCAAGCGATTGTAGTACCCAGACAATCTGAGCACATGCTCACTGCTTGAGCTATTCTCCTCCATCTTTTAGCTATAGAACTTCTTGGAGACTTCATATCTCTCAACTCGGGTATTTGCTTGAAATATTAACTTCAACTCCTGGAACATCTCATATGGTCCATGACGTTCAAAACGTCTTTGAAGTCCCGATTCTAAGCCGTTTAAGCATGGTGCACTAAACTATCAAGTAGTCATCATATTGAGCTAGCCAAATGTTCATAACATCTGCATCTACTCCTGCAATAGGTTTGTCACCTAGCGGTGCATCAAAGACTTAATTATTATGTGCAGCAATGAGGATAAACCTCAGATCATGGATCCAATCCGCATCATCGCTACTAACATCTTTCAATTTAGTTTTCTCTAGGAACATATCAAAATAAACGGGGAGCAAAATCGCAAGCTATTGTTCTACAACATAGATATGCTAATACTACCAGGACTAAGTTCATGATAAATTTAAGTTCAATTAATCATATTACTCAAGAACTCCCACTTAGATAGACATCCCTCTAATCCTCTAAGTGATCACGTGATCCATATCAACTAAACCATGTCCGATCATCACGTGAGATGGAGTAGTTTCAATGGTGAACATCACTATGTTGATCATATCTACTATATGATTCACGCTCGACCTTTCGGTCTCCGTGTTCCGAGGCCATATCTGTTATATGCTAGGCTCGTCAAGTTTAACCTGAGTATTCCGCGTGTGCAACTGTTTTGCACCAGTTGTATTTGAACGTAGAGCCTATCACACCCGATCATCACGTGGTGTCTCAGCACGAAGAACTTTCGCAACGGTGCATACTCAGGGAGAACACTTTTACCTTGATAATTTAGTGAGAGATCATCTTATAAAGCTACTGCCGAACTAAGCAAAATAAGATGTATAAAAGATAAACATCACATGCAATCATAATATGTGACATGATATGGCCATCATCATCTTGTGCCTTTGATCTCCATCTCCAAAGCATCATCATGATCTCCATCGTCACCGGCATGACACCATGATCTCCATCATCTTGATCTATATCAATGTGTCATCACATGGTCGTCTCGCCAACAATTGCTCTTGCAACTGTTGCTATCGCATAGCGATAAAGTAAAGCAATTATTTGGCGCTTGCATCTTGTGCAATAGAGAGACAACCATAATGCTTTTGCCAGTTGCCGATAACTTCAACAAAACATGATCATCTCATACAACAACTTATATCTCATCACGTCTTGACCATATCACATCACAACATGCCCTGCAAAAACAAGTTAGGCGTCCTCTACTTTGTTGTTGCAAGTTTTACGTGGCTGATACGAGCTAAGCAAGAACCGTTCTTACCTACGCATCAAAACCACAACGATAGTTTGTCAAGTTGGTGCTGTTTTAACCTTCACAAGGACCGGGCGTAGCCACACTCGGTTCAACTAAAGTTGGAGAAACTGACACCCGCTAGTCACCTGTGTGCATAGCACGGCGGTAAAACCATTCTCGCGTAAGTGTACGCGTAATGTCGGTCCGGGCCGCTTCATCCGACAATACCGCCAAACCAAAGTATGACATGCTGGTAAGCAGTATGACTTATATTGCCCACAACTCACTTGTGTTCTACTCGTGCATATGACACCTACGATAAAACCAGGCTCGGATGCCACTGTTGGGGAACGTAGTAATTTCAAAATTTTCCTACGCACATACAGGATCATGGTGATGCATAGCAACGAGAGGGGAGAGTGTTGTCTACATACCCTCGTAGACCGCTCGCGGAAGCGTTATATCAACGCGGTTGATGTAGTCGTACGTCCTCACGATCCGACCGATCCAAGCACCGAAAGCACGGCACCTCCGAGTTCTGCACACGTTCGGCTCGGTGACGTCCTCGCCTTCTCGATCCAGCAAGAGGGGCGAAGTAGTAGATGAGTTCCGACAGCACGACGACATGGTGACGGTGTTGGTGAAGAACAATCTTCGCAGGGCTTCGCCTAAGCACTACGAAAACTATGACAGAGGATAAACTAGAGGAGACGGGGTTGCCGGCACACGGCTTGGTGTTTCTTGATGTGTCTTGGGTGCTAGCCCTACCCCTCTATTTATATGTTGAGCCTTGGGGTTGAAACATGGAGTAAAAGCCTCCACAAAGTCGGTTTCACCTGAAAGGCAAGAGTCCTTCTCGGACTCCAGGGCCAGACGCCAGGGTTCCCGGCGTCTGGACCCAGACGCCAGGGACCCTGGTGTCAGTGTCAAAACTGGCGGATCTCGGGTAGGGGGTCCCGAACTGTGCGTCTAAGGCGGATGGTAACAGGAGGCAAGGGACACAATGTTTTACCCAGGTTCAGGCCCTCTTGATGGAGGTAAAACCTTATGTCCTGCTTGATTCATATTGATGATATGGGTAGTACAAGAGTAGATCTACCACGAGATCAGAGAGGCTAAACCCTAGAAGCTAGCCTATGGTATGATTGTATGTTGTCCTACGGACTAGCCTGGCCTCGGTTTATCTAATCCACCAGAGGCCTAGGATAACAAGAGTCCTAAACGAATATACCGGTGGGGAGGAGTCCTTGTCTTGGTCGCCAAGTCTTGTGGAATCTTCCTTGTAAGCGGCAGCTGTCCGAACTAGCCCATGAGTATGCGGCCATGGGGGTCCTCGGCCCAATCCAACTGATCGCTAGACGACGTGATGAGTACCCCCTAGTCCAGGACACTGTCAGTAGCCCCCTGAACCGGTCTTCAAGTTAGGAACGCTCCTTGATTCTTTCGAACTATTCTTCATCTTCGGTTGTCGGTCTTGAAAACTGGTTCAACAAATCTTCTCATCTTCGACCTTGAGGATCGCCGAAATGCATTCGACGAGTTTATACGTCGGGTATCCGAGGAGCCCCTTTAAGTTTCCGGCCTTTATCAATGCCTTGTTATTTTTATGCCACACCTCGAGTTTGAAGTTGTTCCCGGGAGGCAGTGTCCTCTTGCGTCTGAGCTCTAACGTTGGACCACATTCGAGGTATCTTTTGCAGCCGAGCACCAATGACGGACTGCTTCCGAGCTCCAACGCCGAAATGTATCCGAGCTCCAACGCCGGACTGTGTCCAAGCTCCAACACCGGACTACATCTAAGATGTCATAGATCATCTTGGTCCAAAAAATTTGAAGGAGTTTATCCGAGCTTAATGCTGGAAATGCCCTCTATGGAGCCAGCCACTAGCGCCCGAGCTTTATGCCGGACTGCTTCCGAGGTGGTGCACCACCCCGACTGTGGGCCAAGTTTTTGTCAATATATTTTATTGGTGCAATTTATTCTCTAACAAGATATATAGCCAGTAGCCCTCAAGGTGTGTATCGCTCTAAAGCCCGAGATGCACCTGAAGGATGACGTAAGACCGCTAATCCCAGTAGCCGCAGAGACTCAGGTTGATTTGCAAAATCGGCCTGAGGATCAAGTCCTAGCTCGGCGGAATACTTTGGGATACAAAAAGCGGTGTGCTCAGTCCTCAAGACTCAGGTTGGGTGCGGCCGACCAACCTAAGGATTAAAATCTCCTCGGAAACTGTATTGCACTTAATTTTTTTTGTATTGAACAGGTAATGCAGTAGCCCCCGAGATACTGGTCGGGTGGCAACACCAGATCAAGGGATCGATGTGCCCCTTTAATATTTTTAAATAATAAGCCCGAAGCCCAGTAGCCCCGAGCCTTAATGCGGGCATGGGTGGCCGAATTAAGGATCGATATCCATAGTAAAATCACAAATTATGTGTAATGACTCAATGTATCCAAGTACTTTACATCCTTAATGCTTGGATCCGCATTGTACAAAACTTTGTTGATCGACCATCGGCTTCCACCTCCTCGGCTAATAGCCGAGGAGTGTTTGTCCTACTTTATAAAGCCTTTATGAGGGCAAAGATTTACGAAAAACAAGGCAATCTGGCCATACGGTTTTATAAACAAAGGTACGCAGAGAGATATGTTATATTACTGTTTGACATAAGAAATGTCTTCCAAAGAAAATAGTCCTGCTATCGGTTCCTTTCTTTGGGTTGTCATGCTAAGCATGATCATGCAGCCTCAGCTCTAATGTAAGAGCAAAATATCGAGGATTTAGTTTGTGAGGCCAGTTAATAGCCCCCGGTAGTGTTCGGCGACAGTCGAGGTCAAGCCGTAAACACTTCGGCCATTGTTATGAATGGCCCGTCATTTAACACTGTCATCGGATTGCTGACCAGTTTACGCTTATTGTGACAGTCAGTTTTCGGCTTTCTCCACTGAGGTGCTTAACCATGTGAGCTGGAAGCACAATCGCAGTGGTTCTCCCTTTGCAAACCTAGCCGAACAAAACGGAATGTAGGAGGCAAGCGCATGAGCCGGGCAACCCTACTATTGACCGAAGACACAATTCGAAACCAATGCATATATAGTGAGATCCGAGAATGTTTTTGCCAAATCTATAAAGGTGTCCGGCATTGCACTGGGAGAGTTGTGCTGAAAACACACAAATAGTTTAAAAGTGCCATAAGCTTGGAAAACCAAAAAACGTCAGTAAAAACTTGACGTCCGAACAAGATCAAGTGTTCGGTGCCCATCCGAAAATTGGGGAAAAAATTGTGCTTCTGTCATGCATTAATATTACACATCCGATCTCAAGACTTCAAGCGGGTCAGCCTACGGCTGCAGCCTCCTATCCCGAAGGCGGAGTGCTTCTCGTTAGACCAGTTTAGCGAACTAAACTTGAGCGGTCACTAGAGAGAAAATGGGTTATCTGGCTATTGACCACACACTCACGTCGAAAAAGGAGCAATAGAAAAAGACTTTGTAACGACCAAGAAGAAAACACATTTACTATAAAATAGCTCATATAAATTTTAAGAGCCCCCAAGTGACTTGGGTAAAAGAATTTTATGTATAATGATTGTATGTACCGAAGTACTTATATCATATCTCTGTTCAACCGAACTTTAAACGCGTCTTAACCGACCGTCAGCTTCTCCCTCTTCGGTCAAGGACCGAAAAGTGTTATGTACTCCACCTATCGAGAATATCGACAGTGTTTCCGATAACCAGTCAACCGGGCCATAAGGCTGTAATAGACAAAGCGCGCTCAGGGAACTTATGCTATATTACAAATGAAGTGTAAGAAGCACCTTTGAAGAAAATAGTACCCCCACCGATACCTTTCTTCGGTGCTCATTATTGCTATGAGACTTGTGCAATAGATTTTTTGTACTCATGAGTTCCGTTGTGTGCCGACTATCATTGAAAACAATAAGAGTGCTACCTTTTGGCTTCACCCAGTCTGAGGTCCGGCTCGGATGACCCGATCGTGACAATCGCAGAGGTGCTCCCTTTACTCCCTAGCCGAACAATCAGGAACGTAGGGGTAAACACAGGAGCGAGGCAACCCAGCTTGCAAATCGCTTAAGTCAATATGGTGCATATTGTGGCATAATACACGAACAAGGAACGAAGCCGTACAAGTATAATCATATGCAAGAGGAAAAGCTTCATAAAGGAAGCCCCCAAGTAAACGGGGTATTTGAATATGTGTGTCACAAACAAAGTTTGGACAAGGAAACAAAATTTACAAGCAACTTTTTCCAAAAAAGTATAATGCTTGGTCGAACCGACCACAAGTTAAAAATTAAAACTTTGAGCATGAAAGCGACTTAGCTGGTTAATGTGTTCGGCATTAATGACGCGGTCCGAGCTTGATGCGGGACAAGGTTCCATCCCCCAAGCCGGTCTCGAGGTGGCGGAGCGGAGGGCTCGACACGCCGAAGTGGTGACATAGCATGGTCAATGCAGACCGGCAGAGAGACGCCGAAGTCCCCGGATCATTTTCCTATGCACAAAAAATAGTGCAAACCGGAGATAATAGTAATAATAATTAAAAAAATCGTTGCATAATAAATAATTTATGCAAAGTGAGTAATAAAAGAAATATGGCCTGGCGCCGAAGTCAATGTCAATGTCGGGCGTCGGCGTGATGCGGTAAAGGCGTGGCAAAGCCTGAATTCACAGGTCGGTCTGAGTTCCGGATGCGGCATTCGCCGGACTATGTACGAAGACTGATAGAACCACCATGCGACCTCGTTAATGCGGCCACCATTTGATAGACCTGTGTACATATGATGGACAAGCCAGAGTAATAATTCCTTGTGAAAAATGAACCCAAACAAGCAAAAAATACTGGGATTAATAGCACCTGGTTTATTTGTTGTAGCAATCCGAAGGAAGGTGATTCCCAAAATTGGGATTCGATCCGCACACCCATTGCCTGATGGGCGATAAAACGACGGCATGACAATGCTGGCAAAGGTTGGCTTGCCGAGGCAAAGCTCTCGGTCCAGCTAACGTGACGGAGCTGGTCGGCTAGTGACGCCGAAGTGTCCGGAGTAGGTTGATGAAGAGATGGCAAAGCCCCTGGTCCAGCCGAGATGTCGAAGCCTCGATGTCAGCTGATGAGTCGAAGTAGGTCGGCGTGATGGACACCAACTTGAAGAAGCAATAGTGCGGCCCTGCCGATGCAGGTCGTGACGTGGTCGATGCCGGCTTGATGAAGCGATCGTGCCGTGATGCCCGCTCCGTGTAATCCGTGGGGCGGCGATGTTGGTGATCATTTATCCTTCGCGATCCTGGACTCTTGTTCGGCTTGCCGAGATGATGATCCGAAGAACTTGAGCTCGGCTCAACAAAGTGACGACGTGTCTAGCGTAGGTCGGCAGCCGTGGATCAATATTTTCGGACTAGTTTGACACCAGCATGATGTTGAAGATCATGTTCAAAAGATCTTAAAGTTGGTGGGATGTGTTCGGGAACAAAACACAATACCCCATACAAAACTTCCTTCAAAAGGGATTTCCGAAATCCCGTTCATAAAAAAGACGAACTCGGGTCAGATTCGTTTTCGCGCAGAAAACAGATCCAAAAAGTGATGCACTAATCGGAAGGTTTCCGGAGTTTGGATGGTCGGATCGAGCTGAAATTTTGAGAGGTGATAGATATGGGAATTCTGTAGCCGATCAACGGTTGGATTTTCCAAAGGACGTCCGATCTAGAAGCTGGACGCCACGCCCTAAACTTGTCTAGATTCCCGTCCAGATTTGACAGGGCTCCGGTATATCGTGGATTGCCAGAGATTCCTCCATCGGAACTCGACAAAAATTTCTAGGGTTGTTGTAGAATCAATTCCGCACAATTCCACTGAAGCAATTGTTAAAAAGACACTTGAGGAGGCCGTGCCGGCGGACACAATTTTGCTGTCTAGTAAAACAGCACAGTCGCCCGAGGGCAATGTTGACGTTGAGCCCCCGGGCTCCCTGGATGATTCCTACATGATCTTGATAGAGATCGGAGTTGATGTTTATAAAGGCCCTCATCCAAACATGACGATCGGACGTAGGGCGCAGTCCTTGGTCGAACCAAGGTGACCAGAAGATGCCGAAGTCGGAGTTGATCTGCAGGCGAGCCATCAACCTTTTGCCGAACACACAGCGGAACTCTCAATGAAAGCACCAATGTCGGTGTCAAAACCGGCGGATCTCGGGTAGGGGGTCCCGAACTGTGTGTCTAAGGCGGATGATAACAGGAGGCAGGGGACACAATGTTTTACCCAGGTTCGGGCCCTCTTGATGGAGGTAAAACCCTACGTCGTGCTTGATTGATATTGATGATATGGGTAGTACAAGAGTAGATCTACCACGAGATCAGAGAGGCTAAACCCTAGAAGCTAGCCTATGGTATGATTGTATATTGTCCTACGGACTAGCCTGGCCTCGGTTTATCTAATGCACCAGAGGCCTAGGATGAGTCCTAGCCGAATACGCCAGTGGGGAGGAGTCCTTGTCTTGGTCTCCAAGTCTTGTGGAATCTTCCTTGTATGCGGCAGTTGTCCGAACTGGCCCATGAGTATGCGGCCATGGGGGTCCTCGGCCCAATCCAACTGATCGGGAGACGACGTGATGAGTACCCCGTATTCCAGGACACCATCACCTGGCGTCTGGCCCCTGGACTCCGCAAAACTTCCTTCTGCGCTTTCCAAAAACCTTGTGGGCTTTCCCCTTTGGCCCAAATAAAGTGTTCTCGTACCCAAACATTTTGGGAAACATCCGGAACCCCTTCCGGTGAATTCCGGAAACCTTCCGGTGACCAAACACTATTATCCCATATATCAAACTTTATCTTCGGACCATTCCGGAGTTCCTCGTCATGTCCGTGATCTCATCCCGGACTCCGAACAACATTCGGTCACCAACATACATAACTCATAGTACCATATCGTCAACGAACGTTAAGCGTGCGGACCCTACCGGTTCGAGAACTATGTAGACATGACCGAGACACCTCTATGGTCAATAACCAATAGCGGGACCTGGATGCCCATATTGGCTCCTACATATTCTACGAAGATCTTTATCGGTCAGACCGCATAACAACATACGTTGTTCCCTTTGTCATCGGTATGTTACTTGCCCGAGATATGATCGTCGGTATCTCAATACCTAGTTCAATCTCGTTACCGGCAAGTCTCTTTACTCATTTCGTAATACATCATCCCGCAACTTACTCATTAGTTGCAATGCTTGCAAGGCTTATAGTGATGTGTATTACCGAGTGGGCCCAGAGATACCTCTCCGACAATCGGAGTGACAAATCCTAATCTCGAAATACGCCAACCCAACAAGTACCTTTGGAGACACATGTAGAGCACCTTTATAATCACCCAGTTACGTTGTGATGTTTGGTGGCACACAAAGTGTTCCTCCGGTAAACGGGAGTTGCATAATCTCATAGTCATAGGAACATGCATAAGTCATGAAGAAAGCAATAGCAACAAACTAAACGATCAAGTGCTAAGCTAACGGAATGGGTCAAGTCAATCACATCATTCTCCTAATGATGTGATCCCATTAATCAAATGACAACTCATGTCTATGGTTAGGAAACTTAACCATCTTTGATCAACGAGCTAGTCAAGTAGAGGCATACTAGTGACACTCTGTTTGTCTATGTATTCACACATGTATTATGTTTCCGGTTAATACAATTCTAGCATGAATAATAAACATTTATCATGAAATAAGGAAATAAATAATAACTTTCTTATTGCCTCTAGGGCATATTTCCTTCAATGCATAGCAACGAGAGGGGAGAGTATGTCTACGTACCCTCGTAGACCGAAAGCGGAAGCGTTTATCAACGCAGTTGACGTAGTCGTACACCTTCATGATCCGTCCCGATCAAGTACCGAACGTACGGCACCTCTGCATTCAGCACACGTTCAGCTCGATGACGTCCTCGCCTTCTTAATCCAGTAAGAGGGGCGAAGTAGTAGATGAGTTCCGGCAGCATGACGGCGTGGTGACGGTGTTGGTGAAGAACAATCTTCGCAGGGCTTCTGAGGGAGTCCTGGATTAGGGGGTGTCCGGATGGCCGGACTATACCTTCAGCCGGACTCCTGGACTATGAAGATACAAGATTGAAGACTTCGTCCCGTGTCCGGAAGGGACTTTCCTTGGCGTGGAAGGCAAGCTTGGCGATACGGATATGTAGATCTCCTACCATTGTAACCGACTCTGTGTAACCCTAGCCCTCTCCGGTGTCTATATAAACCGGAGAGTTTTAGTCCGTAGGACGAACAACAATTATACCATAGGCTAGCTTCTAGGGTTTAGCCTCTCTGATCTCGTGGTAGATCTACTCTTGTATTACCCATATCATCAATATCAATCAAGCATGACGTAGGGTTTTACCTCCATCAAGAGGGCCCGAACCTGGGTAAAACATCCCCCTGCCTCCTGTTACCATCCGGCCTAGACGCACAGTTCGGGACCCCCTACCCGAGATCCGCCGGTTTTGACACCGACATTGGTGCTTTCATTGAGAGTTCCTCTGTGTCATCACTTTTAGGCCCGATGGCTTCTCCGATCATCAACAGTGATGCGATCCACGGACAGATCTTCGTATTCGGCGGCTTTGCACTGCGGGCCAATTCGCTTGGTCATCTGGAGCAGATCGAAAGCTACGCCCCTGGCCATCAGGTCAGATTTGGAAGTTTGAACTACACGGCCGACATCTTTCAGACGAACAGTGCCATGGAGGCCGCACCTGTGTCCGCTCCGACCCCTAGCTCGGAGCCGATCACACCAATCGAGGATGGGTGGTTAGACACCACCTCGAGGGCTGCAATCTCTACGGCGATCGAGCCGAACACCAACCCTATTCTCTGCGAAGCCCGTGACTCCAAGGAGCCAGACTCCTCTTTAGACTCCGAGCCCTCCGTGCCCCGACCGATTGATTGGGCGCCGATCATGGAGTTCACTGTCGCGGACATCTTTCAGCACTCGCCCTTCGGCGATATTCTGAATTCACTAAAGTCTCTCTCTTTATCAGGAGAGCCCTGGCCGGACTATGGTCAACAAGGTTGGGATGCGGATGATGAAGAAATTCAAAGCCCACCCACCACCCACTTCGTAGCCACTGTCGATAATTTAAACGACATGCTCGACTTCGACTCCGAAGACATCGACGGTATGAACGACGATGTAGGAGATGAACACGAACCAGCGCCTATAAGGCACTGGACAGCCACCTCATCTCATGATGTATACATGGTGGACACACCCAAAGGAAGCGACGACGAGGAACACAGGGATGCAACGAGGGATCGTTCACTCGAAAAGCAATCAAAGCGGCGACATAAGCGCCGCTCCAAGCCCCGCCTCGATAGAGACAACAGCCATATAGACCCATCCATAGAGCAGGACGAGCCGGCGGACGACGAACATGCCTTCGAGCAAGCGTCCGAACAGGGAAACTTGGATAAACAAACCGAACACCCTGTCCCCGGCGAAAACAACAGCCCGGACGACCTTACGCCGGATAAACTCATGGAGCAAAAGAACCTCCACAAAAGGCTCGTCGCCACTGCGCATAGCCTGAAAAAGCAAAAGCGGAAGCTCAAAACTGCGAAAGATGCACTCAGAATCAGATGGAGCAAAGTACGCAACACCGCAGAAAAATATGCCGGCAGTCGCCGCACAAAAAGCTATCCAAAGCGAAAGCTACTACCTGAATTTGACGAGGAGGCCTTAGAGCCCCCGCAGTCAAAAAATAGGAAAGCCATCCGGTCGGATGGACGACCGCATGGCCAGCATGGAGCGGCAAGCGGTGCCGCACACAAGCCGGCACGCGATCCACCAAAGGATCCACATCAAAAAGATGGCCCAGCCAGATCTATATACGGGCCAAGAAAGCAAGCTCTAGTAAGCAATGCAACACAACAAATATCCGAACATCACGGCACACCCAAATACAAGGGTGCCGCACACCCCCTATGTTTCACCGATGAGGTGCTGGACCATGAATTTCCAGCAGGATTCAAGCCCGTAAACATAGAGGCGTACGACGGAACAACTGACCCTGGGGTCTGGATCGAGGATTATATCCTCCACATACACATGGCCAGAGGAGATGACCTCCACGCCATAAAATACTTACCCCTCAAGCTTAAAGGGCCATCCCGGCATTGGCTCAAAAGCCTTCCCGAAAACACCATTGGAAGTTGGGAAGAGCTTGAGGATGCTTTCCGGGCAAATTTTCAAGGGACCTATGTCTGCCCTCCGGATGCAGACGATCTCAGTCACATAACTCAACAGCCCGGAGAGTCAGCCCGGAAATTCTGGAACAGATTTCTTACTAAAAAGAATCAGATAGTCGACTGTCCGGACGCCGAAGCCCTAGCAGCTTTTAAGCACAACGTTCGAGACGAATGGCTCGCCAGACACCTCGGCCAAGAAAAGCCAAGAACAATGGCCGCATTAACAAGTCTCATGACCCGCTTTTGCGCAGGAGAAGACAACTGGTTGGCAAGATGTAGCACCAGCAACCCAAGTACATCCGAAGTTAGGGATGGAAACGGAAAACCCCGATGCAGCAAGGACCAACGCCGGAATAAGGGAAACAGCCCAAAGAGCACGTCGGTCAACACCGGATTCAAAAGCTTGCGGCAAAATCAGAGAAAGCCGTCCCTCAAGGATAACAGGGACGAGCTATCCAACTTACACAAAATCTTGGACAAGATATGTCAAATATACAGTACTCCCGGGAAGCCTGCGAACCATATCCACAAAGATTGTTGGGTTTTCAAGCAAGCCGGCAAACTCAACGCCGAACACAAGGGGCTCGACACACCAAGTGAGGACGACGACGAACCCCACAAGCAGAGTACCAGAAAACAAAAGGATTTCCCACAAGAAGTCAAAACAGTACACTTACTTCATGTGACAAACAGAACGGCGCCACCAGAGATACGCGCCATACGGCCTATCCCAAAGGAGTCTCGCCAATGGTTGTTAAAACCGATCACCTTCGACCATCGGGATTACTCTAGAAGTATCCGAAACGCATGCCAGACTGCCTTGGTATTAGATCCAATAATCGGCGGACTCCATTTTACAAATGTCCTGATGGACGGCGGCAGTGGTCTAAACCTGTTATACCAGGACACAATCCGCAATATGGGGATAGACCCAACCAAAATTCGCCATAGAAAAACCTCCTTTCAAGGGGTAATGCTAGGCCCGGATGCCCGTTGCATGGGTTCTCTCTGGCTAGAAGTTATGTTAGGCTCCCCCGGTAACTTCCGTTGCGAACAACTAACTTTCCACATCGCCCCATTCTCAAGTAGCTATCAAGCACTGCTGGGTCGCGAAGATTTCGCTCAATTTAACGCAATACCGCATTATGCATCTCTTGCGCTTAAGATGCCCGGTCCACGAGGCATCATCTCATTAAAGGGAAAACATTGAGTGTTCCTCCCGCGCGGAAAATAGTGCGGCTGCCTTGACAGCCCCACAATAAAGTGGCTTCACCAGCCAAAGCATCTAAACAGGTCGTCAAGACCACGGACATGGCTAGACGAGTCCGGCATAAACATACAATTGATAAAGGCTTAATAATCGTATACCCCTGTACTAGGGGCTCCGCGCATATAAAACAAGAGACAATAAAGCTCAATTTTACCCATTTCGATTTATACTTTGTTTATTGGGAAAATTTTGTTTTTGCCACTCTAGATTTTGCCAATTTTCCTTATGCCACTCTAGATTTTGACATTTCACTTTGCCACTCTTAGCTTTTGACAATTATCACAATTGACATTCTGTGGCAAAAGCAAAATAATTTTATTTCATTTTTGCCGCTCTTAGCTTTTGAAATGTATCACAATTGCCACTCTGGAAATTTTGCTTTTGCCATGGAAATGGCAATTGTGATAATTGTCAAAAACTAAGAGTGGCAAAAGTGAAATGTCAAAATCTGGAGTGGCATAAGGAAAATTGGCAAAATCTAGAGTGGCAAAAACAAAATTTTCCCTTGTTTATTTAGTATAACTCATGTTCGGCACGATCTTTCTTTAACTAAGTTCCTCTCTTTTACAGATGAACAACGTGCTACGCCCGTCCAGGATACGGCACAACAATGACACAGGCGCAGACATGCAGCAGGGACCCGTTCCAAGGATTCTTTTCAGATTAAGACCCTGCGTAAACCTTTTTTACTGTGTCTTGTTGATACACATCCCCTGGTTTCTTGGTATAACCAAGGAGGAGGCTGGCGTTTTGGCATGTGGCCACGTCAGAGTTTTGCGCGTACCTGGACACTAGGGGCTTATTACTAAGGGCGTTATCCCGCCCGCCCTCATAAAGACCGAATACCTTAGGGAGTGTTCGGCGCCGCGAGTTTGGCCTTATATGCATCAGCTCGAATCATGTCTTTGGTCAAATATTGGGTTTGCCTGGCTCCTGTGTTTTGATGCCTTACGTTCCGCTCTATCGGCTAAGGCGGCACCAGGAGAACTACTGCGATTGTGCCCCGGTTCGGCCAGGCAAGCACCTCAGTAGAGAAAGCCGAAAACTGACTGTCATGATATAGCGTGAGACTGGTCAACCACTCAATGACTTACCAGAATCTTTAGGATTCCTCCGCATTAACGAAGGGCCGTTTCCCGGCCAGGCACATACGTGCCCCGAGTTCGGGCGAGCGCATGCGCCACCAGGGGCTATAAAGTAACCTCAATGTCAAACTCCTATGGCTAAGTGAAAGTGATAAAGCATCATAGTCCGATTGCCTAGTTCGCTGTGCTATCACCTCCTTTGTAGGACCAAGACGTTGGATCAAGTGTGAAAATGCGCCTTCTGCGAACACCCCCGCATTATGTGCGTGGGGGCTGAAGTCGATGACTGCCATCTTTCAGATTATATACACGTATATGTTAAACGGCCCCACAGGAGGTATTCCAATACTTGCAGGCACAAGTATAAAAAGCTTCTACAATTTATCAAAATATTGTTTTACAATAATACATGCTATTCGAATATAGTATCCTTCGAGCACTGCGTCTCTATTAAACGAGCGCCTTGCAGAACTTCCTGAAAATAGCGCTCGGCAGGTACTCGGCTTCCATCCGAGTCTGTGGATGCAATAGCGGTGGCTTCCATTTTCGCCCAGTATGTCTTGACATGGGCAAGAGCCATCCGCGCACCCTCTATGCACGCTGACCTCTTCATCGTATTGATATGCGGCGCCACACCAAGGAACTGCTGCACCAAGTTGAAATAACTTTTCGGCTCTGGCCTCTCTGGCCACAGATGATTCATGACATACTTCATGGCGAGTCCGGACAACCTATTTAGCTCGGCCCATTCGGCCAAATGATCGGCTAATGACAATGGACGCTCCGGATTGTGGAACTACGACCAGAAGAGCTTTTCCACTTCGCGATCTTCTTTATCTTGGAAGTGTTCGGCCGCATCTGCGGCACTCGCTGCTAAATCCAAATAGGTGTCCGTCGTACTCCACATCTGGTCTAACGGAGCTTGTTTAGGATCACAGAACTTCCTCCGGAGCATAAAGGGCTTTCCAGCCGCGATCTCTCCGGCCTAACGCAGCTCCTCCTTCATAGCTCTCATCGCAGAGCGAGCATCCTTGGCATTGGCAACAGCCTTCTTCAGGTCCGTCCGTTCCGCCCGATCTTCTTTTTCAAGAAGCTTGCAACGGTCAGCAGCATTCTTTAGCCTCACGGCCATCTTGGCCATTTCCTTCTTGCTTCGGCAGTGAGCAGCCTGTTCGGCTTTCAGCTCTTCAATTGCCTTTCCGGCAGCCGCATCACTTTTCCTGGCTTGCTCCTTGGCTTGGGCAAGTTCCACCCGAAGATTCTCCATGGCAGCAACACCATCTGCATCATGCGCACACATTGTAAGATACTGGCATAAAGCTCCTCTTACCAGGCGCCGCCGACAAATTTACATACCTTGTGCCTCGTCAAGCCGCTTGTGGACAAGCGCGATGTTGGCATCTGCCACATCAAGTTGCCGCTTTAGCTCGGCAAATCCATCAGTCCGGCTGGCCACCGGACACTTCGCCACCTACATATAAAGGTAGCATATTAGACCTGGGATTATGATCCTCTGTGCGCCGTCACTTTTGACAACACACAGAGTCTCAGGGGCTACTATCTACATAGGGCACATCTTATTTATGCGCAACTGTCCAAAAAGGGTACATTATTTCGCGTACCTCAAAACCTGTCAGTAAACTCCTGACGGCCTCATGCAATCTGCTCTCCGCGGATGAAATCCTCTCAATCACCATACCCATCAATGCACGGTGCTCCTCTGAGATGGATGCTCGCCCTAGCAGATCCTTCAGCTCCTCCGACCGCGCACCAAACGGCACCGGACTCGTCCGATGGCCCTTTTCGAAGGCCAGACGCAGAGGGCTTTGGGGGGCCATATGACTACCTTCCGGCCCGCCGGATTTGGAGAAACCCTCCGCGGCGATACCTCAGGGTCGCCAGCCTCACAGGGCGGTACGGCAGGGGGAGGCATTCCGCTCTCCATCATCTCTGGAAGAAGATCCCCCGAAGACGAGCTCTGCTGAGAAGGGCTAAGGTCCGAGCTACAAGGTAAATTTTCGATTACTTTTCTCAGATATAAAGCAGGGATTTCTCTCGTTTCTTAAAAAGAAAACTCCTCTCTACTTACGGCTCGATGGAGGGCTGATCCCCTTGAGGGCATAATTCGGCCGAAGTATCCCCCAGCACAGGACCCTCTGGCGAAGATTTCTTCCCCCGCTTTAAGGCCATGGTCTCCGGGTCTTCAGAGGCGGTCCTCTTATTCTCCTGAGGAGAGGAATTTTTTATTCCTCCCTTCCGGACAACCTCCTATGAGAAGGTTGTAGCTTCCTTGTCCCCTCCCTCGCTTCCCTTTGAAGGCACAACCTCCAACATCCTGTCTAGCACGGGACCCGGCGTGGTCTCGGGGAGGGGGGCCGAACACCTGTTTAGCTTTGCTTTCGCTACCCACTCCTGTTTAAAGGACAACTCTTTTAGGGGCAATTTTGCCCCTAAAAGAGTTGTCCTTTAAACAGGAGTGGGTAGCGAAAGCAAAGCTAAACAGGTGTCCGGCCCCCCTCCCCGAGACCACGCCGGGTCCTAAAAGAGTTGTCCTTGAAATTTGGCAACGGTGCATAAAGGATAAGCACGACGAACTTTGGCAACGGTGCATACTCAGGGAGAACACTTTTACCTTGAAATTTAGTGAGAGACCATCTTATAATGCTACCGTCAAACAAAGCAGAATAAGATGCATAAAGGATAAGCATCACATGCAATCAATATAAGTGATATGATATGGCCATCATCATCTTGTGCTTGTGATCTCCATCTCCGAAGCACCGTCATGATCACCATCGTCACCGGCGCGACACCATGATCTCTATCGTAGAATCGTTGTCGTCTCGCCAACTATTGCTTCTACGACTATCGCTACCACTTAGTGATGAAGTAAAGCAATTACAAGGGCGATTGCATTGCATACAATAAAGCGACAACCACATGGCTCCTGCCAGTTGCCGATAACTCGGTTACAAAACATGATCATCTCATACAACAAAATGTAGCATCACGTCTTGACCATATCACATCACAACATTCCCTGCAAAAATAAGTTGGACGTCCTCTACTTTGTTGTTGCAAGTTTTACGTGGCTGCTACAGGCTGAGCAAGAAATGTTCTTACCTACGCATCAAAACCACAACGATAGTTTGTCAAGTTAGTGTTATTTTAACCTTCGCAAGGACCGGGAGTAGCCACACTTGGTTCGACTAAAGTTGGAGAAACTGACACCCGCCAGCCACCTATATGCAAAGCACGTCGGTAGAACCAGTCTCACATAAGCGTACGCGTAATGTCTGTCCGGGCCGCTTCATCCAACAATACCGCCGGACGAAAGTATGACATGCTGGTAAGCAGTATGACTTGTATCGCCCACAACTCACTTGTGTTCTACTCGTGCATATAACATCTACGCATAAAACCTGGCTCTGATACCACTGTTGGGGAACGTAGTAATTTCAAAAAAATTCCTACGCACACGCAAGATGATGGTGATGCATAGCAACGAGAGGGGAGAGTATGTCTATGTACCCTCGTAGACTGAAAGCAGAAGCGTTTATCAACGCGTTTGATGTAGTCATACACCTTCACGATTTGTCCTGATCAAGTACCAAACGTACGGCACATCCGCTTTCAGCACATGTTCAGCTCGATGACGTCCTTGCCTTGTTGATCCAGCAAGAGGGGCGAAGTAGTAGATGAGTTCCGGCAGCACGACGGCGTGGTGAAGGTGTTGGTGAAGAACAATCTTCGCAGGGCTTCGCCTAAGCACTACGAAAACTATGACAGAGGATAAACTAGAGAGGACAGGGTTGCCGGCACACAGCTTGGTGTTTCTTGATGTGTCTTGGGTGCTAGCCCTACCCCTCTATTTATATGTTGAGCCTTGGGGTCGAAACTTGGAGTAAAAGCCTCCACAAAGTCGGTTTCACCCGAAAGGCAAGAGTCCTTCTCGGACTCAAGGGCCAGACGCCAGGGTTCCCGGCGTCTGGACCCAGACGCCAGGGACCCTTGCGTCTGGCCCCTGGACTCTTCAAAACTTCCTTTTGCGCTTTCCAAAAACCTTGTGGGCTTTCCCCTTTGGCCCAAATAAAGTGTTCTCGTACCCAAACATTTCGGGAAACATCCGGAACCCCTTCCGGTGAATTTTGGAACCCTTCCGGAGACCAAACACCATTATCCCATATATCAAACTTTATCTCCGGACCATTCCAGAGATCCTCGTCATGTCTGTGATCTTATCCGGAACTCCGAACAACATTCGTTTACGAACATACATAACTCATAAATACTATATCGTCAACGAACGTTAAGCGTGCGGACCCTACAGGTTCGAGAACTATGTAGACATGACCGAGACACTTCTCTGGTCAATAACCAATAGCGGAACCTGGATACCCATATTGGCTCCTACATATTCTACGAAGATCTTTATCGGTCGAACTGCATAACAACATATGTTGTTCCCTTTGTCATCGGTATGTTACTTGACCGAGATTCGATCATCGGTATCTCAATACTTTGTTCAATCTCGCTACCGGCAAGTCGCTTTACTCGTTCCGTAATACATCATCCCGCAACTAACTCATTAGTTACAATGCTTGCAAGGCTTATAGTGATGTGCATTACCGAGTGGGCCCAGAGATACCTCTCCGACAATCGAAGTGACAAATCCTAATCTCGAAATACGCCAACTCAACAAGTACCTTCGGAGACACCTGTAGAGAACCTTTATAATCACCCAGTTACGTTGTGACGTTTGATAGCACACAAAGTGTTCCTCCGGTAAACGGGAGTTGCATAATCTCATAGTCATAGGAACATGTATAAGTCATGAATAAAGCAATAGCAACATACTAAACGATCAAATGCTAAGCTAACGGAATGGGTCAAGTCAATCACATAATTCTCCTACTGACGTGATCCCGTTAATCAAATGAGAACTCATGTATATGGTTAGGAAACATAACAATCTTTGATAAACGAGCTAGTCAAGTAGAGTCATACTAGTGACACTCTGTTTGCCTATGTATTCACACATGTATCATGTTTCCGGTTAATACAATTCTAGCATGAATAATAAACGTTTATCATGATATAAGGAAATAAATAATAACTTTATTATTGCCTCTAGGGCATATTTCCTTCAACAATAAGTTTCTTCAGATTTGACCAATCAAAGATCCTAACACATGGGCCAGGAATATGATGATGTTGCTACTTACAGGTGGGCCCATACATGGGTGATGTGGTTGCTTACATGTGGGCCCAGACGTGGCGCCATGGATGCTTACATGTGGGTCCATACACTGGAAACGATATGCATTATCATCACAATTTGCATACGCCGATAATTTGTTTTATATTGCATTTTGCTGCCAAATTTGAATAAAATTCACAATTTTGGAAAATTAAATATGAATTCGTGAAAAAAAATGAAATTGAATAATATAAAATTCCACACTCATCATATGAGACAATACAATAATGAACCATGGGACAGAGTAGTGCACTAGAAAAATAAGACTCTTAATAGCTTTAATTTCATTATGCTGCTCTGGAAGGGCCTTGTTGACGGCTTGAAGTTCTTCGTACTGATCTAAAAGAGCTTTTAAATTTCTTCATGGTGCTCTACCAGGGCGATTTTGAAACCTTTAAGTTCATCTTTCCGCTCTCACGGAGCCTTCTTGACAGCTTCAAGTTCTTGTTGGTGCTCTACTAGGGTTGTCCTGATAGCTTCAAGTTTTTCCTACTGCACTGTCAGGGCCTCCTTGCCAGATTCAGTTTCTTGTTGCTGCTCTGTCAGGGCCTTCTTGACTACTGTCGGTGTCAAAATCGACGGATCTCGGGTAGGGGGTCCCGAACTGTGCGTCTAGGTCGGATGGTAACAGGAGGCAGGGGACACGATGTTTTACCCACGTTTGGGCCCTCTTGATGGAGGTAAAACCCTACGTCCTGCTTGATTAATACTGATGATATGGGTAGTACAAGAGTAGATCTACCACGAGATCAGAGAGGCTAAACCCTAGAAGCTAGCCTATGGTATGATTGTTGTTCGTCCTATGGACTAAAACCCTCCGGTTTATATAGACACCGGAGAGGGCTAGGGTTACACAGAGTCGGTTACAATGGTAGGAGATCTACATGTCCGTATAGCCAAGCTTGCCTTCCACGCCAAGGAAAGTCCCTTCCGGACACGGGACGAAGTCTTCAATCTTGTATCTTCATAGTTCAGGAGTCCGGCCGAAGGTATAGTCCGGCTATCCGGACACCCCCTAATCCAGGACTCCCTCAGTAGCCCCCGAACCAGGCTTCAATGACGACGAGTCCGGCGCACAAATTGTCTTCGGCATTGCAAGGTGGGTTCTTCTCCAAATTCCGTGTACCTGTCGAACAATGTCCGGTTTCTTGTAAATGTAGTGCTCCTTGGCTTCTATGCCCAATAATGGCCGTTTTCCACGTGTCAAACGAATATGAAAAGTCAGGGTGTTTTTTATATTTACACCCCTAGCCGCGTGAATGAGTCGCGTATTTAAGGGGACGAGGATTTAGATCCAAACCACACCTTATCCCTTCCGCGAGTATTCATCAGAGCGTATCCGACAGAGGTCCATTCCATCATGGTCGGCCGCCGCAGCTCCTCCTCTCGCCCTTCCAGCCCTCAGCCTGGAGATTGGAAGAGGTGCTCCATCCCGCATAGCGAGCTAGTGACGCTCCAGACCAAGGGATTTCTCCCCCCGGCCTATATGGTCCCGGTTCGAGCCGGACTTGCTACCTATAATGGCGGAGAGCAAGCGGAGAGCGCCCCCAATCCCTCAAAAGGAGAGCGGGTATGCCTTGCCCCTTACTTAATAAGAGGGCTCGGATTTCCAATTCATCCGTTTCTCCGGGGGCTTCTGGAGTTCTATGGCCTCCAGCTGCACAACCTCACGCCTGCCTCCATATTGCATATCGCGGGCTTCGTAGCCCTTTGCGAGCTGTTCTTGGGCTGCGAGGCTCATTTCGCGCTGTGGAAAAGGCTATTCTGCCTTGTGCCCCGCTCTAAGGAGGGGTCAATATATCAGGTGGGCGGAGCCGAAGTGTGGCGCATCGCCGGGACCGGATATCTATCCGGAACCCCAAAGAAGGCGTCCGAGGACTGGCCTTCGGAATGGTTTTATATAGAGGACGTCCCGCTACCGGATCCTGTCCGGATCGGCCTCCCTGAGTTTGACAGTGCTCCCCTAAAGAAGCGCCTAAGCTGGCGTCCACGGAGCCCTCAGAGGGAAAGTGACAGGGACGTTATTTACCTGATGGGCCGGATAAGGTTGTTAGCTCATTCCGGAGTGACCATGATCGGGGTCATGGCCGCATGCATCGTGTGAGGTGTGCAGCCGCTTCAGTATAGAGGCCGCCCCATGTGGGAGTTCAACGGGGAGGACGCCACCCGCTACGGTCGTAAGGGGCCGGATTTGGCTGCCACACTAATAAAGACCTTGTCCGCTTTGTACAAGGGAGAAGAGGAGGAATTTCTCCGCGTCAACCCACGGGGTGGATTTTCTATGTACAATCCCCCAAGTTGGGTAAGTGGACACTTTTACTTGCCCATCCGTTTTATATTCCCATTGTTAAAATTTCAGTCTAACGACTTCAAAGCAGGAACTACGCCAGGCTGTTAAAGAAATAAACAACCCTCCTCCACAACCCGAGGATCCGGGACGGTCCCTCGACCCGGCCTCTCAAGAGGATCCGGACTTATCTGTGGAGCTGATTGATGGAGTGTTTCATCAATTGAGCAAGGACAACGCCTTGGTGGCCATTACGGCCGATTATCCAGGGCTACTCCCAGCCTCACAGGTAACTGAGACCGGAGTCCCAGCACTTTGAAAAGGGATCTTTCCTCGCGTGTTTTCGATTGTTGTATGACAACCATGTTTTGCAGGGGAGGTCCTTGAGATGGGAGGCCGAGCCTGCGGCGACTAGCCAACGAGGGGCGGCAAGGCCCCGCGAGCTGAAAAGAAGTGCGGTCCGGACTGAGGCACCGGCGCAAAGGTATAGCGCACCACCTTATTCCCAGGTGTTATTCCTTCGAGGCATATTAACGCTCATGCTCTCTTCAGGACGAAGAGACCTCACCGGACTATATCCGCAGAGGCTTCCAATCGCGCCTCCACCAGCCAGGCTCCAAAGCCTGGTCCGGAAGCGGAGGCGAACACGAGGTGCGCACCGGACGCTCCTCCGACGGAGGATGCGGACAGGCTGTCTGCCACCAATTCCGAGGTGGAGAGTGCCATGAACCACAGGCGTCGCCGGACAGTTCTTCGCGATGCTTGTTTCTCCCAAGAGGCATTGGATGCCTTCAATTCGGGAGACGCGTACCTCCGTGCTGCTCAAAATGGTGTAGCCAGAGCCACAGAGCAGTATGTGAAAGACATACGGGTAAGAAATTTTTGGTAATTATATATATGTACCAGTAGCCCCCGAGACTTGAAACAATTAGAATAACTGATTTAAGGATCATCTGTTATGCAGGTTCTTACAGAAAAGAATACCCTGCTATCCCAGGAGCTGGAAGAGTGCAAAGCCCAACTTGAGGCCGCACTAGCCGCGGCAGGGGAGCCCAAGGAGACCCCCTCTGGTAATATACGCTTTGAAAGATAAGTATTTTGCGAAGTGCGGCGTGGGTGCAAATCTGACAAATGAAATTGCAGATGGCGCCGGATTAAATCCGGAAGTGCAACAACTTTGACTCCAGATGAAGGCTGGTGAGAGCATGCTGACAAAGGTGCGGCGGGAGAAGAACGATCTCCAAGATGCCAACACCAAGCTGGGCGTTGAACTGAAGGACGTTCGTGCCCAGCTGTTGGACTCCGTGAAGGAGAATCAGCGGCTTCGACGCGGCATATATAGTAAGTGCTTAAACGAACTTTGAAAAAAGAGTTCGGCGAGGAAGTCGACTAACAGAGTAATGTCTGTAGGTATGCTAACAGGTCGTCCTACAGAGGAAATGCCCGGCTCTACGGGTGACCTTCTTCCCGAGCTCTCACAACTGCACGAGCGAGTTCGACAGGTGATGCAAGGTGTCGCCCAGGCTTTGTGGCCATCCGTCTCCATGCCCGAAGGCCTTGGAGAGCTTGTAGAGAAGCTGAAGGGAGCGCGGCGGCGCTTCCGATTGTGGAAGATGTCGGCCTGCCATCAAGGCGCCAGGGAGGCCTGGGCCATGGTGAAGATGCGGTACACGAAGGCTGACCCAAACCACATGGCCGAGGTCGGACCTGTAGGGCCCGATGGGAAGGAGATCCCTGCGAGCTTAGTATACGGCCAAGTAGAGTTGGCCGCAAAGTATTCCCAACAGGACTGTAAACTAGACATCCTGTTAGATGGTATTGAAGAGGCATACAATCAGTCAGATTGACTATGTAATTTTAATTGACATGTGTAATGCCTTCTAGCCGGATTGTAGATCGTTTGTCATGGCCGACCTTTTCGCTTCAACCTCGGGACCTGACAGTCCGGAGTGTGTCCGAATACCCTCGCGGTTATATAAGAACCGGGGTATGCATGGAGACCAGGCGTAGGGGTCATTAGTGCTTGAACAGACAAGTGCCCAACTAGTTATGTTATATTACATGGTTAGTAAGAAACATCTTCCAGGGAGAATAATTCCGTTAGGGGTTCCTTTCCCTGGGAGGCATGCCCTAAAGTGCATGTCCATTCTGCGAAAAGAGGCGCAGGAAAAACATCTGGGGGCGTATAGATAAAAAAAGATCATCTTTAGTTCACCGACCGAATATTCCCTTAAGAACGCTAGCTTTAGGCTTCACCCAGTCTGAGGTACACATCCGGCTGACCCGGCAGTAACAATCGCAGAGGTGCTCCCTTTACCACCTAGCCGAACAATCGGGAACGTAGGGGTAAGCACAGGAGCCAGGCAACCCAGCTTGGCCAAAACTTAAGTCATATCGATGCATATCATGGCGAATAAAAGGTATATGCGGAAGTGTGACACATGTGTTGGGCATGAAGCCCGTATAAATAAGCTTCTGTTTAAAGAAGCCCCCAGGTTTAATGAGCGCGGATAGCGCGTCATTTTATGAGCCTTTAAAGGCTATAAGAGAGAGAGAGAGGAGAAGGAGAGAAATGTAAGACAGAAAGTATGTAAAAAATGGACAGAGGAAGGAGACGAACACAGAGTCCGGCGCTAGGCATAGAATCTTCGGAGACGGGCTGCGTTCCATGGGTTCGGCTCGAGTCGGTTATCCGATGCATCTCGCAGGCGGTACGCTCCACCAGTGAGGACTTGTTCAATTATGAAGGGACCTTCCCACTTGGGCTTGAGTTTGTCCTTTTTCTTGTCCGGCAGGCGTAGAACTAATTTGCCAATGTTGTAATTTTTGGCCCGTACTTCTCTGCTTTGCTATCTTCGAGCCTGCTGTTGATAGAATGCGGAACGGGCTTTTGCCATGTCTCGCTCTTCCTCCAAGGCGTCCAAACTGTCTTGCCATCAAGCTCGGCTTCTCTTTCTTCGTACATGTGCACTCGAGGTGAGTCATGAATTATGTCGCAGGGCAAAACTGCCTCTGCGCCGTACACCATGAAGAATGGTGTGTATCCGGTGGTGCGATTCGGCGTGGTCCGCAGCCCCCAGAGTATGGAGTCGAGCTCCTCTACCCAGTGCGTATTAGATTCCTTGAGGGACCGCACTAATCTGGGTTTGATGCCACTCATGATAAGACCATTTGCACGTTCGACCTGGCCGTTGGTTTGTGGGTGATAGACGGAAGCGTAATCGAGCTTGATGCCCATGTTTTTGCACCAGAGTTTTACCTCATCGGCCGTAAAGTTCGTGCCGTTATCAGTGATGATGCTGTGGGGGACGTCGTAACGGTGTACAACCCCGGATATAAAGTCTATCACCGGTCCGGATTCGGCCGTCTTAACAGGCTTGGCTTCTATCCATTTGGTGAACTTATCCACCATGACCAGTAAGTATTTTTTCTTGTGGGTTCCGCCTTTAAGGGGTCCAACCATGTCAAGCCCCCAGACCGTGAAGGGCCAGGTGATGGGGATAGTTTGGAGGGCGGTGGGTGGCATATGGCTTTGGTTTGCAAAAAGCTGGCAACCGACGCATCGTTGGACTAAGTCCTGGGCGTCTGCCCGGGCCGTCGACCAATAAAAGCCTGTACGAAAGGCCTTGCTTACAAGGGACCGAGCTGCAGCGTGATGTCCACCGAGTCCGGCATGAATTTCAGCCAGGAGGTTCCGCCCTTCCTCTTCGGAGATGCACCTTTGAAGGACTCCGGTAGTGCTTTTCTTATAAAGCTCTCCCTCATGGACTTTATAGGCTTTAGATCGCCGCACTATGCAGCGTGCCTCATTTTGGTCCTCAGGGAGTTCCTGCCTGGTAAGGTAGGCGAGGAATGGTTATGTCCATGGGGCGATGACGGCCATTATTATGTGGGCTGAAGGTGTTATTTCATTGGCAGAGCCTCCAATTATGTCAGAGTGTTCGGTGTCGGGCAGTGCGGTTGGGTCCGGAATGTTATTGCCAGGTTCCCCTTCCCATACTACGGACAGCTTGAATAGCCTTTCCAAGAAGATGT
>NC_041388.1:300857472-300870609 GCF_002162155.2 Triticum dicoccoides | reverse complement strand
TGCGTGCCAGGACATCTGCCGCCTGATTATTTTCCCGGGCTATATGGTGAAATTTGAGGCCTTCGAACCGAGCTGACAATTTTAGGACGGCGTTGCGATAAGCTGCCATTTTTGGACCCTTGGCATCAAAGTCTCCATTTATTTGGTATATTGCGAGGTTCGAGTCCCCATGCACCTCTAGGCGTTGAATGCCCATGGATACTGCCATCCGGAGACCATGTAAAAGGGCCTCATATGCGGTTGCGTTGTTGGAGTCTGTGTACTTTATCTGGAGTACATATTGAACCGTGTCTCCTGTGGGGGACGTCAAAACGATGCCAGCCCCTAGACCGGCTAACATTTTGGAGCCGTCGAAGTGCATGCCCCAGTTAGAATATGTGCCGTACTCTTTAGGGAGTTCGGCCTCCGTCCATTCTGCGACGAAGTCGGCCAAAACTTGCGACTTGATAAATCACCGTGGCTTGTAAGTTATGTCGAACGGGAGGAGCTCAATGGCCCATTTTGCAATCCGGCCCGTCGCACCGCGGTTGTTTATAATATCGTTAAGTGGCACTTCCGAGGCTACTGTTATTGAACACTCTTGAAAGTAGCGTCGCAGCTTCCGGGATGCCATAAATACCGCGTACGCAATCTTTTGATAGTGCGGGTACCGTGACTTGCACGGAGTAAGGACAGTGGACACATAATGGACCGGCTTTTGAAGGGGGAATTTGTGTCCGTCCGTTTCTCGTTCGACGACGAGCACTGCGCTTATGAACTGATGGGTTGCTGCAATGTATAATAGCATTGGTTCGCCAATGTTTGGTGCGGCCAGGACTGGTTTTGTTGCCAAGACGGCTTTTATTTCGTCGAGTCCGGCCATGGTTGCATCCGTCCACTCGAAGTGTTTGGTGCGCCGAAGGAGGCGGTAAAGGGGTAGGGCCTTTTCTCCTAAGTGGGAGATAAAGCGGCTTAGAGCCGCCACGCATCCGGTTAATTTTTGTATTTGTTTGAGGTCCTTCAGGATATCCAATTGTGACAGAGCTCGGATCTTGGCTGGATTTGCTTCAATTCCTCTACCGGATACAATGAAGCCCAAGAGCTTTCCGGCTGGAACGCCGAAAACGCATTTTTCATGGTTGAGCTTGATGTCGTATGTTCGGAGGTTATCGAATGTTAGCCTCAAGTCGTCTACTAGAGATTCGACATGTCTTTTCTTAACGACCACATCATCTACATATGCCTCCACTGTTTTGCCGATCTGGTTTGCCAGACATGTCTAAATCATGCGCTGATATGTTGCGCCGGCATTTTTGAGCCCGAAGGGCATTGTGTTGAAGCAGAATGGGCCGTATGGTGTGATGAATGCCGTTGCAGCTTGGTCTGACTCTGCCATCTTTATTTGATGGTAGCCGGAGTATGCGTCGAGGAAACACAACGAATCATGTCCTGTGGTAGCGTCGATAATTTGATCGATGCGGGGGAGAGGGAAGGGATCCTTTGGGCAAGCCTTGTTAAGGTCTTTGAAATCAATGCACAGGCGCCAGGATTTGTCCTTCTTCGGTACCATCACCAGGTTTGCTAGCCAATCCGGATGTTTTATATCTTTGATGATTCCGGACTCCAATAGCTTGGCTAGTTCCTCTCCCATGGCCTGTCTCTTAGGTTCAGAAAAATGCCGAAGAGCCTGTTTGACTGGCTTGAATCCTTTTAGGATATTTAAGCTGTGTTCGGCCAGCCTGCGTGGGATTCCTAGCATGTCTGAAGGGTGCTAGGCGAAAATGTCCCAGTTCTCTCGTAGGAACTCTCGCAGTGCGGCGTCTACATCAGGGTTTAACTGTGCCCCGATGGAAGCTGTTTTATTGGGGTCCATTGGATGGACCTGGAATTTGACTATTTCATCCGCCGGTTTAAAGGAGGTGGACTTGGATCTTTTATCGAGTATCACATCGTCCCTATTCACCATGGAGCGTAGCATAGTCAGTTCCTCAGCCGCTAGGGCTTCGGATAGCGCCTCGAGGGCCAGTGCTGCTGTCTTGTTTTCGGCGCGGAGTGCTATGTCCGGATCACTAACGAGAGTGATGATTCTGTTAGGCCCGGGCATCTTGAGCTTCATGTACCCATAATGGGGTATTGCTTGGAAGACTGTAAACGCTTCCCGCCCTAGCAGAGCGTGATATCCGCTACTGAACGGGGCCACCTGGAACATGACCTCTTCGGACCTGTAATTATCCAGCGTGCCGAACACCACATCTAGTGTGCTTTTTCCTGTACAGCGCGCTTCCCGACTGGGGATTATTCCTCTAAAGGTTGTGCTGCTTCGCTCAATGCAGTTCCAGTCTATTTCCATTTTTTGAAGGGTTTCCTCATAAATGAGGTTCAATCCGCTGCCGCCATCCATGAGTCCCTTGGTAAGACGAAAGTCGTCCACTATTGGACTGAGGACCAATGCGGCTGCTGCTCGGGCTGTTCGGAATTTAGGTTCATCACTGGCGTTAAAAGTAATAGCCGTGTCACTCCATGGGTTTATTGTTGCTACTTGGTAGACTTCGGCAAGGCCGCAGAGTGTTCTTTTTCGCATATTATTTGATGTGAAAGTCTTGGAGACTGTTAATACCGTATTGGTTTCTCTGGGGTGGCTTTCTGTGGCTTCTGGAATTAGAAGATCTTCGCCAATTTTTGCCACCTGCCGGAGTATCCAACATGCTCTAAGATTGTGAGTTGGTGTGGCGCCCTCTCCACTGTGAATTTTACAGGGTCCATCAAGCCATCCTTCCAGTACAGTTCCGTGCCCTGTAGAGGGCTTTTGCTTTTTGGTATTGAACCCGGGTGCCTGACGATGATGCACCCTTTTGTTTCGGACCAGGTTTGTATTCAAGGCCGGATTGTCCCAAAATTTTGTTTCGGTTTTCCAGGTGCTTTCCATCGCACAGTACTTTCGTACTATGGACGCCAAGTCAGCAAAGCGTGTAATATCACGGCGACTTATGGTGTTGAGGATTCCCTTGTCCGTGCAATTATTGCAGAAGAATGAAATTGCGCCTTCCTCGCGGCAGTCCTTTATCCTGTTTATAACCAGGAGGAATCTGGCCCAGTAATGATGTACTGTTTCTTCGGGCTCTTGCCTAATTTGGGATAGATCAGTTATGTACGGGTGGGTGGGCGGAATCAAATCCGAAACCTCACCCAATCTAAGACCCAGGGGCCAAGGAGTTTCCGAACTTGGAAGTTTGGATTCTTCGATGTTGTCCAATGAATCTAGCCTGTCACCTGACTTTAAGTTCAGGTCTTGAGTGATGTCCTCCCCTCCGCGGGTATCCGACTTGGAGGGATCGGGAATCCGGACATATCTAGTCCTTAAGATAGATGAAGGGTCGCTACACTGTCCCTCTACCACGACAACGTGATGGGTGACCTGGGGGGAGTTAATCTCTCTCAGATCGGGTTTAGACCCAATGTGGTCGTAATCCGTAGCGACTCCCAGGGTGGCGAAGCGATCCAAGAGCTCGTTTAGGGAAGAGAGCTCCATTGGATCTAGCTGCTCGGCGAATTCCGAGCTGACGTGAAGATTGCTTTTGATGACCCGAGAGGTCATCGTCGGCGCAGCAGCCGAACGGCTGGTCATAAGGAAACCACCTAGCCTGAGAGTCTTGCCGACAGCCAAAGGTCCCTTAGCAACGGTGCCGTCTTTAAATACGAGATGAGGCATCCTTCCTAATGGTGACGGCACAGAGGAACTCTCAATGAAAGCACCAATGTCGGTGTCAAAACCGGTGGATCTCGGGTAGGGGGTCCCAAACTGTGCGTCTAGGTCGGATGGTAACAGGAGGCAAGGGACACGATGTTTTACCCAGGTTCGGGCCCTCTTGATGGAGGTAAAACCCTACGTCCTGCTTGATTAATACTGATGATATGGGTAGTACAAGAGTAGATCTACCACGAGATCAAAGAGGCTAAACCCTAGAAGCTAGCCTATGGTATGATTGTTGTTCGTCCTATGGACTAAAACTCTCCGGTTTATATAGACACCGGAAAGGGCTAGGGTTACACAGAGTCGGTTACAATGGTAGGAGATCTACATATCCGTATTGCCAAGCTTGCCTTCCACGCCAAGGAAAGTCCCTTCCGGACACAGGACAAGGTCTTCAATCTTGTATCTTCATAGTCCAGGAGTCCGGCCGAAGGTATAGTCCGGCTATCCGGACACCCCCTAATCCAGGACTCCCTGAACTACTTTAGGCTCTTCATGCTGCTCTGCTAGGGCCTCCTTGAGAACTTCAGGTTCTTGTTGCTGCTCTGCTAGGGCATTCTTGACTACTTCAACTTATTCATGCTACATCTTAATAGATCCTTTTTATTTTAGCTAGGCTGCTAGACTTGCATTCAACATTCTGAATTCCAACTTTCTCTATATAAATCATATACCCAGGTTACAACATATAGAACGATTGGTTTAATAGTTAGGAATGAAGGAATTTTAAAATATAGGCGCATTTCGGCAATATATGGTGGTACAATAAACAAAGACAGTATATCAATCTTCTACATCTAAATAGCCAGCCCCCACTAGCCTATGTCTCTCAACATGCAAGCATGCCAACTCATCATTCAATATGCATGGAGAAAAGTCCACCACAACATGCAACCATGCATAATAAAAAGCCACCTCAGCATGCAAACGTGCATGAGAATTTACATTCTATTATGATATTTACATTATACTATAATCAAACACTACAAATCATATTTATTTTCAGATTTAGTTCTCATATTATTACTCCAAATATTCATGTTCCTTACAACGAATTCTAACTCAATGTATTGCAAAACATTCCTGCAACAACATGTGGGGTATCGTCTAGTTAAAGAAGTGTTTACGAGAGAAAAAAGTGCGTCGACTAACCAATTCAACCCACTTTCTCTTTGATGTGTTGTAGCTTTGTATACCCTTTGTTTTTCATTTGATTTTGTAGCAATAACATGCCTGCTATAATGTATTGCAAGATATTAGATTATAATCTACAATTTCCACTACCTTTGCATGTAACAGTACTCATCATAGATGAAAAGTTTGTTGGAAATATGAGAAATTGACCAAATAATTTTACTAACGGAAATACTAGATAAAGCATGAATAATATAGCATAGATAAAGCAAGTCATGCAATCTGATAGAGAGAAGGTAAATAGCATCTGCATATATGAACTTGAACTGGACACATCTAGAACACACACTAGATCAAGTTGCATATATGAAGTAGAACCTAACATATGTAGGGCAGACACAAGAATAAGGAACTGTGGCAGGACCTCTAACAGAAAGAGCAAGAACACGTAAGGGACGACAGCGACAGCAGTAGCACTGGACTTGGGGTCGGTGTCCTCGTCGGCCATGTTGTTGTGGAGGTTGTGGACGTCGGGGAAGAAGCCGTTGTTAGTGAAGTAGTCGTCGGAGTCCGGGGCATCCGTGACGAAGAAGTCAGTAGTCGCGCGGAGCGCTCCCCAAAAACCTTATCACCCTTCTCCCGTACATGACTCAAAGAGGTGCGGTTTCGGAGGCCTACTGTCTCGACCTGCGATGCACGCCGCAAGCCGGGATGGGGAAGAACATAGCAGCAGCGCAATGCTCAGGAACTTGGTGGCGAAAGGGAGATGATCTTCTGGTGCGTCTCTCTGGGAGGAGCGACCTCCCTTTTATAGGCGTAGGAGAAGAAGGCGCGAGGGTAGCTACGGGAGGTGAAACAAAGAGAGGGAGGCGAAGTGAACAGCCAACAGCCGAAGGGATGTGCCATTCGTATTCAGTCTCCCTGATAGCAAAAATCTTCTCAACTTTCGTGTGACCTTTTGTATACCAGTCGTGCTTGGCAAAAATTTAGACATCGGCTCGGCTCATTCCCGCAACCCGCGGCGCGTCGTGGCGAGGTGGGCGGCGGAGGAGGAGCGCGCGTGAATGTCCCTCTTGTTCTCATGCTCATACATGTGGGGAAACATCCTCCCTTATAAGGAGGTCCAACTCCCACCAAACTAGCAATGTGGGACTAAACTTTAGTTCCACCTCTTGCCTTGCACGAATGGGCTGCGTGGGCCTCTAGGATTTATTAGGAATTTTTGAAAATGCTATTGGGCTGGCACAAAATAGACAAAATTCCAGCAATCCCCCACCACATCCCAGAGGCACACAAAATTTGCCTTTGGTTTCAAAACACTGTTTTATATACCGGTACTGCACTGGAGACTATTAAGTTGACTTCCACCTAGAACTCTATGCTACACTAGTAAGCAACTTGAACAGTGGACTGGGCCTTGAACTGCAAGTTTTCTGCGAATCTAGCTTCACACAAAGCCTTGACCGATACTTGGCTACCATGGGTCTTCCCCGCAGGTGGAGCTTATGCGTCATACTCCGAGACCTTTCATGAGTTTACTAGAGAGAACACTACTCTCATAGATTGCGACGTTTAACAATCAAACTCATATAGGTGCGTTCTTCAAAATATGTTCTACAGGACAACATATTTGCTTCAATAAGCCACTTAGAACACATTAAGTTATACATCAAACTGCCATGCAGATTTAGGAGAGTATTGCATCTTCATGGAGTGGTATTGTTAATAGTAAGGACATCTCCTCTCACTTGACCAACACTTGTCTTCCACATCTAATCCATGGGATCTCCGATCACACAAACTAGGTTACCACTGTGAACAACTCATATTGTGGGTCTCATACCCATCTCCCTCGATGCATTATCTATCACATTATGTGATAGACCCTTAGTAAAAGGATCTGCCAGATTTTTAGACGTTTGGATATAATCCAATGCAATAACTCTAGAGTTTCTCATTTTTCTGACAGACTTTAACCTTCTCTGAACATGTCTTGACGACTTCATGTTATCCTTTGAGCTACTCACTTTCGTGATCACAGTTTGATTATCGCAGTTCATAAGGATACCCGGTACAGGTTTCTCAACAACCGACAAGTCATTCAAGAGCCGATGAAGCCAATCTGCTTCGACTATAGCTGTATCTAGTGTTGTGAGTTCTGCTTCCATAGTTAACCTCGTTAAGATGGTATACTTGCAAGACTTCCAAGAAACAACGCCACCTCCATGAGTGAATACATATCCGCTTGTGGCCTTTATCTCATCAGCATCTGAGATCCTGTTTGAGTCACTATACCCTTCAAGAACCTTTGGGTGCCTAGTGTAGTGAATTCCATAATTAGCAGTGCCTTTCAAATAACGCAAAACTCTCTCTAGAGCTTTCCAATGCACATCTCCTAGCTTTGAGACAAACCGACTTAGTTTGCTAACAGCAAAAGAGATGTCAGGTCTTGTAACACTGGCTAAGTACATAAGCGAGCCAATAATCTGAGAATATTTCAATTGATCTCTAGCAATTCTTCGATTCTTTCGAAGCAACACACTGGCATCATATGGTGTTGGAGAGGGCTTGCGGTCACTATAACCAAAGCGGCTCAAGATCTTTTCCACATAGTGAGATTGAAGCAATGTAATCCCACCATCATCGTCTCTCAACAACTTGATGTTCAGAATGACATCAGCCACACCTAAATCCTTCACCTCAAAACAACGAGATAGGAAATCCCTGACCTCCTTAATAACATTCAGATTTGTTCTGAAAATCAGTATGTCATCAACATACAAGCAAAGGATAGCTCCCTCGCCCCCACCATGGTGATAGTACACACATTTATGAGCTTCATTTACAACAAAGCCTGTAAATATTAAAGTTCTTTCAAACTTCTCATGCCACTGCTTGGGTGCTTGCTTAAGTCCATACAAAGACTTTAACAACTTGCACACTTTTCCTTCCTGACCATCTACCACAAACCCATCTGGTTGTTCCATGTAAATTTCCTCATCCAACTCTCCATTTAGGAAAGTAGTCTTAACATCCATTTGATGAACGTGAAGACCATGTGAGGCCGCTAGAGAAAGTAGTACTCGAATAGTGGTTAGTCGATCCACATGTGAGTAAGTATCAAAGAAGTCTTCACCTTCCTTTTGGGTATAACCCTTGGCCACGAGACGTGCCTTGTTTTTCTCAATAGTACCATTAGGCCTAAGTTTCTTCTTGAATACCCATTTGCACCATATAGGTTTGCACCCATAAGGACGATCAGTGATCTCCCAAGTTTCATTTGCCAAGATGGAATCCATATCACTACGGACCACTTCCTTCTAGTAGTCAGCATCTTCAGATGCATAGGCCTCTGAAATAGAACTGGGAGTGTCATCTATGAGATACACAAGAAAATCATCACCAAAGGACTTTGCAGTCCTCTGTCTCTTGCTCCTAGTAGGAACTTCATTGTTCTTCTCCACAGGACTTTTAAAGTGTTCCATCGAAATGACAGGTTCAATAATTGTAACTAGTTTCTGATTCAATGAACTAGGCATCTCCTGATTAGATGAGGTAGCCATATCCTTCATGGGAAATATATCTTCAAAGAAATTCGCATCATTCGACTCCATGATCGTACCGACATGCATGTTAGGTACCTCAGATTTTACAACCAAGAATCTATAACCAATGCTATGAAAAGCATATCCCAGGAAAACACAATCCACAGTCTTTGGTCCAAGCTTCCGCTTCTTTGGAATTGGAACATTGACTTTCACCAAACAACCCCATGTTCGTAGATAAGAGAGTTTTAACCTTTTCTTCTCCCATTCCTCGAATGGAATTATCTCTTTGTTCTTTGTGGGAACTCGGTTTAGGACATGACAGGCCGTCAATATCACCTCCCCCCGCCATGCCTTGGAGAGACCCGATGTGTCTAACATGGTATTAACCAAATCAGTTAGAGTACGGTTCTTTCTTTCGGCCACCCCATTTGACTGAGGTGAATAGGGAGGCGTCCTCTCATGGATTATACCATGTTCCGCACAAAAGGAATCAAATTCATTTAGAAATACTCTCCACCATGATCGGACCTAAGCCTCTTGATCTTTCGATCAAGTTGGTTTTCCGCTTCAGCTTTATAGATCTTGAAATAGTTCAAAGACTCATCCTTAGATTTCAGAAGATACACATGACAGTATCTAGTGGAGTCATCAATTAACGTCATAAAATATTTCTTTCCACCTTTTGTCAAAACACCATTCATTTCACATAGATCTGAATGTATGAGCTCTAGTGGTGCAAGATTTCTCGTTTCCGCAGTCACGTGAGACTTACGAGGTTTCTTAGCTTGCACACACACTTGACACTTAGATCCCTTTACAGTGGTGAAACTAGGGATTAAGTTCAACTTTGCTAGTCGCGACATGCAACCAAAGTTAACATGACAAAGACGTGAATGCTACACATTTGATTCACTATTGTTGCAAACATGATTAACAACTTTATTGCAAACGTCTGATAAGGATAAACGAAACAAGCCTCCTGACTCATAGCCTTTACCAACAAACAAAGGTTCCATACTTGGATATTACAAATTTAATCGACTCAAAGACAAGCTTGTAGCCATCTCTACACAGAAGAGATCCGCTAACAAGATTTTTATTAACGAAGGGGAAATAAGGCACGTTCTTCAGCCACACGATCTTCCCCGAAGTAAACTTTAGATCGACCATGCCAACACCATGAATAGAAGCACTTGAACCGTTTCCCATTAGCACGGTAGAAGTCCCTGCGGTCTGATAAGACGAAAACATAGAAATATCACCGCATACAAGCACATTAGCACCTATGTCAATCAACCAATCAGGAGAATGACATACTGGAAGAATAGTGGGAAATATACCATACCCAGCATCCTTCATGTCAGTGTCTCCAATGAAAAGATTAGTGGTCTTGTCGCCTTTCCCAAGATGATGCTTGTCATAGCGATTAGGGAAACTAGGATCCCAATGATCAGGATCTCACACACATGACAACCACCTTTCTTCTTGTCATTCTTCTTCTTGAAGTTCGTGTGCTGCACAGTCTTGTTCTTCCAATCAAACTTTGCTTTACCATCAAACTTGCCCTTATTCTTGAACTTGTGGAGCCGGAAGTTCTTGTTCTGTACCAGATTGGCACTAGATCCTCCCTCAATACCTCGAGCACGTGTGTCCTTTGCTCTTGCCTTTTCTTCCACATCAAGAGTACTAATGAGAACCAAAACGGAAAACTCTTGTCTCTTATGCTTCAGTAAGGTAGCAAAGTTCCTCTATGAAGGAGGAAGCTTAGTGATGATACCTCCGGCAGCAAACTTGTCCGATAGCATACAATTGAAGTTCTCAAGTTCTCTAGTAAATGACTGTATCTCATGAGCTTGCTCAACCACAGAGCGCTCTTTATTCATCCTGTAATCATAGAATTGCTCCATGTTGTACAACTCAGTGCCAGCATCCGAGACCCCAAACTTGGCCTCGAGTGCATCCCACATATCTTTTCCATTATCAATTGATGCATAAGCATCAACTATGTTCTCACCAAGAACACTCAAGAGAGCAGCCTTAAACAGGGTATCCATTTTCTGAAAAGATTATTGCTGTTGAGCATCATATTCTCCTTCAGGTTTGCCAAGAATGGTGTCATAGCAACTCATGGTTTGAAACCATAAGACTGCTCTCACACGCCACCTCTTATAGTGGATACCCTCAAACATAGGAGGTCTCATGGAAGCAGCAAAACCACTCGGGGTAAATTGCCTATAATAAGGTTTTTGGATTGTTGGAAATATGAGCAATCTACCAAATAATTTTACTAATGGAAATACTAGATAAAGCATGAATAATATAGCAGAGATAAAGTAAGTCATGCAATCTAACAAAGAGAAGGTAAATAGCATCTGCATATATAAAGCAGACACTAGATCAAGTTGCATATATGAAGTAGAACCTAACATATGTAGGGCACACACAAGAACAAGGAACTGTGGCAGGACCTCTAACAGAAAGAGCAAGAACACGTACGGGACGGCAGCGGTAGCAGTAGCACTGGACTTGGGGTCGGTGTCCTCGCCAGCCATGTCGTTGAGGAGGTTGTCGTCATCGGGGAAGAAGTCGTCGGAGTCCGGGGCGTCCGTGACGAAGAAGTCAGTAGTCGCGTGGAGCGCTCCCAAAAACCTTATCACCCTTCTCCCGTACAGGACTCAAAGAGGTGCAGTTTCAGAAGAAAAAAATTAGACATCGGCTTGCCTCATTCCCGCAACCCGTGGCGCGGCGCGTCGTGACGAGGCATGGAGAGGTGGGTGGCGGAGGAGGAGCGCGCATGAATGACCCTCTTGTTCTCATGCTCATACATGTGGGAAACTATCCTCCCTTATAAGGAGGTCCAACTCCCACCAAACTAGCAATGTGGGACTAAACTTTAGTTCCACCTCTTGCCTTGCATGAATGGCTGCGTGGGCCTCTAGGATTTATTAGGAATTTCTGAAAATCCTATTGGGCTGGCCCAAAATAGACAAAATTCCAGCATAGTTTGCATGGCTGTTGTCCTCTACATCTTTAACCATATCTTCAACAAACGTTTTAGCAATTCCAGACATGTCTACATGCGCTTTCAAAAAAACTTTGAGCATTATCAAAATTTTAGATTATTTACATCTCATTTGCTAGTTTAAACTTTCCTCTCTGCATTAGACATGCATTTGGTTGTACTATGTTTTATAATGTGTCGATGTAGAAGCATGTTCCTCACATGTTCATGGTGAATCTTAGAGGTTTGTGATGCATAATATTTTCATTTGTGCATGTAACTTCAATAATAAACAAGAATCATGTTAAGTGTCATGAGTGTTTACATATGCTAAATCGTGTTGTCGATTGTAACATTAGAGCTTGAGATCCTACATACTTTTTGCCGATAACCAATAACTGTCACACCTTGTGACCCCCTAGCAACAACATAAATCCAAATGTACTTTATCATTTTTAATCACGATCCATACCACATGGTATATAGCATTTCAAAAATCTCAGATTGTTTACATCTCCTTTGATAATATTGAGTGTTTTGTTGCATTTATTGCCATTTTCATGTAAAAAGTAAAAAATACTTAATAAACTATAAAACAAGTTGAAGTTATGCATGGGGTCATATCTTGGGCATTAGGAAATGGTTTAAATTTTTTATAATGTGTTGATGAACAAGTATGTTTCTCAAATATCCATGGTGAATCTTAGAGGTTTGTGATGCACAATCTTTTTGTAATTTTTCATGTAACTTTAACAATGGGCATGGATCATCGATAGTGTCATGAGTGTTTACAAATGGTAGATCATGTCGTTGTTTTCATGTCATAGCTTGAGATCTATGTACCTTTTGCCAATAGCCGATAACTGACACACCTTGTGACCCCCATGCAACAATATAAATCCAATCATACTCCATCCTTTTTAATCATGGTCCATACAACATGGTACATAGGATTTCAAAATATAATGTTGGACCAAGTGGTCTCTGAGTGTACTAAATTTGGATCTTGGCACTTGTATGCCCTATTCATATATATGATGTTGCATCTTTGATAGTGAAAATGTTGTGATATTTAATTTATAAAGTCCAGGACGTATGACAGTGCATGCATGAAGTGAAGTCATATGTTATGGTGGCACTATATCTATTACTATTCTATAAATGGATCAAAAGTTATATATTTAGAATAGCACCACAGTGGGTCCTTACAGTTACTGTAAAGTTTATATTGTTTTTTATAAACTTAATCAAACATCAGAAAGTTTGATTTAGGTCAAAACTAATATGCATAGTAAATAAAAACAAACAAAATACTAGAAAACAATAAAGCACGTAACCGCTTGCTAGCATCATAATAATGCATGACTTATATCATACAGCTAGAAGTACTTAAGGTGACGTGTCATAGGGAAAAGGCACATACGGCTGGCTAGCCTGGTAGGAGCATCTCCAACAAATGATGTAGATGTATAAATAACTGATTTTTACATCACGAAGGCCCAAAAATGGTGCTTCAACATTATGTAGATGCAAAAAAATTACTCGAGATTTGCTCTAGATGAAAAAAGGGCACTTGGTGATGCAAATTTGCATCATTTGTACCTCTCGAATAAAACCCGAGAAGTCATGCGTGTAGCCCAACTCCTGCGCGGAACTTCTCGACATCGCACCTAAACACCCCCTGTTGTCATCCATCATCGCCGGTCCCCATGGATGCCTCCTTC
>NC_041388.1:300773057-300857241 GCF_002162155.2 Triticum dicoccoides | reverse complement strand
CTGCCACCGATCTCGCTACCTCCTCCATGATGCCTCCCCCAAATCGCGTGGTGGATTTGCAGCCCCTTGTCCCGCTGCCGCCGTCATGTTATAACTGCCGGCGAGGAAGAAGGCGGCCTAAACCAAACCATGAGGTGGCAGCTTAAAGTGGTCGTCGCGCGACCCTGTGATGACGTCGTCCTAGGATAAGAAGACGAAGGCGGTCCCGCCGACAGTTGCTACTTCGTCACTGGTGTCGTCGACAGCTGCTTCGTGTGCATTAGTTATCATGGGAGACAACAAAATTTTGGAGCAACTACCATGCGACTGATGTATTTTGCATCCCCTATTGGAGCACTGACTATTTATAACATCTATGGAGTTGAATGTTTTTGGCGATGTAAAAATGCACTTTTAGGTGATGTATATTTTACTCGAACTACAAGTTAGTGATGTAAAATACATCATCTATTGAAGATGCTCTAATAATGTGTGTCTTGAATGAGATGACTAAAGAAATTAAAGTTATGTGCCTCCAGAAAAAGGCATAGAATTACTAGTTGTGATGGATAAGGACAACTCCAATGGTGATCGCCTATTGGACATCACCATATCATCTTCGCAGACACGTTCAAATGCGCCACATTTAATGGACGGGGCGCCGGTCATCTAACAGTAGTCATCAAATTCAGACAATGAGCTATGATTGGCAGTGAGACAGGTGAATCAAGAGAAAAAAACAAGTGAAACACATGGATGGTGTGGTCCAACTAACCGTGGGCAGACGTATAGCCTCCTCCAAACTTTCCCAGTTTGATGTAGGTTTGAGAAAACTTGGACGTCAATTCAAAAAAAAGAGAACACGTGGAGGTATCCAATTGATTGGCCAACACCACAAAGGTGGATTATTCTTTTAATGGTGACGTGTCCATCAATACACTTCCTCATACATGATGGTAATCCACCACCACTTACGAGATGGCATACGACTGTGTTGGCGATCACTAGTAACTACCATGAGATGAATCTTAACTCAACTACCACTAGTGCATCAAGGTGGATGAAACCTGATCTTAGATTTGTTAAGGTAAATGTCGACGCTAATTCTTTTGCAGATGAGGGCGTGGGAGCAAAAATAGCAGTTATCAGATATGACAAAGGAAACTTTCTAGCTACGCAGGGCAAATACATAATACATACAGCTGATGCGATGATGACCGAAGCAATGGAGATGAGGGATGGGCTTATCTTTGCAAACTCGTCGGGGCTTGATGACCCACAATTATAGGGGATCAATCGTAGTCCTTTCGATGAGTAAGAGTGTCAAACCCAACGAAGAGCAGAAGGAAATGACAAGCGGTTTTCAGCAAGGTATTCTCTACAAGCACTGGAATTATCGGTAACAGCTAGTTTGGTAGTAAGGTAATTTGTATTGAGTGACAAGTAGAAATAGTAAAAAAGGTGCAGCAAGGTAGCCCAATCCTTTTTGTAGCAAAGGACAGGCCGGAACTTTCTCTTATATCAAGTGAAACGCTCTTGAGGACACACGGGAATTTCATCTATTCACTTTCATCATGTTTGTTTGATTCTGTGTGTTCCTTTGGTAATTTGATATGTGGGTGGATCGGTGATTGGGTGTTGTTCTAACTTGAATAAGCCTCCCACTTATGATTAACCCCTCTTACAAGCATCTGCAACTATGAAAGAAGAATTAAGATAAATCTAACCATAGCATAAAATGTATGGATCCAAATCAGCCCCTTACGGAATAGTACATAAACTAGGGTTTAAGCTTCTGTCACTTCAGCAACCCATCATATAATTACTACTTCACAATGCATTCCCTTAGGCCCAAAATATTGTGAAGTTTCATGTAGTAGACGTTCACATAACACCACTAAGGGAAACAACAACATACATATCATCAAAATATCGAACGAATACTGAATTCACATGATTACTTATGACAAGACTTCTCGCATGTCCTCAAGAAAAAAGTAACTACTCACAAATCATATTCATGTCCAAGATCATAGGGGTATTGAATAGCATTAAGGATATGAACATATAATGTTCCACCAAATAAACCAACTAGCATCAACTACAAGATGTAATCAACACTACTAGCAACCCACATGTACCAATCTGAGGTTTTGAGATAGAGATTGAATACAAGAGATGAACTAGGGTTTTAGATAAGATGGTGTTGGTGAATATGTTGATGAAAATTCAATATTGGTCCTCCCGTGATGAGAGGGTTGTTGGTAATGACAATGGCTTCGATTTCCCCCTCCCGGAGGGAAGTGTCCCAGCCGGAATCGCTCCGCTGGAGAGCAAAAGTGCTCCTGCCCAAGTTCTGCCTAGAGATGGCGGCGTTCCATCATGAAAGTCTTCCCTATTTTTTCTATGGAAAATGGGATTATATACTAGAAGATGGGCCACAGAGACTAGCCAGGGGCCCCACAAGCCACCAGAGCGCACCCTGGTGCTTTGTGGGCACCTGGGTGGCCAGCTCTGGTATTTATTTCTTCCAGTATTTTTTATTTATTCAAAAATAAATCTCCGTGAAATTTCAGCTCATTTGGAGATGTTCAGAATAGGTATCTTTGACATAGCTTTTTCAGGTCTAGAATTCCAACTGCCGGCAATCTCCCTTTTCATCTAAATCTTGCAAATTAAGAGAGAAAATGCATTAGAATTGTTCCACAAAGTATGATATTGATAAAAACATTATAAATAACACTAAGAAAATATGATGCGGAATGGACATATCAACTCCCCCAAGCTTAGACCTCGCTTTTCCTGAAGCGAAAGCCGAAATCGATAATCATGACCACATGTTTAGAGAGAGAGAGAGAGGTGTCTATAAAAACAAAATACGGACATAGAAGCATCATGATCAATATTATAACAACAATATATAATATCATACAACTTCTTATGGGAAAGTAACAATTCTTCACAACAACCCAGTATAAAGCGTAAATTTTCTTGAAAAGTAACAAACTATGCTCTCGGTCAACAAAGCAATTACAATTCATCATATTTTCAGGAAGGGTCTCATGTAAGAGCTTTCATCTAGCAAGTGCACATACTAAACTATCATTTAGTCTTCTATGATTGCTGCTACTCATGACATATATATGGAGCAAAAGTTTCAGTCAGACACATAAAAGATAGGGGCTTGCAATTTCTCCTACCAGCTCATTTACCTCAAGGTTAATGTCAACAATAATAACTCATGATCACTCATATCCAACTGATATACATGCCTAGATCTTTCCCCACCACATGATGCTTGCAAAAGAGAAAAATGAAAAGGAATAGAGGGGAACACTATTGACTCTTGCATAAAAAGTAAATGCATAAAAGTAAAGGTTAGGCCCTTCGCAGAGGGAAGAAGAGGTTGTCATGCTCTTTTTGTTTTTGGATGTGCAAACTCTTAATGTAAAGGAGCGTCACTTTATATTGCCCCTTGAGATAGCAACCTTTATTATGCAGTCTGTCGCTTTTATTTCTTTACCATCACAAGATCGTACAAAGCTTATTTTCCCTTACAATAAAAGATCATACATATTTGGGAGTAATTTTTATTGCTTTATGCACCGAAGACAACTTACTTGAAGGATATTATTCAATCGATAGGTAGATATAGTGGACTCTCATTGCATGAAACTAGGTTTAAGGTTTTTGGATGCACAAGTAGTGTCTCCACTTGGTGCGGATTTTTGGCTAGCAAAGATATTGAGCAAGCACCACATGTTGGAGGATCCATAACAATATAACTTCTATGTGAATATAAGCAAACATAACTCATTATGTTGTCTTCCTTATCCAAAGTCAATAAATTGAAATAAAGTATTTAATGGAGGCTCATAGTCATAAAAGATGTCCAAGATAGTATATTTATATGTGAGTCTTTTCTTCCCTTATTAATCTTTCATGAATTGCAGCATTGACCAATACTATTTTTGTTAACTTCCAATAAATTTTAGCACTTATACTTTTATTTATGTAAAGTCATTACTTTCCATGGGATTAGCATATGATATTTTCATTATTTCTTTTGCTAAGATTGAAACATAAAAGTAAAGAAGCAAAACTCAAACTACTCTTCATTATAAAACTCTCAAGTCGATTACATAGATAGAAATATCACAAAACTAGCACTTGAAAATAGATCATACTAAACTTTCATTCTACTAAATCACGAAATAACTAAATATCGAACTAAGATAGGTAAAGATAACAAAAGTGATGTTGATACAATATCGGGGCACCTCCGTCAAGCTTGGCATAAGCCAAGGGGAGTTCCCGTACTTGTGTACTCAAGTTTCTTTCTTTGGTGATGATGTCCTTGAGGATGCGATTTTGCTCTTCAAGCTTATTGATTTGGTGCTTAAGATCCATTATTTCCTTTCTAAGCTTCCAAGTGACGGTTAATGCACCATCCACCCAAGGGTGCCTCCTGGCTAAGGTAGATGAAGCAACACTCTTTTTCAGGTTACGATAAGAAATAAATTGAGTGTTGGGAGGTTTAACCGTATCAGACAAGCTCGATCCCTCATATTCCACATGCATGTCCCTGGGTTATGGTTGAGAGGTTTCCTCCTACTCCATGAAATCCAGTGATACATCCATTTTGCATCATGTTTTCTTACTGTTATTTATAATGTTTTTATGCATAAAAATGCTTTATGGAGTAATTATAATGCATTTTCTCTCATAATATGCAAGGTTTACACAAAGAGGGGGAATGCTGATAGCTGGAATTATGAACCTGAAAAAGCTATGTCAGAGTTACTTATTCTGCACATCTCCAAATGAGCTGAAAACTTACGGAGAATTGTTTTGGAATATATATAAATACTGGAGCAAATAACTACCGGAGGGGCCCACATAATGAGCACAAGACACCAGGGCGCGCAAGGGCCTCCAGGCGCGCCCTGGTGGGTTGTGCACAGCCCAGCCCACCTACGGTGCCCATCTTCTGGTATATAGGTCATGATGTTTGCTTGAACTACGTCGGTATTTCCCCAAAGAGGAAGGGATGATGCAGCACAGCAACGGTAGGTATTTCCCTCAGTGATGAGACCAAGGTTATCGAACTGGTAGGAGAACCACGCAACACTACGTGAACAGCACCTGCACACAAATAACAAATACTCGCAATCCGACGTATTAAAGGGGTTGTCAATCCCTTTCGGGTAACGGTGCCAGAAATTGGAAAATGGATGCGATAAAAATATGATAGATGGGATAAATAGATCTCGAATAAAATAAATTGCAGCAAGGTTTTTTTGTATTTTTGGTTTAATAGATCTGAAAATAAAATCAAATAAAAATATATCGCAAAGGCAAATATAATAAAGAAGAGACCCGGGGGCCGTAGGTTTCACTAGTGGCTTCTCTCGAGAAAAAATAGCAAACGATGGGTAAACGAATTACTGTTGGGCAATTGATAGAACTTCAAATAATCATGACGATATCCAGGTAATGATCATTATATAGGAATCACGTCCAAGATTAGTAGACCAACTCCTGCCTGCATCTACTACTATTACTCCACACATCGACCGCTATCCAGCATGCATCTAGTGTATTAAGTTCATGGAGAAATGGAGCAATGCAATAAGAACAATGACATGATGTAGACAAGATCTATTTGTGTAGAAATAGATCCCATATTGTTATCCTTAATAGCAAGATACATATGTGTCGGTTCCCCTTTTGTCACTGGGATCAAGCACCATAAGATCGAACCCATCACAAAGCACCTCTTCCCATTGCAAGATAAATAGATCAAGTTGGCAAAAAAACAAATATCGGAGAATAAATACGAGGCTATAAGCAATCATGCATATAAGAGATCAAAGAGGACTCAAATAACTTTCATGGATAAAAAGAGATAATCTGATCATAAACTTAAAGCTCATCGGATCCCAACAAACACACCACAAAAAGAATTACATCATATGGATCTCCAAGAGACCATTATATTGAGAATCAAACGAGAAAGAGAGGAAGCCATCTAGCTACTAACTACGGACCCGAAGGTCTACAAAGAACTACTCACGCATCATCGGAGAGGCACCAATGGACATGATGAACCCCTCCGTGATGGTGTTTAGATAGGATCTGGTGGTTCTGGAACTTGCGTCGGCTGGAATTGATTTTCGTCGACTCCCCTAGGGTTTCTGGAATATTGGAGTATTTATAGAGCAAAGAGGCGGTTCGGGAGGCCACCGAGGTGGGCACGACCCACCTAGGCGCGCCCTGGTGGGTTGTGCCCCCCTCAGGGCATCCCCAGGTGCTTATCCGGCCCATTGGGTGTCTTGTGGTCCATAAAAAATCCACAAAAAATTTCGCAGGATTTGGACTCCGTTTGGTATTGATTTCCTGTGATGTAAAAAACATGCAAAAAATAGCAACTGGCGCTGGGCACTATGTCAATAGGTCAGCACTAAAAAATGATATAAAATGATTATAAAATGATTGTAAAACATCCAAGAATGATAATATAACAACATGGAACAATAAAAAATTATAGATACGTTGGAGACGTATCGGGTCACTTTGACCTAGAAAAAAATAAAGAGAGGACTTTCAGGACGGAGCATCGCCGTCTCGAGGCGGAACTTGGGCAGGAGCACTTTTGCCCTCTGGCGGAGTGATTCCTCCGCGGAACTTCCCTCCCGGAGGGGGAAATCGAAGCCATCGTCATCACCAACAACCCTCTCTTCTTTTGGAGGCCATTCTCCATCAATATCTTCAACAACACCATCTCCTCTCAAACCCTAGTTCATCTCTTGTGTCCAATCTTTGTACCAAAACCTCAGATTGGTACCTGTGGGTGACTAGTAGTGTTGATTACATCTTGTAGTTGATTACTATATGGTTTATTTGGTGGAAGATTATATGTTTATATCCATTATGCTATTTAATACCCCTCTGATCTTGAGCATGATTATCATTCGTGAGTAGTTCTTTTGTTCTTGAGGTCATGGGAGAAGTCATGTTGCAAGTAATCATGTGAACTTGATATGTGTTCTATATTTTGATGATATGTATGTTGTGATTCCCTTAGTGGTGTCATGTGAACGTCGACTACATGTCACTTCACCATATTTGGGCTTAAGGGAATGCATTGTGGAGTAGTTATTAGATGATGGGTTGCTAGAGTGACAGAAGCTTAAACCCTAGTTTATGTGCTACTTCGCAAGGGTCCAATTTGGATCCAAAAGTTTAATGCTATTGTTAGATTTTATCTTAATACTTTTCTTGTAGTTGCGGATGCTTGCAAGGGGGTTAATCATAAGTAGTAGGTTTGTTCAAGTAAGAACAACACCTAAGCACCGGTCCACCCACATATGATGAAAGTTACTAGTTGAAATTCCCGTGTACCCTCAACAATGCTTTGATTATTATAAGAGACCATTTTGGCCTGTCATTTGCCACAAAAGGATTGGGATACCTTGCTGGACTTTATTTACCGTTACCTTTACTTGCTCATTACAAATTATCTTTCTATCAAACTACCAGTTACCGACAATTTCAGTACTTGCAGAAAATACCTTGCTAAAAACCACTTGTCATTTCCTTCTGCTCCTTGTTGGGTTCGACACTCTTACTAATCGAAATGACTACGATTGATCCCCTATACTTGTGGGTCTTCATCTAGCCTCTTTAAGTCAGCGTCGACCTCCTCAGTAATTGACCACCCATAGTGATCGTCATCTTCATAGGTTCTTGGATTTGTAGCAACATGGAGAACCTGATTCTCTCCAACTGAGTCTTACTGGGACGACATGCCTTCAGATCTGTTAGAAAATAGCATGACATAAGAATGGAGGATATTTCTGTGATACGGTGATCAAAATATTCAGGAGTATATATAAAGAGTTGTTATCTTGCAAAACAAGTATTCCAGAAGAAAATGGAGTCGGGAAGGCACACGAGGGGCCCACAAGCCACCAGGGTACGCCCAGGGGGTGGGCGCGCCCAAGTGCCTTGTGTGCACCTTATGGGTTCCCTCAGTTGTTTCTTATTTTTGTATTTTTTTTAATATTCCAAAACAAGCAAAGAATATTTTTATGGAATTTTTAGAGTCGGTTTACTTAACGTATCACATACCTATTCCTTTTCACTGTCCTGGAGTGTCCTGGAAAGTCTCTCTTATGTATTCTTCCGGTGTCATGGTTTGGACAATGTTAGTTTCAACATTAATAGGTGTACCTGAAATACAATGCTTTATTCTTTGCCCATTGACCAGTCTCAGATTAGTTCCTTCGGAATTGTTAATCTTGATAGCTCCAGAATGATAAACTTCTTCAATAATATATGGTCCTTCCCATTTAGAGAGAAGTTTTCATGCAAAGGATCTTAAATGAGAGTTGTACAATAGAAGACATCCACCTACTTTGAATTCCCATTTTTGGATTCTTTTATCATGCCATCTCTTAACTTTTTATTTAAACAACTTGGCATTTTCATAAGCTTGGGTTCTCCACTCATCTATCGAGCTAATGTCAAATAATCTCTTCTCATCGACAAGTTTGAAATCATATTTAAGTTATTTAATTACCCAATATGGCTTATGTTCTAGCTCAAGACGTAAATGACATGCTTTTCCATAGACCATTTTATATGGAGACATACCCATAGGATTTTTATAAACGGTTCTATAAGCCAATAATGCATCATCAAGTTTCTTAGACCAGTTCTTTCTAGATCTATTAATTGTCTTTTGCAAAATTAACTTGATTTCTCTATTGCTCAATTCAACTTGTCCACTAGACCGAGGATGATATGTGATGCAATTCTATGGTTAACATAATATTTAGCAAGAAGTTTTTAGAAAGCATCATGAATAAAATGTGAGCCACCATCAATCTTTAAATATCTAGGGACTCCAAACCTCGGGAAAATAACTTCTTTAAGCATTTTAATAGAAGTGTTATGATCAGCACTACTAGTTGAATAACTTCTACCCACTTTGTAACGTAATCAATAACAACTAGAATGTGAGTACCCATTAGAGCAAGGAAAAGGCCCCATATAATAAAATTCCCAAACATCAAATGGTTCAATAACAAGTGAATAATTCATTGGCATTTCCTGTCGTCTACCAATATTACCAATTCTTTGACATTCAACACAAGATAAGACAAACTTACGTGCATCCCTGAAGAGAGTAGGCCAATAGAAACCAGATTGTAATACCTTATGTGCGGTTCTATCTCCAACATGGTGCCCTCCATATGCCTCAGAATGACACTTCTGTAGGATTTGTTCATGTTCATGCTCAAGTACACAACGTCTAATAATACCATCTACTCCTTTATCAAAATGTGGGTCATCCCAAAACTAATGTCTTCAATCAAAGGAGAAAAAAAATTGCTGCTATGTGAAACTAGGTGATATATATTTAGCAACAATGTAATTAGCATAGTCTGCATACCAAGGAGTATTACGAGAAGCATTTATAACAGCTAATTGTTCATCAAAACTATCATCAATAGGTAGTGGGTCATCATGAACATTTTCCAATCTAGACAAATTATCATCTATGGGATTGGCAGATCCCTTCCTATCAGTAATATGCATATCAAATTCTTGTAGCAAAAGAACCCACCTAATCAATATAGGTTTAGCATCTTTCTTTTCCATAAGATATTTGATAGCAGCATGACCAGTGTGCATGGTTACTTTAGAATCAACAATATAAGATCTGAATTTATCACATGCAAACACATTACTGCTAGAAATTATTTCTCAATCGTAGAATAATTTCTTTGAGCATTGTCTAGAGTTTTACTAGCATGATGGATAACATTTAATTTCTTATCAACTCTTTGTCCTAGAACAGCACCAATGGCATAATCACTAGCATCACACATAATTTCAAAAGGCAAGCTCCAATCAGTTGGTTGAATAATGGGTGTAGAAGTTAAGGCTTCCTTAGGTGTTTCAAAGGCTTCTACACAATCATCATCAAAAACAAATGGCACATCTTTTTCTACGAGATGGGTAAGAGGCGTAGATATTTTAGAGAAGTCTTTAATAAATCTCCTATGGAAACAAGCATGACCAAGGAAACTTCTTATACCTTTAATATCTTTAGGACATGGCATTTTCTCTATTGCATCAACTTTAGCTTTATCTACCTCAATACCTCGTTCAGAAATTTTATGCTAGAGGACAATACCTTCATTTACCATAAAGTGGCACTTCTCCCAATTCAAGACAAGATTAGTTTGTTCACATCTCTGCAAAACTCGATCAAGGTTGCTTAAACAATCATCAAAAGAAGTCTCGTAAACAGAAAAGTCATCCATGAAAACCTCCAAAAATCATAGAATATAGCAGTCATTGATACGTCTCCTCGTATCTATAATTTTTGACTGTTCCATGCCCATATTATACAACTTTCATATACTTTTGGCAACTTTTTAATACTATTTTTGGGACTAACATATTGATCCAGTGCCCAGTGCCAGTTCCTGTTTGTTGCATGTTTTTTGGTTCACAGAAAATCCATATCAAACGGAGTCCAAACGGGATAAAAACTGACGGAGACTATTTTTGGAATATATGTGATTTTTGGGAAGAAGAATAACCGCAAGACAATGCCTGAAGGGGCCACGAGGCAGGGGGCGCGCCCTGGGCCCTCATGGCCACCCCGTAAGGCGGTTGGTGCCCTTCTTTCGCCGCAAGAAAGCCAATATCCGGATAAAAATCGTGTCCAAAATTCAGCCTAATCGGAGTTACGGATCTCCGGGAATTTAACAAACGGTGAATGGGTAGAATCAGGGAACGGACAAACAGAGAGAGACATAGAGACAGATCCAATCTCGGAGGGGCTCTCGCCCCTCCCATGCCATGGAGACCAAGGACCAGAGGGGAAACCCTTCTCCCATCTAGGGAGAAGGTCAAGGAATAACAAGAAGAAGAAGGGGGCTCTCTCCCCCTCTCTCCCAGTGGCGCCGAACCATCGCCGGGGCCATCATCGCGACAACGATCTACACCAACAACTTCACCGCCCTCATCACCAACTCTCTCCCCCACTATGCAGCGGTGTAACCCCTCTTTTACCCGTTGTAATCTCTACTTAAACATGGTGCTTAACGCTATATATTATTTCCCAATGATGTATGGCTATCCTATGATGATTGAGTAGATCCGCTTTGTCCTATGGGTTAATCGATGATCGTGATAGGTTTGAGTTGCATGTTTTATTATTGGTGTTGTCCTATGGTGCTCTCCGTGTCGCGCAAGCATGAGGGATCCCCACTGTAGGGTTTTCAATATGTTCATCATTTTCTTATGGTGGGTGGCGTGAGTGATAGAAACACAGACCCGAGTAAGTAGGTTTTTTGCGTATGGGAATGAAGAGGACTTGATGCCTTATAATGCTATGGTTGGGTTTTACCTTAATGATCTTTAGTAGTTGCGGATGCTTGCTAGAGTTCCAATCATAAGTGCATATGATCCAAGAAGAGAAAGTATGTTAGCTTATGCCTCTCCCTCAAATAAAATTGCAATAATGATTACCGGTCTAGTTATCGATTGCCTAGGGACAAATAACTTTCTTGTGTGACAAAAAGTTCTCTACTAAAACTAAATTAATTGTGTCTTCATCTAAACAGCCCCTACTTTTTACTTATGCACTCTTTATTATCTTGCAAACCTATCCAACAACACCTACAAAGTACTTCTAGTTTCATACTTGTTCTAGGTAAAGTGAACATTAAGCGTGTGTAGAGTTGTATCGGTGGTCGATAGAACTTGAGGGAATATGTGTTCTACCTTTAGCTCCTCGTTGGGTTCGACACTCCTATTTATCAAAAGAGGCTACAATTGATCCCCTATACTTGTGGGTTATCAAGACCTTTTTCTGGCGCCGTTGCCGGGGAGTTATAGCGAGGGGTGAATATCCTCGTGTGTGCTTGTTTGCTTTATCACTAAGTAATTTTTATTTGTTGTTCTAAGTTGTTCTCTATCTTTAGTTATGGATATGGAACACAAAATACCAAAAAAAAATAGTGGTACCTACTGAATCAATGGTTGAAGAACCACTTAGTTGAGGGCAAATCTTTAGATGAGCATGCTTGTTATGTGTGACACCGTTTGTCTCAAAAAGGGAAACTTTTACTAGATCAAATTCATCGTTTGCAATGCTATACTTGGAATTTATGTGAAATATATGATTTTACTTGTTGTTCTAAAGACCCTAAGAAACACCTTCCCTACCAATGTGAGTTTAGTGATAATGGAATTGTATCTTCGTATGCTAAGGATGTTTATAATTACTATGATGTTCAACAAATTGAAGAATTTGTTGCTTTTAAGGGTGCTTATGAAATTGCTTCTTTGATTGGAAAGTATGATGCTACTCTTTACAAATCTGAAAATTTTGCCATACTTAAATAGTGTTATGATAATTATGCTTCTAATGCCTATGTTAAACCATATATTGAGGACTCCTCCGCTGTCCAAGAAGAGACTAATATTTTGCATGAGTCTATGGAAGAAGGAACTGATGGAACTGGGGGCTCATTGGATGAAAAAGATGATGAGGAGAGCGAAGAATAAAAGGAGGAAGAGCGGATTAGCTACCCATTCCCACCTTCTAATGAGAGTAACTCTTCAACTCATACATTGTTTAATTTCCCTTCGTGCTTACCGAAGGATGATTGCTATGATGATTGTTATGATCACGTTGATTCGTTTGAAATATCCCCTTTTGATGAACTTGATGCTTGCTATGTTTGTGGACAAGATGCCAATATGAATTATGCTTATGGAGATTAACTTGCTATAGTTCCTTATGTTAAACATGAAATTGTTGTTATTGCACCCACACATGATAGTCCTGTTATCTTTTTAAATTCTTCCGACTACACTATATCGGAGAAGTTTGCCCTTATTAAGGATTATATTGATGGGTTGCGTTTTACTACTACACATGATGATTTTGATAGATATAATATGCATGTTCTTGCTGCTCCTAATTGCAATTATTATGAGAGATGAACTACATCTCCGCCTCTCCATGTTTCCAATATGATAAAATTGCAAGAAACTGTTTATACTATGCATTGGCCTTTACTATGTGTGCATGAATTGTTCTTTTATGACATGCCGATGCATAGGAAGAGAGTTAGACTTCGTCATTACATGATATATGTTTCTTTGTGCTCACTACTAAATCACAAATCATTGTTAATTAAAATTGGCATTGATATACCTTGGGATCCGGGTGGATTCATTACTTGAGCACTTTATGCCTGGCTTAATGGCTTTAAAGAAAGCGCTGCCAGGGAGACAACCCGGAAGTTTTAGAGAGTCATTTATTTCTGTTGAGTGCTTTTACATAGTTTAAAAACAAAAAAATAAAGAGGGGAGCCCAAAACTTTTCAAAAAGGAAAGTGAAAGTAAGAGAGATAAGCATTGTTGAAGCGGGGGAGCTCCTTGAACTTTGTTCATGCTCACAGAAACTTTGTGAATCTTGATTACAGAAACTTTTCAACAAAAATAATTATCCCCTTGTAAAATTCCATTGTATTATAAAAATAATGTGCCAAGATTTGCCTTTAGGATGTTTACATTGCTTGTTGGTTTGTGCGGTGCAGGACAGAAACTTTGGCTGTAGTGCACGATTTTACATTTTTTACTGGAACGTCAAACGGTTCTGAAACATTTTTCACTGTCTTTATATACAATTTTTTTATTTTTCCTATTTTTTCAGAATTTTTGGAGTACCAGAAGTATGGTGAATGTTCAGATTACTACGAACTGTCCTGTTTAAGACAGATTCTGTTTTTGATGCATAGTTTGCTTGTTTTGATGAAACTATCAATTTCTATCAGTGGATTAAGCCATGGAAAAGTTATATTACATTAGCTACAATGAAAAAACAAAATATGAATTGGTTTGCAATAGTACTTAGAGTAGTGATTTGCTTTATTATACTAACATATCTTACCGAACTTTTTGTTAAGTTTTGTGTGATTGAAGTTTTCAAGTTTTGGGAGAGATCACGATGGATGAAGGAATAAGGAGTGGCAAGAGCCTAAGCTTGGGGATGCCCGAGGCAGCCCAAGGAAATATTCAAGTACTCCCAACCAACCAAGCTTGGGGATGCCCGGAAGGCATCCCCTCTTTCTTCTAACGATCATCGGTAACTTTACTTGGAGCTATATTTTTATTCATCACATGATATGCATAAATCTTGGAGCGTCTTTTGCATTTAGTTTTCAATTTTCTTTTATGTACCATGCTGGTATGAGATAGTCCTTGGTTGATTTATAGAATGCTCATTGCACTTCACTTATATCTTTTGAGTATGGCTTTATAGAATGCTTCATGTGCTTCATGTATATCATTTGAAGTTTGGATTGCCTATTTCTCTTCACATAGAAAACCGCCATTTGTAGAATGCTCTTTTGCTTCACTTATATTTGTTAGAGCGTGGGCATATCTTTTGTAGAAAGAATTAAGCTCTCTTGCTTCACTTATATCTATTTAGAGAGATGACAGGAACTGGTCATTCACATGGTTAGTCATAAAATCCTACATAAAACTTGTAGATCACTGAATATGATATGTTTGATTCCTTGCAATAGTTTTGCAATATAAAGATGGTGATATTAGAGTCATGCTAGTGGGTAGTTGTGGATTGTAGAAATACTTGTGTTGAAGTTTGTGATTCCCGTAGCATGCACGTATGGTGAACCGTTATGTAACGAAGTTGGAGCATTAGGTATTTATTGATTATCTTCCTTATGAGTGGCGGTCGAGGACGAGCGATGGTCTTTTCCTACCAATCTATCCCCCTAGGAGCATGCGTGTAGTACTTTGTTTCGATGACTAATAGATTTTTTGCAATAAGTATGTGAGTTCTTTATGACTAATGTTGAGTCCATGGATTATACGCACTCTTACCCTTCCATCATTGCTAGCCTCTTCGGCACCGTGCATAGCCCTTTCTCACCTTGAGAGTCGGTGCAAACTTCGCCGGTGCATCCAAACCCCGTGATATGATACACTCTATCACACATAAGCCTCCTTATATCTTCCTCAAAACAGCCACCATACCTACCTATCATGTCATTTCCATAGCCATTCCGAGATATATTGCCATGCAACTTCCATCATCTTCATATACATGACTTGAGCATCATTGTCATATTGCTTTGCATGATCGTAAGATAGCTAGCATGATGTTTTCATGGCTTGTCCATTTTTTGATGTCATTGCTATGCTAGATCATTGCACATCCCGGTACACCGCCGGAGGCATTCATATAGAGTCATATCTTTGTTCTAGTATCGAGTTGTAATATTGAGTTGTAAGTAAATAAAAGTGAGATGATCATCATTATTAGAGCAATGCCCCAAGAAAAAAAAGAGGCCAAAGAAGCCTAAATAAAAAAGGGGGCCAAAGAAGCCCCCAAAAAAGGGGGGCAATGTTACTATCCTTTTACCACACTTGTGCTTCAAAGTAGCACCATGTTCTTCATATAGAGAGTCTCTTGAGTTACCACTTTTATATACTAGTGGGAATTTTCATTATAGAACTTGGCTTGTATATTCCAATGACAGGCTTCCTCAAATGCATGAGGTCTTCATGAGCAAGCAAGTTGGATGCACACCCACTTAGTTTCAGTTTGAGCTTTCATACACTTATAGCTCTTAGTGCATCCGTTGCATGGCAATCCCTACTCCTCGCATTGAATTGATGGGCATCTCCATAGCCCATTGATTAGCCGCGTCGATGTGAGACTTTCTTCCTTTTGTCTTCTCCACACAACCTCCACCATCATATTCTATTCCACCTATAGTGCTATGTCCATGGCTCACGCTCATATATTGCGTGAAAGTTGAAAAGGTTTGAGAACATCAAAAGTATGAAACAATTGCTTGGCTTGTCATCGGGGTTGTGCATGATTTGAATATTTTGTGTGGTGAAGATGGAGGATAGCCAGACAATATGATTTTGTAGGGATAACTTTCTTTGGCCATGTTATTTTGAAAAGACATGATTGCTTTATTAGTATGCTTGAAGTATTATTATCTTAAAGTCAAATGATAGACTATTGCTTTGAATCACTCGTGTCTTAATATTCATGCCATGATTAGATTACATGATCAAGATTATGCTAGGTAGCATTCCACATCAAAAATTGTCTTTTTTATCATTTACCTACTCGAGGACGAGCAGGAATTAAGCTTGGGGATGCTGATACGTCTCCGTCGTATCTATAATTTTTGATTGTTCCATGCCAATATTATACAACTTTCATATACTTTTGGCAACTTTTTATACTATTTTTGGGACTAACATATTGATCCAGTGTCGAGTGCCAGTTCCTGTTTGTTGCATGTTTCGCAGAAAATCCATATCAAACTGAGTCCAAACGGGATAAAAACTGACAGAGATTTTTTTGGAATATATGTGATTTTTGGGAAGAAGAATCAACGTGATACGATGCCCAAGGGGTACACGAGGTAGGGGCGTGCCCCAGGGGAGTCAAGCGCGCCCTGGGCCCTCGTGGCTACCCCGTAAGGCAATTGGTGCTCTTCTTTCGCCACAAGAAAGCCAATATCCGAATAAAAATCGTGTCCAAAATTCAGCCCAATCGGAGTTACGGATCTCTAGGAATTTAACAAACGGTGAAAGGGTAGAATCAGGGAACGCACAAACAGAGAGAGACAGAGAGACAAATCCAATCTCGGAGGGGCTCTCGCCCCTCCCATGCCATGGAGACCAAGGACCAGAGGGGAAACCCTTCTCCCATCTAGGGAGAAGGTCAAGGAAGAAGAAGAAGAAGAAGGGGGCTCTCTCCCCCTCTCTCCCGGTGGCGCTGGAACGCCGCCGGGGCCATCATCGCGACAACGATCTACACCAACAACTTCACCGCCCTCATCACCAACTCTCTCCCCCTCTATGCAGCGGTGTAACCCCTCTTTTACCCGTTGCAATCTCTACTTAAACATGGTTCTTAACGCTATATATTATTTCCAAATGATGTATGGCTATCCTATGATGATTGAGTAGATCTGTTTTCTCCTATGGGTTAATCGATGATCGTGATTGGTTTGAGTTGCATGTTTTATTATTGGTGTTGTCCTATGGTGCTCTCCGTATCACACAAGCGTGAGGGATCCCCGCTGTAGGGTTTGCAATATGTTCATCATTTGCTTATGGTGGGTGGCGTGAGTGATAGAAACACAAACCCGAGTAAGTAGGTTGTTTGCGTATGGGAATAAAGAGGACTTGATGCCTTATAATGCTATGGTTGGGTTTTACCTTAATGATCTTTAGTAGTTGCGGATGCTTGCTAGAGTTCCAATCATAAGTGCATATGATCCAAGAAGAGAAAGTATGTTAGCTTATGCCTCTCCCTCAAATAAAATTGCAATAATGATTACTGGTCTAGTTATCGATTTCCTAGGGACAAATAACTTTCTTGTGTGACAAAAAGTTCTCTACTAAAACTAACTTAGTTGTGTCTTCATCTAAACATCCCCTACTTTTTATTTACGTACTCTTTATTATCTTGCAAACCTATCCGACAACACCTACAAAGTACTTCTAGTTTCATACTTGTTCTAGGTAAAGCGAACGTTAAGCGTGCATAGAGTTGTATCGGTGGTCGATAGAACTTGAGGGAATATTTTTTCTACCTTTAGCTCCTCATTGGGTTCGACACTCCTACTTATTGAAAGAGGCTGCAATTGATCCCCTATACTTGTGGGTTATCAGTCATACATCTTTGAATGGTAGCAGGTGCATTGCATAAACCAAAAGGCATACATCTATAAGCATAAGTTCCAAAGGGGCAAGTAAAAGTAGTTTTCTCTTGATCTTCTTGTGACATGGGTATTTGAGAGAAACCAGAATATCCATCAAGGAAGCAAAAGTGTGTGTGCTTAAATAATCTTTCTAACATTTGATCAATAAAAGGCAAGGGGTAATGATCTTTTCTAGTAGCTTTGTTTTATTTTCTAAAATCAATTACCATCTTATAGTGAGTTACAATTCTTTGTGGGATGAGTTCATTTTATCATTAGGAACAACAATTATACCTCATTTCTTAGGAACACAATGAACGGGACTTACCCATCTACTATCATATGTGGGATAGATTATACCTGGTTCCAGAAGCTTTAATATTTCAGTTCTTACCAAATCCTTCATCCTAGGATTTAACCATCATGGGTTATCAACAACTGGCTTAGCATCATGCTCCATATTAATCTTGTGCTGACATAGAGTGGGACTAATGCCCTTAATATCATCAAGAGTATATCCAATAGTGGCACGGTGCTTCCTCAGAGTTATAAGTAATCTCTTCTCTTCATGCTCTGAAAGGTTAGCACTAATACTATCAGGATATATCTTCTTTTCATCAAGATAAGCACATTTCAATGTATCAGGTAGTTGCTTCAATTCAAACACATGATCACCCTTAGGTGGACGATGAACTCCAAGGGTTTCAATGGGCAATTATGTTTAAGGATAGATGCTTGATCAAAGAATATCTTATCTATTTCATTTCTTTCTTTCATATGCATATCATTTTCGTGATCTAGCAAATATTGTTCTAACGAATCAGTAGGTGGTACAACAATAGAAGCACATCCTTACTAGGAAATTCTTTATCATGGGGTTGTCTATGTAACTTAGAGAAATTAAACGCATGAGATACATCACCAAAGTTAACGCTAACAGTTTCTTTATTGCAATCTATCTTGGCATTAACTGTATTCAAGAAAGGCCTACCAAATATATTGGGACAAAAATCGCCCTGTGGAGAACCAAGGACTAGAAAATCAGTAGGGTATTTTATCTTTCCACACAAGACTTCAACATCTCTAACAATCCCAAGTGGTGAAATAGTATCTCCATTTGCAAGCTTAATAGTAACATCAATGTCTTCTATTTTAGTAGGTGCAATATTATTCATAATCTCTTGATATGATGTAAATGGGATAACGCTCACACTAGCACCCAACTCACATAAACCATGGTAAAAATGATCTCCTATTTTAACAGAGACAACAGTCATGCCAATGACAGACTTATTCTTATCTTTAAGATCAGGCTTAGCAATTCTAGTAGCTTCATCACAGAAGTAAATAAGATGCTTGTCAATTTTATCAACCAAGAGATCTTTAACCATAGCAACATCAGGTTCAACTTTAATTTGATCAGAGGGTGTAGGTGTTCTAATATAACTTTTATTAACCTTAGTTGATATTTTATCATATTCTTTTATCCTAATAGGGAAAGGAGGTTTCTCAATATAAGAAGTAGGCACAACTAGATCAACATTGTAAATGATAGTTCCATCTTTAACTAAGTTCCTCAATCTTTTCTTTAATGGGAGGATGATATTTAAACTACTTCTCCTTAGGAAGATCAACATGAGTAGCAAACGATTCAAGGAAAGAAGCTACTATCTCCGAGTTAAGTCCATATTTAGTGCTAAACTTATGAAAAACATCGGTGTCCATAAAAGATTTAACACAATCAAACTCAAGTTTTATGCCTGACTCTTTACCTTTGTCAAGTTCCCAATCTTCATAGTTGCGTTTAATTCTTTTCAGGAGATCCCATCTGAATTCAATAGTTTTCTTCATAAAGGAACCAATAGAAGAAGAATCGAGCATGGTTTTAGCATTATGAGAATGCCGAGCATAAAAATTCTGTAAGATAATTTCTCTTGAGAGCTCGTGATTGGGGCATGTGTAAATCATGTACTTAAGCCTCCCCAAGCTTGAGCGATACTTTCTCCTACGCGTGGCCAAAAATTATATAAATAATTACGATCAAGATGAACCAGATGCATAGGATAAAACTCCTGATGAAATTCCAATTTCAATTGGTTCCAATATCATCACATAGCCTATACCATGTCAATGCTTTTCCCCCAAAAGATAAAGGGAAAACCTTCTTATTAACTCCGTCTTCGGATAAAACTGCAAGCTTAAATAATCCACAAACTTCATCCACATATATTAAGTACATATCAGGATGTATTCTCCCATCTCCTACATAAGGATTAGCTAGCAGTTTCTCTATCATACCCAAAGGAATCTCATAATAAACATTTTCAGTAGGTTGAGGGGAAACTATGTTTGCCTCCAGTCGAGGTGAAGATACCCCGAACAAACCCCTCAAAGGATTGTTTTCCAAAGTAACAACTGACAGTAAATTTTAGCACGTAATATAAATTTTTCCTTACCAAATTCCACTCACCAAAGGCGCTTCACTCCCCGGCAACGGTGCCAGAAAAGAGTATTGATGACCCACAAGTATAGGGGATCAATCGTGGTCCTTTCGATAAGTAAGAGTGTCGAACCCAACGAGGAGCAGAAGGAAATGATAAGCGGTTTTCAGCAAGGTATTCTCAGGAAACACTGAAATTATCGGTAATAGATAGTTTGGTAGTAAGGTAATTTGTAATGAGTGACATGGGAATTTTATCTAGTCACTTTCATCATGTTTGTTTGATTCGTGTTTGTTACTTTGATAGTTTGATATGTGGGTGGACCAGTGCTTGGGTGATGTTCTTACTTAAACAAGCCTCCAACTTATGATTAACCCCTCCCGCAAGCATCTACACCTACAAAAGAAGAATTAAGATAAATATAACCGTAGCATGAAACATGTGGATCCAAATCAGCCCCTTATGGAATAGCGCATAATCTAGGGTTTAAGTTTCTATTACTCTAGCAACGCATCATCTAATTACTACTCCACAATGAGTTCCCTTAGGCCCAAAATATGGTGAAGTGTCATGTAGTCGACATTCACATAACACTATTAAGGGAAACAACCACATAAATATCATCAAAATATCGAGTGAATACCAAATTGCCATGATTACTTATGACAAGACTTCTCCCATGTCCTTGTAACGCCCCGAGACCGATGTGCCAGGTGTCCTCCAGTTATTCGCTGTTGTTGCGTTGTCATTGCTTGCGTGTCATGTATTGCATATCATGTCATCATGTGCATTTCATTTGCATACATGTTCGTCTCATGCATCCGAGCATTTTCCCCGTTGTCCATTTTGCAATCCAACGCTCCTATGTCACCCGGTGTCCCTTTCTACCTCTTTTCGTGTGCAGGTGTTAAACATTTTTGGATTGGACCAAGACTTGTCTTGCGGCCTTGGTTTACCACCGGTAGACCGCCTGTCAAGTTTCGTGCCATTTGGACTTCGTTTGATACTCCAATGGTTAACCGAGGGACCGAAAAGGCCTCGTTTGTGTTGCAGCCCAACACCCTTCCAAAGTGGCCCAAAACCCACCTAAACCCCCTCCATCATCTCGGTCATTCGATCACGATCGCATGGCCAAAAACCGCACCTCATTTGGACTCCCCTAGCTCCCTCTACCTATATATTTGTGTCTCCCTCCGAAATTCGCGGTCTAACCCTAGTCTACCTCCTCCACCGCGCATCCGGACGCATCTGCGCCGCGCCGGACATGTCCGCTGCTGCCCTCCATGTCGCCCGGGCCAATCATGGGCTGCAACGTCAGCATCGTCGCCGGCCGAACCAACAAGAGGCCGCCACCTCAGCTCCCTCCGCTGCCGCGGCCCGCAGAGCCCATCCGGGGCCCGCACGGGCCCAGATCCGCCGCCGCCCGCGCGCGAGGAGACCCGCTCCTCGCCGGATCTTCATCGGCGTCTTGCCGGAGTTCCCCGCCGCCGCCTCGGCTTCCGCAGGCCACCGCACAAATCGCGGCCCACTGCTCCCTTCGCCGTGGCGCGCCATCCCTTCGCTGTGGCTCGCCGCCCGCCCGCCGTTGCGCCACTGCGCGGTCCTGCGTGGCCTCGCCGGCTTTCCATCGACGGTCGTCGCCGCCGCGGCGTTGTGGCCGCCACTCCGCCATCCTTCTCCGCGCCCTACCACCGTCTGCCGCCGTTTGGAGCTTCCCCGCCGACCACTGTCTTCACGCCGCCCCGTGGAGCTCCGCCGTCGACCCCGCCTCCAAATCCAGCCCTAGTGACCGGATCTGCCCCGCGCCATCGTCCCCAGTCTTCTTCGTCGCCGGCGCCGTCGTCCTGTCGTTCACCGCCGATGGCCTCTGCGCGCCGCGTCGGGAAGACGAGCCCGACCGTCGTGGGCCGAAGCCTCAGTCACGTGGGCCGCACCCCGAGCCGGCCCAGCTCCTGGACCTCCCCGCGGCCCAGCTCTCCGGCCCGCCTCTGCCGTGCCTTTCCCCGTCCTGGGCCGAAGCCCATGGTGAGCCAACCCCCCTATCCTCCGCTCAGTGCGTCATGTAGCTATCCCACGCCCATGTTTTTTTTTCTAAGTCCCAGATCTGCATGTTTTTCTAGCCCTGTTCATCATGTCATAATTTCATCACCGTTGCTCCGATTTGCACGTGTAGCATATCAAAATGTTCGTCTTGACGAGTACATCATTTCATCTCATTGCATCATTTTCATTTGAGCTCATCTTGATGCCTGAAATGTTGTGGGAAGAGGGCTATGTGATGAATTTGTCAGATCTGTTTCAGCAAATGGCATTTTGTCATTTTTGCCATGTTTAATGTGTGCATGCTATGATCCTGAGCTCTACATGTGTTTCGTTATATGCCATTCCATCTTTGCAGTGGTGCTTGCCATGTATTTTTGTGATATTTGTGGTGACTAGCACAAGCTTGCAAAGTAGCGTAATCGGTAATGTTGATTTCAGGGACTTAGAATTGCACCAAGTCCTTGTCCTGTTTTTGTCTTTATGCCATATGTTCATGTTGTTTCCTAGTGATCCGTGCCTCTTTTGAGGATGATCAGTAAGGATGTTTTGTTAACATTGTGGTGCTCTATCCATCCATGTCTTTGTTTGCATTTATGGAGCACCCTAGATTGAGTCGATCGAGCTCTACTTTTGCTATATCATGATTCCTGGCAGATTGTTGACATGTTAGCGATTTTGCCGAGGATGTTGCTATTGATCCGTGCATGCTATGTTTATGTTCTTGCTATTTCTAGCTTCTATGCCATGTCTTCTTGATGGGTGTATGCTTAGTTTGTCATGCCATGCTTTGTAGTGAGTGCATCGAGCTCGTAAACATGCCTACTCGTTAATTGTTTTGCCATGCTCTAGTTTTTCACTAAGTCTTAATCTGTTTATGTTTTTGTCATGTTCACATGCTTGCAATTGTATTTTTTGATCCCAAGGTCACTAAGGGACTTTTGTTAAGTGCTTTGAGTAGCTTCATGCCATGCCTTACTTTGCCATGTTAACTTCCTGTAGCATATTTATCATTTGCACTTTTGCCATGCTTGTTTGAACCTGTTAATGGATGAATTAGCCGTAGCTCAGTGTTCATCTTTTGTCAAGCATCATGAGTGGATCCCTGCCATGTATTTTGTTGCCATGTTTGAGTGCTGTAGCATATTTATCTTGATGCATTTAGATGGTCACTTGCTGATTATCGCAGACCGGTGTCATATTTGTTTTGCTTGCCATTTCCAAACCGTGCATCCGATTCCGATGATCTTTATATCGATTTCAACCGAAATCAACTCCTCTTTCCAGTGGCACTTTTGGATTTCCAAGTTGAGGCCAGGTTTAATCATTCCTTTCCAAATCATGCATATGCATCACATACCGCATCCCGCATATCATACCATGTTCGTGTGTGGTTTGTTTACTATGTTGTGTGCTTCTTTCCAGTATTGCTTCTTCGGGTTGGTTCCGATATGTCACATTTGTGAGGACCCGTTCGACTACGTCTGTTTGTCTTCTTCATGGACTCGTTCTTCTTCCTTGCAGGATTTCACACAAGATGACCATACCCTTGAAATCACTTCTATCTTTGCTTGCTAGTTGCTCGCTCTTTTGCTATGCCTATGCTGCGATACCTACCACTTGCTTATCATGCCTCCCATATTTTTGAACCAAGCCTCTAACCCACCTTGTCCTAGCAAACCGTTGTTTGGCTATGTTACCACTTTGCTCAGCCCCTCTTATAGCGTTGTTAGTTGCGGGTGAAGATTGGAGCTTGTTCCATGTTGGAACATGGATATTTTGTTGGGATATCACAATATCTCTTATTTAATTAATGCATCTATATACTTGGTAAAGGGTGGAAGGCTCGGCCTTATGCCTGGTGTTTTGTTCCACTCTTGCCGCCCTAGTTTCCGTCATATTGGTGTTATGTTCCCGGATTTTGCGTTCCTTACGCGGTTGGGTTATAATGGGAACCCCTTTGATAGTTCGCCTTGAATAAAACTCCTCCAGCAAGGCCCAACATTGGTTTTACCATTTGCCACCTAGCCTTTTTCTTTCCCTTGGGTCGGCCAGCCCAAGGGTCATCTTATTTTAACCCCCCCCCCCCGGGCCAGTGCTTCTCTAAGTGTTGGTCCAACCCAGAGCACCGTGCGGGGCCGTCCCTTGGCAACTTGGGTTACGTTGGCTCCCATACACTTAGCTTATCCGGTGTGCCCTGAGAACGAGATATGTGCAGCTCCTATCAGGATTTGTCGGCACAGCGGGTGGTCTTGCTGGACTTGTTTTACCATTGTCGAGGATGTCTTGTAACCGGGATTCCGAGTCTGGTCGGGTCTTCCCGCTAGAAGGAATATCCTTCGTTGACCGTGAGAGCTTGTGATGGGCTAAGTTGGGACACCCCTGCAGGGATTTGAACTTTTGAAAGTCGTGCCCGCGGTTATGGGCAGATGGGAATTTGTTAATGTCCGGTTGTAGATAACATGAAACTTAACTTAATTAAAATGAATCAACCGTGTGTGTAACCGTGATGGTCTCTTCTCGGCGGAGTCCGGGAAGTGAACATGGTGTTGGAGTAATGCTTGACGTAGGTTGTTCTAGGATCACTTCTTGATCATAGTTGTTCGACCGTGCTTTTGCCTTCTCTTCTCGCTCTCTTTTGCGAATAGATTAGCCACCATATATGCTAGTCGCTTGCTGCAGCTCCACCTCATACCTTTACCTTACCCTTAAGCTTAAATAGTCTTGATCGCGAGGGTGTGAGATTGCTGAGTCCTCGTGGCTCACAGATACTTCCAAAACCAGTTTGCAGGTGCCGATGTTACCGAGCAGGTGATGCAACCAAGCTCAAGGAGGAGCTCGATGAAGATCTTGTCCTTTGTCTTGTTTCGTTTCTAGTTGATCAGTAGTGGAGCCCAGTTGGGGTCGATAGGGGGACCTTGTTGCATTTGGGGTTGCTCTTTATTTTGGTTCCGTAGTCGGACCTTGATTGTATTTGGATGATGTAATGCTTTATTCATGTATTGTGTGAAGTGGCGATTGAAAGCCAACTATGTATCTCTGTCCCTTATGTATTACATGGGTTGTGTGAAGATTACCTCACTTGCGACATTGCTTTCAATGCGGTTATGCCTCTAAGTCGTGCTTCGACACGTGGGAGATATAGCCGCATCGAGGGTGTTACAGTCCTCAAGAACAAATGTAACTACTCACAAATATTCATGTACGATCAGAGGGGTATTGAATAGCATTAAGGATCTGAACATATAATGTTCCACCAAATAAACCAACTAGCATCAACTACAAGATGTAATCAACACTACTAGCAACCCACAAGGACCAATATGAGGTTTTGAGACAAAGATTTTAATACAAGAGATGAACTAGGGTTTGAGATGAGATGGTGCTAGTGAAGATGTTGATGAAGATTGGTCCTTCCACGATGAGAGGGTTGTTGGTGATGACGATGGCTTTGATTTCACCCTTCCGGAGGGAAGTGTCCCTGGTGGAATCGCTTCGCTGGAGAGCAAAAGTGCTAGTGCCAAAATTCCGCCTCGAGATGATGGTGTTCCCGAAAGTCTTCTCCCTATTTTTTCAAGCAAAAACAAGATTATTTACCAGAAGATGGGCCACGAAGGCTGGCTAGGGGCCCCACAAGCGACCAGAGCGTGCCCAGGGGTGGGCGCACCCTGGTGCCTTGTGGGCACCTAGGTGGCCTCCTGTGGTATTTCTTTATTTCAGTATTTTTTATTTATTCCAAAATAAATCTCCTCGAAATTTTAGCTTATTTGGGGATGTTCAGAATAGGTATCTCTTGTTGGAAATATTCCCTAGAGGCAATAATAAAGTGGTTATTATAATATTTCCTTAATCATGATAAAGGTTTATTATTCATGCTATAATTGTATTGATTGGTAACCTAAATGCATGTGTGAATACATAAACAAATACCATGTCCCTAGTAAGTCTCTACTAGACTAGCTCATTGATTAAAAGATGGTTAAGGTTTCCTGACCATAGACATGAGTTGTCGTTTGATAATGGGATCACATCATTAGGAGAATGATGTGATGGACAAGATCCATCTGTTAGATAGCATATGATCGTTCAGTTTATTGCTACTGCTTTCTTAATGTCAAACACATATTCCTTCAACCATGAGATCATCCAACCCCCAGACTCCGGAGGAACGCATTGTGTGTATCAAACGTCACTTCGTAATTGGGTGATCACAAAGGTGTTCTAGAGGTATCTTTGAAGGTGTTTGTTGAGTTGGCATGGATCAATATTGGGATTTGCCACTTCGTATGACAGAGAGGTATCTCTAGGCCCTCTCGGTAATACAGTATCACAAGAAGCTTGCAAGCAAAGTGACTAAGGAGTTAGTTATAGGATGATGTATTATGGAATGAGTAAAGAGACTTGCCGGTAACAAGATTGAACTAGGTATGGAGACACCGACCATCGAATCTTGGGCAAGTAACATACGGACGAACAAAGGGAACTACGTATGTTGTCATAAAGGTTCGACCAATAAAGATCTTCATAGAATATGTATGAACCAATATGGGCATCCAGATCCCGCTATTGGTTATTGACTGGAGAAGCGTCTCGGTCATGTCTACATCATTCTCAAACACGTAAGATCTGCACCCTTATTGTTTGTTGACGATATAGCACTGTATGAGTTATGTATGTTGGTGACCGAATGTTTTTTGGAGTGCCGGATGAGATCACAGACATGACGAGGAGTTCTGGAATGGTCTGGGGGTACAGATTGCTATAGAGGATCATAGTATTTGGTCTTTGGAAGAGTTCCAGAATGCACCAGATAATTATCGGATGATCGGAAGGCCACATGAGATTATTTGGCCAACAAGGGGAGCACACCACCCCACAAGGGACTAGCACGCCCCACCTCTAGCCTCCGCCCCACTAGGGAAGGAAAGGAGGAGGGCTAGCCCCTCCTGCCTTTCCTCTGTAGCGACCCAACTCGGTAAGGGTCGAAGTCTCTGTGCTTACCGTGCTAGTCCCTGGATCGACTTGCTAGCACACACAGTACTCGATGAAATAACAGAAGTAACACACATCTCTTTATTACATCGATAGTCCAGGAGCAATACATTTATTACAAAATAGGGCATAAAGCCAATAAGCAAATACTACGGAAGCAAAGAAGTAAATGAGTCCAACTCCACGAGCAAGGTTGAGTGTAGAACATCGACCTATCGCACCTTAATCCTCGTCGGATATATCTGCAACGTGATAAGTTGCAGCCAAATGGGTCAGTACATTGAATGTACTGGCAAGTCACATCATAGTGTAATGAACCTACTTTTACATGCAGTTTGGCTGGTGGAAAGCTCTAAGTTTAGTTTTTTGCATAAAGCTAGTTTTTCCCTATTAGAAAAGATTGTTATTCTACTACTACACATTTGCATAGGATGAGTTGGCAAATCCAACTCCATCCGTCCCCAAGTTTCATTTACAACCCAACTGTTTAATTAAAGGTGAGGAGATCTCCCGACATTTCCACTACTAGATGCTCAAGTTGTCCGTAACCGGGGACACGGCTAATCGATTAGGTTGAAAACTCTGCAGAGGTTGTGCACTTTTCCCACAAGACTCGACCACCTCCATGATCGGAAGATCGAGACATAGCCTTTCGAAAATGTTCCCCCTTAACCCACGGATAGGCCGGTACACCTACATCATTCTACATCTGCTAGCCCATCCCGGAAGGGGGCACACTAACTACTCAACTAAGCCAGAGCCCATATTGGCATGTGGCTGCACACATAAGCTTCTAGACATGAGAATACGATTGATCTCTTTGAGCCTGAGCGGACGGTCCACTAGTGGTGCACCACCATGGATTTCCCATGCGTGCCCCACTGTACTTCGCCACCATTCCAACAAGTTTCCGCCCAAGTAGTTCATTAATTATCTTAGGTCCTATTTACTACATTGTCACTCATACTTTACAATGTTCACTCCCCAATCCACGTCTACTTAGCGAAGCAACATAATGTAAAACGATGGCGACAATGTTATAAGGTTCAGACCTACCTCAATGAACTACTGTGTGAAAAGCATAGTCATGCAGCATCAATTCCTACCATGCAGTCCTACCGCAAAGAACTAAGTGCATAATAAAAACATAGGTAATGAAACATGATCAAGATGCAACTTGCCTTGGTACTGCTGGTTGAATTCTAAAGGCTGATAATATTTTGCTTCGCACTCCGGGCAAACTATCGCAAAAAAGATAAACAAACATAAGCAAACATTCAAGAGAACCAAGAAGAACATGCAAAGCAGAAGTCTCGGAAAAACCAAATGGATAAACATCACACTAGCATGAAAAATATTCTAAGTGTAAAACAACATGGGCCTATGGTTCAGGAAGTGATGTGAACTATAGTGCATACTATGCATACTAGTAAAAATATTAATAGGCACATTCTAGTGTGTGAAAATTATTGTGACAAAGGTCCAGGTGATAGGGTTTGGCTACGTGACAAAGTGCAAGAAGAATCAACTTAATCGGAGCTACAGTTTGAGAGATATGGCCATTTGAAGTTCGAATTCGAATCTGAATAAATTCAAATTTGAATCTAACAAAAGTTTGCAAAAGGTATACCACTGGATAGATCTAAACAATACGAAGAATTTGCCGCTGTTTTCATCAAGTTTGGATCTACGGTTAAAAAGTTATGGCTAATCTAAGCTTAGGGACTAATCTGTGATAAAAGGGACTAAACAGTGAAGAAAACTATCGCAAACAGGTCCCTGGCCACGTGGCGGCTCCTGGCTGGCCGAGCAGCGTCCGCTGCGGAGGCTATACGGTGAACGGCCGCTAAATAAGAAAGAAACAGCGGCGGCGGCTAACTAAATAAAACCGACGCTCGGTTTAAATAAAACCGCACGGTCTAAAGGAAACCGACCGACGGTTTTTAAAATAAAAACCGCGGTTAACCGCGTACCGGTTCAACTAAAAAAACAACTAACCTAATCTAATCTAGGCCGTTGGTGACCGATCTAACGGGCGAGGGTGGGGCGGCGGCTTACAGCGGGTGGTGGTGGTCGGCGACGAGCAGGGGATGGCGGCGGCGGCTCGGGTCGAACGGGGCAGGAGGTTTTGGGCGCTGGGGCGCTGGCCTTGGGCCAAATGGCCAGCTGGGCCGGTTGGCCTGGCGCGGCTGGCTGAGCGCGCGTGTCCCTGGGCCGAACTGGTTTCGGTCCAGGCGGGTGAGTGCGTGTGTGCGTGTGTGTTTTTTAAACCTAAGACTAAAGTGTCCCTAAACAATTCAAATGAATTAATAAAAACACCACAATAATTTCTAAAATAACTATGCAATATTTAGAGCCTAATGAACATTAACTTAAGCACAGAACATTTTGAAAATATTTTCCTAATGCAATTAATGCACTTTTTGCAAATAAAATAAATACCAATAAACTCCAAAACTTCAAATAATATTCAAAATAAAATTTCCCACTCTTTTATATTTTGAGGAAGTCATCTTATCCCCTCTCATTTGTTTTTCTCGAGTGGAAAAGATATCATTTGAATATTAAAAAACTCCATAATGCAAAGAAATATGATATGCATTGAATGATTCTATTAACATCCAAATTTAATAAAAATTGGGATGTTACAAACCTACCCCCCTTAAGATGAATCTCGTCCTCGAGATTCGGGTTGGCCAACAAAAAGGTGTGGATGGTCCTGTCTAAGATCTTCCTCTCGTTCCCAAGTAGCTTCCTCCTCGGTGTGGTGACTCCACTAAACCTTGCAGAACTTGATGATCTTGGTACGAGTGATTCTTTCTACAGTCTCAAGAATCTTAATAGGTTTCTCCTCATAAGTCAGATCGCTCTCCAACTGAATTGCTTCTAGTGGCACTGTATCTCTCAAAGGGATCTCTGCCATCTCTGCATGACACTTCTTCAGCTGGGAAACATGAAACACATCATGAACTCCTGACAAATCCTCTGGTAATTCCAACTGGTATGCAACCTCTCCTCTGCGTTCCAGAACTCTGTATGGTCCCACAAATCGTGGTGCTAACTTTCCTTTGACTCCAAATCTCTTAATACCTCGAAGTGGAGACACTCGAAGATATGCTCTATCTCCCACTTCATAGATCACTTCCTTGCGTTTAGCATCGACATAACTTTTCTGCCTTGACTGAGCTATCTTAAGTCTATCACGAATCAACTTGACCTTCTCCTCAGAATCCTTGATCAAATCAGGTCCAAACAATTTGCGATCTCCAACTCCATTCCACATCAAAGGTGTCCTGCATTTCCTTCCATACAATGCCTCGAAAGGGGCCATCTGCAAACTAGCTTGATAGTTGTTGTTGTATGAGAACTCTGCATAAGGTAAGTTATCATCCCAACTAGACCCATAGTCTAGCGCACAAGCTCTCAACATGTCCTCCAGAATCTGATTGACCCTCTTTGTCTGCCCATCAGTCTGCGGATGGAAGGCTGTACTGAACTCTAGCCTGGTACCCAAAGTTTCATGCAACTGATTCCAAAACTTTGAGGTAAACTGTGTTCCTCTATCTGATACGATGCTCCTCGGAACTCCATGCAGACATACGATCCTGGTCATATATATCTTTGCCAGCTTAGCACTTGTATAGGTGGTCTTCACTGGGATGAAGTGAGCAACCTTGGTTAAACGATCAACTATCACCCAAATGGAATCATAACCTGAACGAGTCCTGGGTAACCCCGTGATAAAGTCCATACCAAGTTTATCCCATTTCCAATCAGGTATCGGCAACGGCTGAAGTAAACCTGCTGGTTTCTGATGCTCCGCCTTTACTCTCTGACATACATCACATATTGCCACATACTCGGCAATTTCTCGCTTCATACCGGCCCACCAAAAATTTCCCTTCAAGTCCAAGTACATCTTGGTGTTGCCTGGGTGTATCGAGTATGGTAAGTCAGGAGCCTCCTGAAGAATCAACTTCCTGATCTCAGGATCATTGGGTACACAAATCCATTTCTCAAACCATATGGTTCCATGTTCATCTTCACGGAATCCTTCTGCTTTCCCTTTGCTCATCATCTCCTTTATCTCAGCAATACCTTGGTCCAACTTCTGGGCTTCTCTGATTCTTACCAACAAGGTGGACTGTACCTCGAGTGCGGCAACATAACCTCTTGGAACTATTTCCAGCTGAAGGTCTCTAAGCTCATCACATAACTCCTGAGGTAAACCTCGTGCCGTAAGGGTATTAACATAACTCTTACGGCTCAAAGCATCCGCCACAACATTGGCTTTTCCTGGATGATAATGCAGACTCATGTCATAATCCTTTATAAGTTCCAACCATCTCCTTTGCCTGAGATTCAACTCCTTCTGCGTGAAGATGTACTTCAAACTCTTGTGATCCGTGTAAACATCACAACGATTCCTAATAAGATAGTGTCTCCATGTCTTGAGTGCATGCACTACGGCTGCCAACTCCAAATCATGTGTGGCATAGTTCAACTCATGAGGTCGAAGCTGTCGTGAAGCATAAGCCACCACTTTTCCCTCTTGCATAAGAACACCTCCAAGTCCCTGACGTGACGCATCATAATACACCTGAAAATCCTTGTGTACGTCAGGCAGGATTAGCACTGGGGCTATAACCAAACGCTTCTTCAACTCTTGAAAGCTGGCTTCACACTCTTCAGTCCAAACGAACTTGGTGTCCTTCTTCAACAATGCTGTCATGGGCCTTGCAATCTTGGAGCATTTTCAATAAATCTCCGGTAATATCCAGCAAGTCCAAGGAAACTACGAATCTCGCCAACTGTGGTGGGTGCATTCCATTCTGTGACTGACTCTACCTTGGTAGGGTCCACTGCAATCCCTTCACCTGACACTACATGTCCAAGGAATCCGACTTCCTTGAGCCAAAACTCACACTTGCTGAACTTGGCATAAAGCTGATGTTCTCTAAGCTTCTCCAAAACCAAGCGCAGATGTTCAGCGTGTTCCTCCTCATTCTTGGAGTAAACCAATATGTCATCAATGAATACCACAACAAACTTATCCAGGAACTCCATGAATACTTTGTTCATCATGTTCATAAAATAGGCAGGGGCATTTGTCAAACCAGAGGACATGACTGTATACTCATAAAGCCCATACCTTGTGGTAAAAGCGGTCTTGGGTATATCCTTCTCACAGATCTTCAATTGGTGATAACCCGATCGAAGATCGATCTTGGAGAAAACACTAGCTCCTTCTAGCTGGTCAAACAAGTCATTGATCATTGGCAGGGGATACTTGTTCTTGATGGTCACCTCGTTCAAAGAGCGGTAATCCACACACATCCTCAAGGTTCCATCCTTCTTCTCCACTAAGAGTACTGGGGCTCCCCAAGGTGATGAACTCGGGTGAATATACCCTTTCTCTAGCAACTCCTTAATATGTTTCTTGACTTCCTCCAAATCATTAGCGGGCATCTGATACGGCCTCTTGGAGATAGGTCCTGTACCTGGCAGAAACTCAATCAAAAACTCAATCTCCCGATCTGGCGGCATACCCGGTAACTCCTCCGGAAATACATCGGGATAATCCTTCACCACTGGTACTTCTTCCTGGACAACTCCCGTAAGAGAGTTCACCTGAGTCCTCTTAGGCTTAAGCCTGGATACATACTTGATCCTCTTCTTCTCTGGGATGGTGAGAAAAGTCGATCTACTAGAACAATCAATGTTTCCCTCATACTTGGACATCCAATCCATCCCTAGGATTACATCCAACCCTTGTGACTCTAGTATGATCATATCCGTGGGAAAAGCATGTCCCCCTATGTTCAAAGGCAACTGGAAACATCCCTGACTAGCCATAGACTCGGCTCCTGGGGAACTCACTAGAATGGGTGACTTAAGAGCTACGGTAGGCAACTTATGTTTATCCACGAATCCCCTTGATATGAATGAATGCGATGCACCAGTGTCAAAAAGAATGAGTGCTGGAAATGAATTAACCAAGAACTTACCAATCACTGCGTCAGGCTGCTCATAGACCTCTTCCACATTGACATGATTCACATGCCCCTTGGTGAAAGGATTAGGCTTCTTGCCTCCAGAATTCCCATTGCCATTTCCATTTCCATTCTGTGCCTCAGGACACTCATTGGAGTAGTGCCCTGTCTTCTTGCACTTGAAGCAAGTGATGTGACTCAGATCTTTCTTCATCGGTGTAGAAGAGTTGAAATGCTGTTGATTTCCATTCCCTCCATTGCCATTGCCATTGCCATGCTTGTGACCATGGTGGTTGTGTCCATTTCCTCCATGCTGAAGGTGACCTCCATGGTTATGATGATTCCCTCCAAACTTGCTAGTGCCTGATCCAGAACCTCCTGAGTACGGGCTGTAGCGGGGTTTCTGTTGAACTCCAGAGTTATACTTCCCGTGATCGTACTTCCTCTTACGATTCTCCATCTGCTAGTTCTTGCCTTCGAGAATGGTAGCCTTATCAACCAGCTCTTGATAGTTCGCAAAGGTCGCCATAGTCAACTGAACTCCCAACTCATCGTCCAGTCCCTCCAGAAACTTCTCCTGCTTGGCTGCATCAGTGGCCACGTCCTCTGGGGCATAATGGGCCAACTTACTGAACTCATCAACATACTGAGATACTGTGCGTCCTCCCTGGCGCAAGCTGTGGAACTCCTTCTTCTTCAGACTCATGGCTCTAGCTGAGACATGAGCAGTGTGAAACGCCTGCTGGAACTGAGTCCAAGTCACACTCTCCAAGGGATATGTGGTGGTGTAGTTCTCCCTCCAAGCAGCGGCCGGGCCATCCAGCTGATGGGCGGCAAACTTCACCTTCTCAGCATCATTGCATCCTACTGTGGCTAGCTCCCTTCCTATCTTGCGGAGCCAGTCATCTGCAACGATCGGCTCCGTGCTGCTGGAGAACACGGGTGGGTTCAGCCTTAGAAAACGGGTAAGACTGTCAACCGGGGGTGGCGGTGGTGGGTTGTTGTTGTTGTTGTTCTGGTTCTGGTTCTGAATGAGCATCTGCATAAGAGCATTCCGTTGTTGGATCAATTGCGTAAGCTCAGGCGGAAAGTTGAATCCGGGGTCACATCTTGGAGGCATCTGATGGGTTTCAGAGTGGATGAGGAGTTAGAATAGAATAAGGCCTAGCGAGTAAAATCACACTACCCATATGCACATGATAGCAATAAAACTTCAAATCACTCCAATTCAATTTCAAACAGAGAGCTTCACATGAATAATCAAACCTAAGGTAAGCCATGTCACAAGATTTGACAAGGTCTTACAAATGAAATAAAACTAATCGAATAACAAAATCGAATTTCTAAACTCTCATGGTGGTATAAAATCTGACTCTCATCAGATGAGGACCAGTCAACCATGTCGACATCGGGTGTCCTTGCATCGCTCTCTGTGTCGTCATCTCCGAGCTCATCATTTTGGTCTCTCTCCTGGCTGACATAGGCACCATATGAGTGATCCTCCTGGATGTTTTCTCCCTCATCCAGCTTCTCCTCGGCCTCCTCGAGCTCAAGCTTCAAGTCGTCTATCTTCTCCTGCAGTGCGTCCAGCTCTCCTTCGTGCTCGATGCGAGTGTCCTGGAGCTCCTCCTCTAGCTTGGCCTTGCGGGTCATGAGGTTCTTGATGACGACCATGTTGTCGGACAGCTCCAGCTCCATCATACGAATGTGCTCCTCCATGTCCTGGATATGGGATGCTATCATTTCGTCCTCCAGGGTACGCACCACATCTCCATTTGCGTCGCGGCATCCGTACATCACGAAGGAGGTCCTCTTGAGGTCTTCGTCATACACCTCCCGAATGCGTCTGAGAGCAATGTGAGCAGCGATACCCCTGCCCAAGCGCCATGTTGCGGTATCCACATGGAAATCAATGGGCTTGGTGCGGTTTCCGAGGATGCATCCGGGGATATGAGCATCGATCCTCCAACGTGTCTCCTCGGGTAGGGTGGTTGTGAAGGTTCCAGTGAATGTGGGAAGCCCAATCTTCAGGTGCTTTGTGATCTTCACCAGCTGCCTTCCAAAGGGCATGGCCTCATCGGGCTGCTCGAACTCAACAAGGGCGGACGGCATCTACATTTTGAAAAAGAGAAGAAATTAGTATTGAAGTAGAGAAGGTACGAGTCCAAAGGATATATATGGAAAATGAAAACTATAGTTTTTATCCTATGGCTTTTCTCCATTTCTATGGGTCGTGTCCTATAGTCAACGTGTGCTCTAATACCATCTTGTAGCGACCCAACTCGGTAAGAGTCGAAGTCTCTGTGCTTACCGTGCTAGTCCCTGGATCGACTTGCTAGCACACACAGTACTCGATGAAATAACAGAAGTAACACACATCTCTTTATTACATCGATAGTCCAGGAGCAATACATTTATTACAAAACAGGGCATAAAGCCAATAAGCAAATACTACGGAAGCAAAGAAGTAAATGAGTCCAACTCCACGAGCAAGGTTGAGTGTAGAACATCGACCTATCGCACCTTAATCCTCGTCGGATATATCTGCAACATGATAAGTTGCAGCCAAATGGGTCAGTACATTGAATGTACTGGCAAGTCACATCATAGTGTAATGAACCTACTTTTACATGCGGTTTGGCTGGTGGAAAGCTCTAAGTTTAGTTTTTTGCATAAAGCTAGTTTTTCCCTATTAGAAAAGATTGTTATTCTACTACTACACATTTGCGTAGGATGAGTTGGCAAATCCAACTCCATCCGTCCCCAAGTTTCATTTACAACCCAACTGTTCAATTAAAGGTGAGGAGATCTCCCGACATTTCCACTACTAGATGCTCAAGTTTTCCGTAACCGGGGACACGGCTAATCGATTAGGTTGAAAACTCTGCAGAGGTTGTGCACTTTTCCCACAAGACTCGACCACCTCCATGATCGGAAGATCAAGACATAGCCTTTCGAAAATGATCCCCCTTAACCCACGGATAGGCCGGTACACCTACATCATTCTACATCTGCTAGCCCATCCCGGAAGGGGGCACACTAACTGCTCAACTAAGCCAGAGCCCATATTGGCATGTGGCTGCACACGTAAGCTTCTAGACATGAGAATACAATTGATCTCTTTGAGCCTGAGCGGACGGTCCACTAGTGGTGCACCACCATGGATTTCCCATGCGTGCCCCACTGTACATCGCCACCATTCCAACAAGTTTCCGCCCAATTAGTTCATTAATTATCTTAGGTCCTATTTACTACATTGTCACCCATACTTTACAATGTTCACTCCCCAATCCACGTCTACTTAGCGAAGCAACATAATGTAAAACAATGGCGACAATGTTATAAGGTTCAGACCTACCTCAATGAACTATTGTGTGAAAGCATAGTCATGCGGCATCAATTCCTACCATGCAGTCCTACCGCAAAGAACTAAGTGCATAATAAAAACATAGGTAATGAAACATGATCAAGATGCAACTTGCCTTGGTACTGCTGGTTGAATTCTAAAGACTGATAATATTCTGCTTCGCACTCCGGGCAATCTATCGCAAAGAAGATAAACAAACATAAGCAAACATTCAAGAGAACCAAGAAGAACATGCAAAGCAAAAGTCTCGGAAAAACCAAATGAACAAACATCACACTAGCATGAAAAATATTCTAAGTGTAAAACAACATGGGCCTATGGTTCACGAAGTGATGTGAACTATAGTGCATACTATGCATACTAGTAAAAATATTAATAGGCATATTCTAGTGTGTGAAAATTATTGTGACAAAGGTCCAGGTGATAGGGTTTGGCTACAGTGACAAAGTGCAAGAAGAATCAACTTAATCGGAGCTACGGTTTGAGAGATATGGCCATTTGAAGTTCGAATTCGAATCTGAATAAATTCAAATTTGAATCTGACAAAAGTTTTCAAAAGGTATACCACTCGATAGATCTAAACAATACGAAGAATTTGCCGCTGGTTTCATCAAGTTTGGATCTACGGTTAAAAAGTTATGGCTAATCTAAGCTCAGGGACTAATCTGTGAGAAAAGGGACTAAACAGTGAAGAAAACTATCGCAAACAGGTCCCTGGCCACGTGGCGGCTCCTGGCTGGCCGAGCAGCGTCTACTGCGGAGGCTATATGGCGAACAGCCGCTAAATAAGAAAGAAACAGTGGCGGCGGCTAACTAAATAAAACCGACGCTCGGTTTAAATAAAACTGCACGGTCTAAAGGAAACCGATCGGTAGTTTTTAAAATAAAAATTGCGGTTAACCGCGTACCGGTTCAACTAAAAAACAACTAACCTAATCCAATCTAGGCCGTTGGTGGCCGATCTAACGGGCGAGGGTGGGACGGCGGCTTACAGTGGGTGGTGGTGGCCGGCGACGAGCAGAGGACGGCGACGGCGGCTCGGGTCGAACGGGGCGGGAGGTTTCGGGCGCTGGGGCACTAGCCTTGGGCCAAATGGCCAGCTGGGTCGGCTGGCCTGGCGCGGCTGGCTGAGCGCGCGCGTCCCTGGGCCGAACTGGTTTCGGTCCAGGCGGGTGAGTGCGTGTGTGCGTGTTTTTTTTAAACCTAAGACTAAAGTGTCCCTAAACAATTCAAATGAATTAATAAAAACACCACAATAATTTCTAAAATAACTATGCAATATTTAGAGCCTAATGAACATTAACTTAAGCACAGAACATTTTGAAAATATTTTCCTAATGCAATTAATGCAGTTTTTGCAAAGAAAATAAATACCAATAAACTCCAAAACTTCAAATAATATTCAAAATAAAATTTCCCACTCTTTTATATTTTGAGGAAGTCATCTTATCCCCTCTCATTTGTTTTTCTCGAGTGGAAAAGATATTATTTGAATATTAAAAAAACTCCATAATGCAAAGAAATATGATATGCATTGAGTGATTCTATTAACATCCAAATTTAATAAAAATTGGGATGTTACATCCTCTCCACGCGCCAAAGTAGGAAGGAGGAGAGTTAGCCTCTCTTGTCTTCTTCCCCATGCGCAAAGAAGGAAGGGGGCGCGCATAAGGCATGCGCCCTAGGGAAGCCGTCGGCCCCCTTGGGTGCACTTAGGGCTGCCTCCCGTCCCCCTCCACCTATATATATGAGAGGACATGAGGGGACGCCACACACCACGAATCTCCAAGCCGTGTGCCAGCGCCCCCTCTCCCTCTAATTCCTCCTCCACTCTAAAACTGTTGTGCTTGGCAAAGCCCTGAGGAAATAGTTTCGCCACCATCGTCACGATGCCGTCGTGCTGTCGGAACTCACCTACTACTTCGTCTCTCTTGCTGGATCAAGAAGGCGAGGACGTCATCGAGCCAAACGTGTGCTAAACGCAGAGGTGTCGTACGTTTGGTGCTTGATCGGAACGGATCATGAAGGTGTACAACTACATCAACTGTGTTGATAAACGCTTCCGCTTAGCGATCTACAAGGGTATGTAGATGCTCTCCCCCTCTCATAGATATGCATCTCTATGGATAGATCTTGCATGTGCGTAGATTTTCTTTTTGTTTTCCATGCAACGTTACCGAACAGTGGTATCAGAGCCAGGTCTATGCGTAGATGATATGCATGAGTATAACACAAAGGAGTTGTGGGCGGTGATGTTCATATTGCTTATCGCCTATGTCTTATTTTGATTCGGTGATATTGTGGGATGAAGCGGCTCGAACCAACCTTACATGTCCACATACATGAGACTGATTCCACCGACTAATATGCAACTTGTTTTGCATAAAGGTGGCTGGCGGGTGTCTATTTCTCCCACTTTAGTTGAATCTTGTTTGACTACGGCGGTCCTTGCAGAAGGTTAAATTAGCAACTCGATAGTCACCGTTTGGTTTTGCATAGGTAAGAATGGTTCTTGCTAGTTGCCCGTAGCAGCCACGTAAAACATGCAACAACAAAGTAGAGGATGTCTAACTTGTTTTTGCAGGGCATGTTGTGATGTGATATGGTCAAGATGTGATATGATATATGTTGATGTATGAGATGATCATGTTTTGTAATAAGTTCACGACTTGCATGTCGATGAGTTCGACAATCGGCAAGAGCCTTAGGTTTGTCTTTAATTATTGTATGACCTGCGTATCAATCACTAAACGCCATGTAATTGCTTTACTTTATCATTGTATATTAGCAATAGTTGTAGAAGCAATATTTGGCGAGACGACCCCGACACAACGATGGAGATCAAGGTGTCACATCAATGACGATAGAGATCATGTTGTTGCTTTGGAGATGGAGATCAAAAGCACAAGATGATGATCGCCATATCATGTCACATATTTTAATTGCATGTGATGTTTATCCTTTTTGCATCTTATTTTGCTTAGAACGACGATAGCATTATAAGATGATCCCTTCACTTAATTTCAAGATAAAAGTTTTCTCCCCGAGTATGCACCGTTGCTAAAGTTCATCATTTTGAAGCACCTCATGATGATCTGGTGTGATAGATTCTACGTTCACATACAACGGGTGTAAGCCAGTTTTGCACCTGCAGAATGCTTGGGTTAAACTTGACGAGCCTAGCATGTACAGACATGGTCTCGAAACACTGGAGACCGAAAGGTCAAACGTGAGTCATATAGTATATATGATCAACATGGAGATGTTCACCATTGAAGACTACCCCATCTCACGTCATGATCGAACATGGGTTAGTTGATTTGGATCATGTTTCACTTATACAACTTGAGGGATGTTGATTTAAGTGGGAGTTAATTAGTAATTTTATTATTTGAACTAAAATTTATCATGAATTTAGTCCTGATAGTTTTTGCAAATCTATGTTGTAGATCAATGGCCCATGTTACCGTTCCCAAGAATTTTAATGCGTTCCTAGAGAAAGCTGAGTTGAAAGATGATGGTAGCAATTACATGAACTGGGTCCATAACTTGAGGATTATCCTCATTGCTACACAGAAGAATTATGTCCTTGATGCACCGCAAGGTGACAGACTTGCTATAGGAGCTGATGCAGACGTTATGAACGTCTGGCAGGCTCGATTTGATGACTACTCGATAGTTCGGTGTGCCATGCTTTACGGCTTGGAACTGGGACTTCAAAAGTGTTTTGAACACCACAGAGCATATGAGATGTTCCAAGAGCTGAAGTTAATATATCAAGCTAATTCCCGGGTTGAGAGATATGAAGTCTCCAACAAGTTCTTTAGCTGTAAGATGGAGGAGAACGGTTCTGTTAGTGAACACATACTCAGAATGTCTGGGTACCACAACCACTTGACTCAGGTGGGAATTGATCTTCTAGTTGAGAGTGTTATTGATAGAGTTCTTCCATCACTGCCACCAAGCTATAAAGGCTTCATGACGAACTATAATATGCAAGGGATGACGAAAACGATTCCCGAGCTCTTCGTGATGCTGAAATCAGCGGAGGTAGTAATCAAGAAAGACCATCAAGTGTTGATAGTTAACAAGACCACTAGTTTCAAGAAAAGGGGCAAAGGGAAAGAAAAGGGAACTTCAAGAAGAATGACAAGCAAGTTGACACTCCCATGAAGAAGCCCAAAGCTAGACCTAAGCTTGAAAATGAGTGCTTCTACTACAAAGGGAATGGTCACTTGAAGCGGAACTACCCCAAATATTTGGCGGATAAGAAGACTGGCAAAATGAACAAAGGTATATTTGATATACATGTTATTGATGTGTACCTTACCAATGCTCGTAGTAGCGCCTGGGTATTTGATACTGGTTCGGTTGCTCATATTTGTAACTCAAAACAGGGGCTACGGATTAAACGAATATTGGCTAAGGTTGAGGTGACGATGCACGTCGGGAATGGTTCCAAGGTCGATGTGATCGTCGTCGGCATGATACCTCTACATCTACCTTCGGGATTAGTTTTAGGCCTTAATAATTATTATATGGTGCCAGTTTTGAGCATGAACATTATATCTGGGTCTTGTTTATTGCGATACAGTTATTCATTTAAGTCAGAGAATAATGGTTGTTCCATTTATATGAGTAACATCTTTTATGGTCATGCACATTTAATGAATGGTCTATTCTTGTTGAATCCTGATCATAGTGATACACATATTCATAATATTGATGCCAAAAAATACAATGTTCGTAATGATAGTGCAACATACTTGTGGCAATGCCGTTTAGGTCATATTGGTGCAAAGCGCGTGACGAAACTCCATGCGGACAGACTTTTGGAATCACTTGATTATGAAGCATTTGATACTTGTGAACCATGCCTCATGGGTAAGATGACTAAAACTTTGTTCTCCGGAACAATGGAGCGAGCTAATGACTTATTGGAAATAATGCATACCGATGTATGCGGTCTGATGAGTGTTGAAGCGCGCAGCGGGTATCGTTATTTTCTAACCTTCACAGATTATTTGAGTAGGTATGGGTATATCTACTTAATGAAACACAAGTCTGAAACATTTGAAAGTTTAAATAATTTCAGAGCGAAGTGGAGAATCATCGTAATAAGAAAATAAAGTTTCTATGATCTTATCACACAGGCGAATATTTGAGTTACGAGTTTGGCCTTCATTTAAAACAATGTGGAATTGTTTCACAACTCATGCCACCTGAAACACCACAGCGTAATGGTGTGTCCGAATGTCGTAACTGTACTTTATTAGATATGGTGTGTTCTATGATGTCTCTTACCGATTTGCCATTATAGTTTTGGGGTTATGCATTAGAGACAACCGCATTCACGTTAAATAGGGCACCGTCTAAATCCGTTGAAACAACACCATATGAACTATGGTTTGGCAAAAAACCTAAGTTGTCGTTCTTAAAGTCTGGGGATGCGATGCTTATGTCAAAAGGATTCAGCCTGATAAGCTCGAACCCAAAGCGGAGAAGTGCGTATTCCTATGATAACCTAAAGAAACTATTGGGTATACCTTCTACCACAGATCGAAGGCAAGATCTTTGTTGCTATGAATGGGTCATTTCTAGAGAAGGAGTTTCTCTTGAAAGAAGTGAGTGGGAGGAAAGTAGAACTTGATGAGGTAATTGTACCTTCTCTCGAATTGGAAAGTAGCACTACAGAGAAAATAGTTCCCATGATGCCTACACCAACTAAAGAAGAAGCTAATGATGATGATCATGAAGCTTCAGATCAAGTTACTACTGAACCTCGTAGGTCGACCAGAACACATACTGCACCAGAGTGGTACGGTAATCCTGTCCTGGAAGTTATGTTGTTAGACAACGGAGAACCTACGAACTATGAAGAAGCGATGATGAGCCCAGATTTCGTCAAATGGCTTGAGGCCATGAAATCTGAGATAGGATCCATGTATGAGAACAAAGTGTGGAATTTGGTAGACTTGCCCAATGATCAGCAAGCCATTGAGAATAAATGGATCTTCAAGAGGAAGACGGACGCTGATCGTAATATCACTGTCTACAAATCTCGACTTGTCGCAAAAGGTTTTCAACAAGTTCAAGGGGTTGACTACGATGAGACCTTCTCACCCGTAGCAATGCTTAAGTCTCTCAGAATCATGTTAACAATTGCCGCCTTTTATGATTATGAAATCTAGCAAATGGACGTCAAAACTGCATTCCTTAACGGATTTCTTAAAGAAGAGTTGTATATGATGCAACCAAATGGTTCTGTCGATCCTAAAGGTGCTACCAAAGTCTGCAAGCTCCAGTGATCCATATATGGACTGGGCAAGCATCTCGGAGTTGGAATATACGCTTTGATGAGGTGATCAAAGCATTTGGTTTTATACAGACTTACGGTGAAGCCTGTATTTACAAGAAAGTGAGTGGGAGCTCTATAGCATTTTTGATATTATATGTGGATGACATATTGCTGATTGAAAATGATATAGAACTTCTGGATAGCATAAAAGGATATTTGAATAAGAATTTTTCGATGAAAGACCTCGGTGAAGTTGCTTACATATTGGGCATCAAGATCTATAGGGATAGATCAAGACGCTTAATAGGACTTCCACAAAGCACATACCTTGACAAAGTTCTAAAGAATTTCAAAATGGACCAGTCAAAGAAAGGGTTCTTGCCTGTGTTGCGAGGTATGAAATTGATGCAGACTCAAAGTCCTACCACAACAGAAGATAGAGAGAGAATGGAAGTCATTCTCTATGCCTCAGCCATCGGTTCTATAATGTATGACATGTTGTGTACCAGACCTGATGTGTGCCTTGCCATAAGTTTGGCAGGGAGGTACCAAAGTAATCTAGGAGTGGATCACTGGACAGCGGTCAAGAATATCCTGAAATACCTGAAAAAGTACTAAGGATTTGTTTCTCGTTTATGGAGGTGACGAAGAACTCGTCGTAAAGGGTTACGCCGATGCTAACTTCGACACAGATCCAGATGACTCTAAGTCACAAACCGGATACGTATTTATAGTGAATGGTGGAGCTGTTAGTTGGTGTGGTTCTAAGCAGAGCGTCGTGGCGGTGTATACATGTGAAGCGGAGTACATAGCTACTTCGGAAGCAGCGCATGAAGGAGTCTGGATGAAGGAGTTCATATCCGATCTGGGTGTAATACCCAGTGCATCGGGTCCAATGACAATCTTTTGTGACAACACTAGAGCCATTGCCTTAGCCAAGGAGTCCAGGTTTCACACGAGAACCAAACACATCAAGCGACGCTTCAACTCCATTCATGAAAAAGTCAAGCTGCAGACATAGAAATCTGTAAAGTACACACGAATCTGAATGTGGCAGACCCGTTGACTAAACCTCTTCCATGGGCAAAACATGATCAACACCAAGACTCCATGGGTGTTAGATTCATTACTATGTAATCTAGATTATTGACTTTAGTGCAAGTGGGGGACTGTTGGAAATATGCCCTAGAGGCAATAATAAAGTGGTTATGATTATATTTCCTTAATCATGATAAAGATTTATTATTCATGTGATATGTCTGCAACGTATCTATAATGTTTTATTGTTCCATGCTATTATATTATCTATTTTGGATGTTTTATATGCATTAATATGCTATTTTATATTATTTTGGGACTAACTTATTAACCTCGAGCCTAGTGCCAGTTTATGTTTTTCCCTTGCTTTTGAGTTTTACACAAAAGGAATATCAAACGAAGTCCAAACGAGCTGAAACTTTACGATGATTTTTTATGGACCAGAAGAAGCTTATGGAGCATCAGAGTTGGGCCAGAAGAGTCCCGAGGCAACCGCAACTGATGCCAAAAATTCCTATAAATAGAGAAGCCTCTAGAAAGAAACCTAGATCAGGAGTTCCGCCGCCGCAAGCCTCTATAGCCACAAAAAACCAATCGGGAGCCCGTTCCGGCACCCTGCCGGAGGGGGAAACCATCACTGGAGGCCATCTTCATCATCCCGGCAGTCTCCATGACGAGGAGAGAGTAGTTCACCCTCGGGGCTGAGGGTATGTACCAGTAGCTATGTGTTTGATCTCTCTCTCTTGTGTTCTTGATTTGGCACGATCTTGATGTACCGCGAGCTTTGTTACTATAGTTGGATCATATGGTGTTTCTCCCCCTCTATCTTCTTGTGATGAATTGAGTCTTGCTCTTTGAGGTTTCGTTATGTTGGATTGAGTATTGGATTTGAGAACACTTGATGTATGTCTTGCACTGGGATATCTGTGGTGACAATGGGATGTTCTATTGATTCACTTTATGTATGTTTTGGCACTCAACTCGCGGATTTCCGAGGTGACATTGGGGTAATCTATGCATAGGGGTTGACGCATGTTTTCATCCTACGTTCTCCGATAGGAACTTTGGAGTGACTCTTTGTCGCACATTGAGGGATTGTTATACGATCCAGTTATGTTATCATTGTTGAGAGAACTTGCACTAGTGAAAGTATGAACCCTAGGCCTTGTTTCCAAGCATTGCAATACCATTTTTCTTACTTTCGTTACTAGTTACCTTGTTGTTTTTATTTATTCACATTATAAAAATATATTTCTACCATCCATATTACACTTGTATCACCATTTCTTCACCGAACTAGTGCACCTATACAATTTACCATTGCATTGGCTATGTTGGGGACACAAGAGACTCTTTGCTATTTGGTTGCAGGGTTGTTTGAGAGAGAACATCTTCATCCTACGCCTCCCATGGATTGATAAACCTTAGGTCATCCACTTGAGGGAAATTTGCTACTTTCCTAACAAACTCTGCGCTTGGAGGCCCAACACGAGTCTACAAGAAGAAGGTTGCATAGTAGACATCATCATGCTATAATTGTATTGATTAGAGACTTAAATACATGTGTGAATACATAAACAAATACTAAGTCCCTAGTAAGCCTCTAATAGACTAGCTCGTTGATTAAAACCCGGTTGAGGTTTTCTGACCACAGACGTGAGTTATCTTTTGATAACGGGATCACATCATTAGGAGAATGATGTGATGGACAAGACCATCCGTTAGCATAGCATATGATCGTTTAGTTTAATACTATTGCTTTCTTATTGTCAAATACATTTTCCTTTGACCATGATATCATGCAACTCCCAGACTCTGGTGGAATGCCTTGTGTGTATCAAATGTCAGTTCATAGCTGGGTGATCATAAAGGTGCTCTACAGGTATCTCCGAAGGTGTCTGTTGAGTTGGCATGGATCAAGATTGGGATTTGTCACTCCGTATGATGGAGAGATATCTCTAGGCCCTCTCGGTAATACAGCATCACAAGAAGCTGGCAAGCAAAGTGACTAAGGAGTTAGGTACAAGATGATGTATTACGGAACGAGTAAAGAGACTTGCCGGTAACGAGATTGAACTAGGTATGGAGATACCGATGATTGAATCTCGGGAAAGTAACATACGGACGGACAAAGGGAACTACGTATGTTGTCATAAAGGTTCGATCGATAAAGATCTTCATAGAATATGTAGGAACCAATATGGGCATCCAGGTCCCGCTATTGGTTATTGACCAGAGAAGCGTCTCGGTCATGTCTACATCATTCTCGAACCCGTAAGGTCCACATACTTAATGTTCGTTGACGATATAGTACTATATGAGTTATATATGTTGGTGAATGAATATTGTTCGGAGTACGGACATGACGGGGAGCTCCGGAATGGTCCGGGGGTAAAAATTGATATATAGGATGATAGTATTTGGTCTCCGGAAGAGTTTCGGAATGCACCGGATAATTATCGGATAATTGGAAGGAGTTCCGGAAGGTCACGGGGGTTTATTGGGCCAACGAGGGGAGCACACCATCCCACAAGGGGCTGGCGCGCCGCACCTCTAGCCGCTGGCCCCCTAGGGAAGGAAAGTAGGAGGGCCAGCCCCTCCCGCCTTTCCTCTCCACACTCTAAAGGAGGAAGGAGGAGGGTTGGCCTCTCCTGCCTTCTTCCCCATGCGCAAAGAAGGAAGGGGGGCGCCTAGGGCAGCCACCGGCCCCCTTGGGGTGCCCCTAGGGCTGCCTCCCCTCCCCCTTCCACCTATATATATGAGAAGAGGGGAGGGGCGCTACACACCATGAATCCCCAAGCCGTGTGTCGGTGCCTCCTCTCCCTCTAGTTACTCCTCCGCTCTAAAACCATTATGCTTGGTAAAGCCCCGCAGAAATAGATTCACCACCACCATCACCACGCCATCATGCTGTCGGAAATCATCTACTACTTCGTCTCTCTTGCTGGATCAAGAAGGCGAGGACGTCATCGAGCTGAACATGTGCTGAACACGGAGGTGGCGTACGTTCGGTGCTTGATCGGAACGAGTCGTGAAGGTGTACGACTACATCACTCGCGTTGATAAACGCTTCCTCTTAGCGATCTGCAAGGGTATGTAGATGCCCCCCCCCTCATAGCTATGCATCTCCATCCATAGATCTTGCATGTGCGTAGAAAAAATTGTTTTCCATGCAACGTTACCCATCATCTCTGACATAGCTTTTTCAGCTCCAGAATTCCAGCTCTCGACAATCTCCCTCTTCATGTAAATCTTGCAAATTAAGAGAGAAAGGGCATTAGAATTTCTCCATAAAGTATTGATCAAAAACATTCTAAATAACAGTAGGAAAACATGATGCAAAATGGACGTATCAGGGTTCCCTCGTGTGGAAGCAGAATCAGACTCCTTAATTGTTATAAATTTCTACAACGGTCAATCTAGATGGTGAGATGCAATAGCGTCAATTTTTGCGGAGTGTTTGGATGTGTCCACTTCGATCAGGAAGGTCGTCTTTAAACGTTGTTCTCATTCTCTTAATAAAGCAGCGCATGTGCTAGCTAACTATTCTTATTGTAATAAGATCTCTCTTAGTTGGACTGAGGAGCCTACGGGCTGCCTGATCTCGGCACATGTGGATGATGTAATATCTTTGTTAAATCAATATAGCTAGCCATGATGTTCTTCCCTAAAAAAACAATTCCTCAATCTTGATTCTTAAGGGCATGATTGGTTCTCTTAGCAACTTTTGTCTGCATTGCATGCTTGGCCTAGTTGGTCCTGACTGAGAAAAACTCAGGCAAAAAACCAACAGTTGTGTGTTGTTTATTTGTCTGCATACCCTCTAGTCCGCGAGGGGCTTAAATAAAGGTGATCTATTTGGTTACCCACTTGCTTGCACGAAAACACAAGACATGGTGTTTGGTTTCATGCAACGCTTGCTGTCTAGTAACCTCTTTGGTGAAGTGGTGAGGTTACGAGCACACTGGGGCGTGTAGAAGAACCCAAAGACACACAAAAGATAGCATAATAACAAAGTTCTGAACCATAGGAAGCAGTTTTAAACATAGCACCACACATAAACACAACAGCTCTTAAGCAAAGCAGTACACCATAGTCGACACTACACCAGCTGGAGCAACTGAGAGTTATCCTAGACGTTCGCGGCGAAGGCGTCGTCGTGCCGCCCGCACTTGGTCACCACTTCAATGTCGTCATCGTTGAAGACGATGACCTTGAGCGTGTTGGGAGTCAGCAACTTGAAGGTCACTATGTACCCAATCTTAATCTGATGGTCGGCGGCGAAGGTGGTCCAACCCTGGTCAAGGGTGACCCTGCCATTCATAGCCTCACGGTGACCCTCCATGAGCAGCTGGTGTTCGTTTTCAGCTTGAACTTCGCCGGCACGTCCGGGAAGTGCTTGGTGAAATCTAGGGGCATTGGTATGCACTCGAGCTTCGGGGCAAGGATCACCTTCCGGAAGTGAGTTGGTCCACCCTCCTCATGGTAGTGCATGTAGTTCCGGCCTTGCCGCTCGGGGGCTCCTCCAGCACCACTCGTCATCTGTGGGCGACACCTCCTTAGGCCTGGTTGGCATAATCTCCAAGGGCGGAACCACTTCCTTTGCCCTCGTCTTCGTCTCGATCTGCGTTATGAAGAGCACAAACTTCATGGCGTTATGAACAACACAAAGTTCATGGTGTTATGAACAACACAAAGTTCGAAGATTGATTGGCATTAAAACCTATCATCGAAAGACCCTATATTTACCCAGCCTGACGGTCACTACTTACCCACCACCGCACTCATTTAACCCTCTTTGTCTCTCACTCTTCCTCCTATCCATCGACATGAACTCCAACTCCAACTTCAACCCCAACCCCAACCCCTTCCCTTGGGGCATTGGATGGAGGGATTTCTTCCTCGGGTGCTCACTCACTGACCGCACCAAGTTCGAGAACACCATGGAAGTGTGCTCGAACTTCAGTAGCATCGAAGACATGCACAAGGAGGCAGGCACTATGGTGAAGAAAGCCATGGCGGAGGAGTTGAAGATGTTGATTCCTGACCTAGTGAAGGGCGTTATATCAGCCGACATCCTTCATTGGGCCATGAATCAAAGGCCGACTCCAATGACACTGGATGGAGGGCAAGGTGGGGTAAGTATAGGGAGTACAGGGATCCTCATGACCAGCGTGTTAGAGCGTACTGAAATATGACTTTGGTGGTGCATGAGGTCATCGATTTGGAGCTGGAGGAGGAAGAAGAAGCGGTGGAGTTGGTTGTCAAGGTGCCGGAGCTAGGCCACCATACTTGGCCAATCGATCTGGACTCCAATGAGGATGACGAGATGGTAGCCCAGTTGGAGGACAAGAACAAAGCCAAGGGCACCCACCGCTCCAACTGCCTCCACGGTCATTGGGGCTAAGGTTAGAAACTATTGTGTAAGATTAACCCCCAATCCCCATTACACTTGTACTCAGTCAGATTGGAACCCTAAAGTCCAATGCTACTAGGAACTCGTGATTATGTTATGATCAGTTCTATAGCTATTTCTCCGATTCCCCATTCCCCTAGAACGGGATTGAATCTAATTGCGAGTCGAATGTGAAATAGTAAGTGAGGAGGTCAAAATAGTGCTTACCTCCATTGCCGAAGTGTTGCAGCTGATGTTGCAGATGCCAATGATGGAGGCCGGTGTTCGCCTTGTTGTTCTCCGATTCGCTGGACGTCGTCGTCATCGGTGAGAGTGGGAAAGTGGAGGGAGGGAAGAGAGAGTGACGAGGGAAGATAAGGATAATTATTGTCGGTGCTTCAAGAAGCAACACGACTTCTCAAGTGTAGCTCCTCGCGTCCAGCCGCCGCCGCCCACGTGCATCGCGCGGGCCTGGCTCTGAAAAAACTGCCGACTTGGACGTTCCTAACGCGCTTGGCTAGGAGCTGCTTTAAGTTTCGTGTGATATAGAACCAATAGTGAACGCATGGGAACCAAATAGCCCATTTTCTTTCCGGGTAGGTCCGGTTGGCCTCTATGCAGGCTACCATACACGCCCTAAGTGCGTGTAGGTGATGTTACATATTCCATAGAGAGAAAAGGAGAGCTTGGCCGATTTTATGGCAATTTCATCAGTTGTACTTGTATGTCTTCCTCTGCTTTTGAATTTAATTCTATTCATGCGCCCGTTGCTTGCTACAATAATTATTTCATGTGTATAAGTGCGAAGTTTTAGGAGACACCTTAGTTTCGGAAAACTCAGAAAAGAAATTGCCATGTTTCAAAAACACTCAAAAACAATTATGTGAAGACTTATACATGTTCACTTCAGGTCTGTAAAATTTTGTTAAAAAAATATTATGATTTGTAAGCTACACAAATGAAGCAAAATCCTGTCCCAAGAAAAATAATCGGCCCATTTTCATGTATGTATTTATCTTATCTTTGTAAGCCACGTATGAAAATATATTGTTATAAAAATTCACACGTATGTAGTATACATGTGTGTACGCTACTTTAAAATATCAATGTATAAAATCGGTATTTGAGTGCGGGGCCCATGGAGCCCGTCCTCTATTTGCACTTTTCGACGTTCTCTACCACTATAGCTAGTGGTGCCCTTAGGGCATCTCCAGCCGCGTCCCCAGGAAGGCCTCCCTAAGCGTTTTTTTGCACCGGCGCCGAAAAATCGGCCTAGTCACGCCCTAGGAGCCCGATTTTCGCTGGCCTGGGCCGAAAACAGCGCCGGCGGACCCAGGCCGAACCTGGCGTGCTGGGGGGCGCCCGGGGGTGCCGGGGCAAACTGTTTTGGTGCGAAACAGCCGCGGGCCCGCCGCATCAGGGACACGGCTCTCTTCTCGCCCCTTCGTCGTCCTCATCGCCTTGTTTCCCGCGGCGAATCAATGCCAAAGCTGTCGCGCTGCCGCGCCGGTCAGCCTGCGCCATTGATGCCTCACGGGCGGCGTAGTGAAGACCGGATGACGCGCGTCCCTCACCCTCCCTCGCCCGCCACGCGTACACACGGCGGCTCACGCACGGGCGGCGCCTCGGCCTATATAAGACGCGCCCCAGCGCACTCGGCGACTCGCACTCTCTCGCCGTCGTCGTTCCTCCCTCTCCTCTCTCTCGCCGTCTCCAGTTCATCACACCCATGGCCGAGCGCTTCCCAGGCGACGGCGCGGCGGCGAACGGCTTCGGCCGCCGCCATCTTCACGAGGACGAGGCTCGCCTCCTTTTCGAGGCCGAGTACCCGGTCCCGCCGGACATGCGGGTGCCCGGGGCGTGGAGGATCAGCACCGGCGGCGTGCCGGTGCCCCCGGTACCCACCGGCGCGGCGCGGCGTCCGGAGATCGCACGCATCCGCTCGTCCCTGCCGCGTGTGGCGAGGGAGGGGCCACGGTACGTCCCCGACAGCCCGCTCTGGGAGCCTTATTTCTGCCGCCGTCACGCCGAGCAGCTCGAGGCCACCAACGGCGTCGTGCCCTCGGAGAGGCTCAACGCTGCCGGCCGGCATCGGTGGTGGGGCGTGCCCAGGCGCACATTGGAGGCCGTCCTTGAGTACATCGAGGGCGGAAACACGCGGCGCCTCGAGTACCCCGCTCCCCCGTCCTTCTCACGCCGCCGGGGAAGCTCCTGGACCCCGAGGCGCATGGAGACCGGGGGGTCCTCCTCCTCATCCGGCGGCTCCCCCTGCCTCCACCTCCGCCCCGTCAAGTCGGAGCCCCAGGGCACGCCTGTCAGCGCGCGCACCCGCAGCTCCGGCGTCCGCATCGGCGACAACGCCTCCCCCACCGGTCGCTTCGTCCTCGTCGAGCCCAAGCCGAAGCCCGGCCTCTCCGCGGAGTACGAGGAGATAGCCCGGCGTGGCTTCTCCGACGAGGATGCCCTGCGGTGGGCGCGGGACGACTACCTCCGCGACGAGATGGTCCGGCAGCGCCAGGCCCTGGAGGAGATCGCCGCCCACAAGCGTGGGCGCGAGGACGAGCACGGCGTCGTGGTCCTCGAGAGCGACGATGACGACGACGCCCCCGGACCGTCCAACCCGCCGCGCCAACCGGCGGAGGGATGCAGCAGGGACGGCGGAGGCGTCGGCGGGGACGACGGCGGTGACTACGCGCGGTTCTACAGCCTCCTCGGCATGTAGAACCGCGTGGGCGGGCGGCAAGGCGGGCGGCGAGGGAGACGGCGGGGGTAGCCCGCGGTAGTTTTTCCTTTTTTTGTAAAATATGTTTAAATTTGAACGAACTCAAACGTGTTTGCGTTGTGTTTGCACTGAATTTGAACATTTTAAAAACCCGTGGGGGCACGACTGGGGGGCATCACGCCCCCAGTGCGCGGTTTAGCGCCAGTGCGCCCCCAGGGGGCGATCTTTTGCCCCTCCTGAGGGGCCAACAGCTGGAGATGCCCTTAACAACCACGCATTTTCCATTTGGACGCTGCCCACACAAGTTTAGCAAATCCAAATCAAATAGTATCTTCCTCTCAAAAAATATGCTGCTACAAAATATATGTGAAATTCTTAATTTCAAACATAGTTAAATCTCATACTAAGATGTCATTGTGTTTAAAATTCTTGCATTATCATATGAGTATTTTGAAATGGTTGTTTAATGCCCCTCCCCCGCGTCGCCCTCCTCTAGCGACACAGGGGAACCCTAGCCGCCGCCAAGTAGTCCCCTTCGCCATCCTCTCCCGCGTCACCGCCGCAGAAGGGACAGCCGGCGAAGCCGGGCCGGGCCCCATGATGGTGGCGGTTGGGCGGATCTGGTCCATCTCGTGCTCCCCCCGCACACCCCCCCTCCCGTGCACGCGTGTGCCGCCTCCTTCTCTACCTGCTCCCTCCCATGGGCTCCGGCCCCCATCTCCGGCGGCATTTCCTACTCCGGATCGGCGTCCTCGGCGAACCTGCGTCGCGTCAGCCCATGGCCTCCGATGGATGGTACTTTTCCCTCACCGGCGGAGGGATCTAAATCGGGGGTGCCATCCTGCAGGGGTGCGGTTTGGCACGGCCGCAGTCACCGTTTGGCTACTGTTGACTGCAGGTCGAGGATGGGGTCCCCTTCCTGCCCTGGCTCGGCGTAATTGTGTCTCCATCAAGCAAGGCCCTTTCTTCATTGGTTGCCCTTGTGGCTTCCAATTCTGGGCAGCGCTGCTAGGCAGTCCCTCGCCGCCGTCGATTTGGTACCGGCTGTAGATGGGCTTGTAGCGGCGGTTTGTGCCGGAGCAGCACTTGCACGGCAGCTGGGTAGGCCGGCTCCGTGTGTGTGGCCCATCTCTCCCAGAGAGGCGGGTGGGGTTGGTTTTGTGGTTCCCGGAGTGGCGGCTCCGAACGTTTGGCGTGGTGGCATCCTTGCGGTGAGTGTTGTTGTGCGGTGCTGGTGTGTGACCATGGTCGTGTGGGCGACACGGCGGCTCGCTTGGGCGGCTCTATGTGTGTTGGGTGTGGCTCAGGCAGATCTGTGTGTCGCTCTCGTCACCCTATGGCTACCTCGCCTCTCCGACGAGCCTTGGCTGCCAGGAAGGTGATGGATGTAGGACTTTAGGTGGTTGCTGGCGATTATCCCGGGTGAAAACTCTGCACGACAGTGTCATTGCCAGTGGCGACGACACTCTCGAGCGCCGCTTCCCCTCCTTGGAGGAGTCACTGTGGGTTGTCCTCCTCCTTGTGCTCTGGGTGAAAACCCTTGTTCCGGCTTGTCGGACTAGGCGGTGGTGACACTGTCATGCCGTTCCCTTCTTGGAGGCTCTGTCTCATGAGCAAAGATCTGATTGCTGGTGGCCGAGGGTGTGGTAATGGACGGCAGTTTCTTCTGCACTTCGACGGTTTTGTAGCCTCGACGATGGTGACCTCAAGGGGTGTTAGTTTGCATTGCCGTTGTGCCCAAATTCCTCCCATGTGGTCTCGGCGTTTGTGTCCATCCAGAAGCTAGGGTGAGCGTCCTCATTGTTCGACGATACGGCGCCCTTCGAGCCAGGGCGAGAGGCAGGTGGGCTCCTTTCGACGATGCAGCTGGATGACACTATCGCCGGTTGCCCAGGAGATGGTAGTGGCATTGCTTCATGTCAACCAGTACCTTGCTTCGGTTGGCTTGAGTGCGGTTGAGGGCCTCGTTGACTTAAAGCGGTGCTTCATTATCCCACCTTATGCTTGCTTGTACTCTTGTGGGTTTTGTTGTTCGTCCTCAACACCTATGTATCTTGCCGTCTTTGTTTTCTGTTGTTGTTGTGTGTTGTGGTGTTCGTATCGGTCATTGTAAGGGCTTCATTAATTTAAATCCGGGCGATGGCCTCCTTTTAAAAAAAGTTGTTTAATAGTATATGTAGGTTGCTCAACAGAACATGCACAAGTCTATAGCTCAAACAAGATTTACGGAATCAGGAGAAACCACGAGAATGATGATATCATTTATTGACCCCTGAATCTCACTTTGGCACAAAAATTACATACATCTACAGACATCAGGAACAGCCAGTTCTTAAATCGGTGAAGCCTGCTACAGAAAACATCCTCTTTTTTCCTTCCATACAATGACTATTAAGGAACATGTCACTTTTAATGAATCAAGCAGATGTTCTATAAACTTACATATGAATTCCTTTTCTTCTTTCTGTTGAAGCAGTTCCATTTACTCATCAAGTTGAGTGCTTCGCAATGAGTTTATCAACGTGGATGATAATATCGTCAATATTGGGACGAACTGCAGGATGTGGCTGCAGCATCCAGGTTACAAACTGGCGGAGAGTGTCAGGATAGGACGAACCCGTCTCAGTAGGCCACTTCACCTGTGCACTTTTAATGACTGTTACTAAGCTTTCGCCAGCAGATTCATCGAGCTCATAATCAAATGGTGACTTTCCATACCTATAATAAATAAGAACATGATCAGATGATCAGCAGCTTGCACTACAGAATCTATAAACTAAGTACTAGATACAATGACATGCCATGGCAGTACGGCAGTACGCCATGATGAGCTATTTGTCTTGATCCAGTTCCAGACAAAAAAAAACCCTAAATAATGGATTCTGCAGGGATGGTCAGATACTCAGATTTATAACTACAAGCCTTTTCACTAGCATAGAACAGGTCTACGCTGTTGCTACCATTTTTTGAAGAATTGTGTCAAATAGGCTACTTCGGGTTGTGGAAATTTTGACAAAATACAATATAAAAAGGGTTTCAAACACATGGCAGGATTTCTACGTAACTACAGCAGTATTTAACAAAGATGCTGTTTAATTACTACCTCCGTTCCAAAATAATTGAAGTTCCGGATTTGTACTAAGTCAAATTTGTTTAGTAAGTTTGACCAATTCTATAGAAAAATAGATTAGTAGAACACCAAATTAGTCTCATGAGATTCTTCATGAAATATGCTTTCATATTATGTGTATTTGGTATTTTGGTGTTGTAGATCTTAGTGCATCTTTCTATAGAGTTGGTCATGTTAGACTTAAACAAGTTTGACTTAGGACAAACCTAGAACTTCAATTATTTTGGAACGGAGGGAGTACCCCTTAAAAACTATTGGAAACAACATAAATGAAGTAAACCTTAATTTGATACGAGTAGTTTTAGGCACGGGTACTAACTATCAATCCCAAAACAATTAACATCAAACGGTGAGGCCATATGTCAGTTCATAAAGTTTCTGCATGAGAGAACTTACATCATAGCATAAAGGGTGCATCCCAAAGACCATACATCTGTCCTCTCATCAATATCGGCATGGGGCGGGCACTCCCATAATTCAGGTGCCCGGAAATGTGCAGAGCAGTGCTCTGAAGCCCATTCCTACATTAAATCAATTGCCAGTGAAAGTAAGAAGTCCAGCACTCATCATATTTACAGAAAGAAATCATAAAATAATCCATATTAGCTCCCAAATGATTTCTCATACTTGTTGCCAAACTACAGAAATGTGAACAAAAGAACCATTCTATCAATTACACTAGATTGCCTTACAATCAGCACTGGCTGAACAAACTGTTAATATAAACTATATTATCCATTTCAGTTACCATCTATAAGTGTAAAGGTACCTGCAGCTGCAAAGCTTCTGCTTGTGATCTAATAGCTCTTCTTGCTGGGCGAGCACTTTCAAAGTCCATCAAGATAGCAAGATGAGGCTGTTCCTTCCTCTGAGTTATGAGGACATTGTCTGGTTTAACTCCATTGTGAGCATATGGTGGCTCAAAACTGTGCATATGCTTCAGTCCTGCACATAGCTGTAGGCAACACAAATCACATAACTAACAGGCTAATCCTCACAGAAAGTTGCTACCAGCAGCAGAAGGGGGTAAAAGAGTATAATTTACAGTTGTTACAAGCATAAGTAAATCGATTTTGCTAACATCACAGACCAACCTTAGTGATGGTACAGTCCACTTTCGCTATATACTAAATTTAGTAATATCACAAAGGAATATTGAATTAATGGAGAACATAAAAAATTATAAGGAAGATCAAACAAATACAATTCATGATCAAGAACAAGATAAAAAAAATTGGGTCTCAATTTTGATATAAATAAAAACATTTGGTCTAAACTCTAAAGTGACAGAAAAAAAAGGGAAATAAGAGTAGAAGATTATGAGTCATTACGGTCATGCCTAATTGTTCCAACATGGTATGTCGAACTACCATTGCACCCCTACTGTAGTTGTCCAATAAGGATACAATATCGTATTGTACACAAGACAGCAGTAAGTATAAGTATTTACCTGGCGAAATATCTGGAGAATGGTGATTGTTGAAAGGTACTCCTTCTTTTCTTGCATGGATTTAGTTACATCCTGCAAGGTTCCATCTAAGTGAACTGGGAACAACAAGTAAGCCTCATGGTTCTGCGACCCATCTTGCACACCCTACATACATATAAGTGCAGATCTATTGGTACCAGCACAGATAGTTAAATTATTGTATTGTGATACCAATTAAAGCTGCTAAATCTCCATCAGCAGATAGTCAACCATATCTGTTTTTTTTTTGTTACCCAACATAAGCTACCAAATATTTTTTTAAAGTAAATATCACTGAGCTGGAAGATGAAAGATATAATACTACTATCATGATTTGGATGCGGGCATCATATCTATTTGTATCCAACTTACCTTGACTGCAATAATGGCATTTTCAAGAAGTGGAAGTAAATTTGGATGGCTGAATTGAGAGGACACTCGGATCTCCTGCCGAACTAGCTCCAAGTGTTGGTCGCTCTGAATAAGAACTTTCTTCAAAGCATATGTCCCATCAGCTGAAAAGAAAATCGAGGAAAATGAGATGATAAAAAGAAACAAGTGCAACAAACAATAACTGGAAAGCCAAACACAAAACAACAGCCAGAGCATGATGATCCTTAAAAGATGAAGAGTCAAAAGTTATCAATAGATTAGTACTCATCAAGTAATCATGTCACTGAAATGCCGTGATATTCGTCTTAGGCCCTTTAGTAGAATATATACTAAGTCTGTTTTCTACGGATATCGTAAATCTTAGAAAGCAGTTTGATAGATTCGCTTTGAAGGGCGATATTTGGTTGACCATATGCAACTCACAGGATGCTCAAGAGGTTGACAATATTGGACCTAAGCCAAATTTAATGGAGTGGTTAGTTTAGCATGCTGCAGCAATTAGTCTTAAAATGCACTTTCCAATATGGTTCTCCAAAATTCGACAAGGCATAAATTATGCCAATAGAATAGACACGGATCAACAATTGAAAATGATTGTAACCACAGAAACTTAAGCTAGGACACGGATATGACTGTCTCTCCGAATCAAGATCATTTGGTAGATCTGTCACCGCATAGTTTGGTCGATTTGGAATTTTGGATGAGGACAAAATGTGTATAGACGAGCTCACAATGTGGGAAGCAATCCAGTAAAGTAGGAGCGAAAAACTACGCAAGTGCTGACATAATTGAGGAGACACCCATAACCTGAAGCAGGATTTTAAAGAAATGAGAAAGTTGCCGTGCCGATCTCCGTTGGTGAGGGCACATCTGGATTGACCGAGTCAATGAAGAAAGAGAGGCATTTCGCCGCACGCACGCCGGATTCAAACCAGTGCATGCGTGATCTAACCGACAACACCCTCAGATCTGAGTCAGGGGGTGAAGAGAGCTAGACAAGGTGCGGACCTGAGATGTGTGACGGGTCGACGCCCTTCTTCTTGGCGAGCCCTGCGGCGCCGGGTCCCGCTCCGGCGGTGCCGTCGGAGACCGCGGCGGCGGCGACGACCTCCTTGACGAGGAAGACGGAGGAGCCTGCGGGGCCGGCGTCGCCGAGCCTGCGGAGGACGCGGAAGCGGTAGTCGTTGACCCAGATGTCGCCGCCGCCGCCGCCGACGGTGTCGTACAGCGCGTTGAGCCCGGAGAAGGAGCACCCCATGGCGGACGCGACGTCTCCCCCTCGAGCGAGCGAGCGAGCGCTTCCGGTCCGGGGCAGGAGGAGGACCGGCTTATTACGGTCGCACACGCGGCGCCCGCGCGTGTTTTGAGTGACGGGGAAATGTCTCGTCCGGGGCGGTGGCACGTCGTAGATCTGGGCTGGGCTGGTGGTGTTGGCGCTTTCGCAAGCAGATCTCGCCTAAAAAGTAGGCCGCTGCCACTATTTTAACCCGTTGAGGTCAGCGGGTCGCGCCACCCTGCGGCAGATCCCGGATACAGAGCTGTAAATTTGGAAGGTTCCGAACGTAGAAGAAGAGCCAAGAGACAAACAACACCGAAGATCCAACAGATTATCATTTCAGATTTGCTGAAGTTTCATGTCGCTGAAAATTTCATAGATTGCGGTTGATTGTTTAATCGTCGAATTTACTCATGATTCATGCTCGCCGAGTCGAGGAAATAATAAATGTGGGGTTTGGGCAGATCCAGCGATGCCAAATACGCGGAGAGGAGCCGATGACAACAAAAAGGAGGCAAAAAAATAATGTTCATGATTAGAGGTTACAACGTCTCTTCCGCGGAGGCTATATGGTTTCAGTGTAGAAATTAGGGTAAGGGGTTGATGATACAACCAGATTAATGACTAGAGTATCCAAGTGCAATGACCACTCTTCCATTGAAGTTTCACAAGTAAAGAAGCGGAAGAAAAAAGAATACCGGGCAAGACCATTATTTATGCTCGAGCAGTAATTGAGAAAGAAATGTGTGTGTGATTTAGGTGCAAATTTGAATGTGCCAAGAATGAAGTATCTATTCGGCCATATCGATTTAGTGGCTTTGCATTCATCAACTACTATACATGTCATCCCAATCATGATCATATTATTCCTTTCAACACCGACGCTTTGTGTTAAGCATGTAGGCGGTGTTGAAATAAGGTGTGTTGTCTTCCTCGTCAAGGTATTCATCAACTTTGAGTTTTTTGAACTGCCATTTTCACTCCTTATTTATCAATTCCTGGCTTGAATTCATTTGCACCCTCATGACGAATCTCTTGAATCAATCTAGGGGTTTGTCTTGAAAATATCACAGTTAGGGGGTGGGGGTCAATTGATGAACAAATGCAATCCAAGAGTGCTCACGTTAATGCTTTAGTGCATTTTCACTCAAGTGAGAACTATGAGCTTAAACGATGAGATTGACTTGTAGGGTCCAACATCACTCTTTGTCACACAATCCTAGGTCAAATAGCTCGTATATGATGACAAGATCACCACATGATTGTTGTTGGTTCTTTTCCCTTATGGCTCCTAGTAGTTATAGTGCATATCGTATCTATGTTCGGTTTAGATTCATGTTGAATGCATGATTTCATTCAAGTTCATCCAACTTGTTACTCTGATTGCTTTGATGTTTGCCATTTTTGTGTCGGTGAGTGAGGGAGTCCTGGATTAGGAGGTCTCTGGACAGCCGGACTATATCCTTTGGCCGGACTGTTAGACTATGAAGATACAAGATTGAAGACTTCGTCCCGTGTCCGGATGGGACTCTCCTTGGCGTGGAAGGCAAGCTAGACAATACGGATATGAAGATCTCCTCCCTTGTAACCGACTCTGTGTAACCCTAGCCCCCTCCGGTATCTATATAAACCGGAGGGTTTAGTCCGTAGGACAACATAAAATCATACCATAGGCTAGCTTCTAGGGTTTAGCCTCTACGATCTCGTGGTAGATCAACTCTTGTAATACTCATATCATCAAGAACAATCAAGCAGGACGTAGGGTATTACCTCCTTCAAGAGGGACCGAACATGGGTAAACATCGTGTCCCCTGCCTACTGTTACCATCCGCCTTAGACGCACAGTTCGGGACCCCCTACCCGAGATCCGCCAGTTTTGACACCGACATTGGTGCTTTCATTAAGAGTTCCACTGTGCCGTCACCGTAAGGCTCGATGGCTCCTTCGATCATCGGTAATGATGCAGTCCAGGGTGAGGTTTTCCTCCCCGGACAGATCTTTGTATTCGGCGGCTTCGCACCGCGGGCCAATTCGCTTGGCCATCTGGAGCAGATCGAGAGCTACGCCCCTGGCCATCAGGTCAGATTCGGAAACTTAAACTACACTGCCGACATCCGCGGAGACTTCATCTTCGACGGATTCGAGCCCGTGTCAGGTGCGCCGCACAGTCACGACGAGCACGACGTAACTCTGCCGTCGGACAGTGTTCGGGAGATCGCATCTGCAACTACTCCGGCCTTCAATCCGGAGCAAATTGCGCCATCCAAGGACGGAGGGATAGACCCTGCCATGGAGGCTGCAGTCTCAGTGGCGATGGAGCCGGATACTGACTTCACCCCTTACGAGAGCCGTGTCGCCGAACCACTGGATTCGTCTCCGGCCACGGACTCCGAGCCGCCTGCATCCGTGCCTATCGAATCCGACTGGGCGCCGATCATGGAGTTCACCTCCGCGGATATCTTTCAGCACTCGCCTTTCGGCGATGTGCTAAATTCATTAAGGTCTCTTTCCTTGTCAGGAGAACTTTAGCCGAACTATGTTCGGCCAGAATGGGATGCGGACGACGAAGAAATTCGCTGCCCACCCACCACCCACTTAGTAGCCACTATCGACGACTTAACCGACACGCTCAACTTCGACTCCGAAGACATCGACGGCATGGACAAAGATGTAGGAGACGAACAGGAACCAGCGCCCACAGGGCGCCGGACAACCACTTCATCACATGACATATACATGGTGGATACACCCAAAGAAGGCAATGGCGAAGATACAGCGAAGGATGGCCCCTCCAAGAAGCAACCCAAGCGTCGACGTCAGCGGCGCCGCACTAAGTCCCGCCATAGCAAAAATAGCGATAACTGCGCAAGAGAAAATAACACTCCGGTCGACTCCAGAGGAAACGCCAACCACATTGCCTCGGCGACAGAGCACAATGAAGCTGCAAGCGGTGAACATAGTATGGATCCGACGTCCGAACACGGCGACACCAAGGATAAACCTCATCAAACCCCCTCCGGGGAGGAAAACAGTCCAGACGAAGATGCACACATCATCCCGGAAACGCACTTGGAGCAAGAGAACCTCCGCAGAAGGCTTATTGCCACAGTGAGGAGTTTGAAGAAGCAGAAGCAAAGGCTTAAGGCTGCACAAAATACACTCAACAACAAGTGGAACAAAGTGCTCGACAACGAAGCAAAGTATGGTGGAAGTTACCGCACAAAGAGCTATCCAAAGCGCAAGCTATTACCTGAATTCGACGATGAGGCCTTAGAGCCCACACAGCCAAAAAATGAAACGTCCAACCGGTTAAATCAACCACCCTGTGACCGCGATATAGCGGCTAACAAGGTCACAGATAAGTCAACACACGATCTATGTGAGGACTTGCGCCAAAAATCTGGTACGACCAGATCCATTTATGGATCTCGAAAGCGCGCTCCGGCACAAAATCAAAACCGAATACTACAACCGTCCGAACGCCATGGTACATCCAAGTACAGGGGTGCCGCACACCCCCTATGTTTCATCGATGAGGTGATAGACCACGAATTCCCAGAAGGATTCAAACTAGTGAACATAGAGGCGTACGACGGGACCACAGACCCTGGCGTCTGGATTGAGGACTTTATCCTCCATATCCATATGGCTCGCGAAGACGATCTCCATGCCGTTAAATACTTGCCCCTCAAGCTTAAAGGACCAGCTCGGCACTGGCTGAAAAGCCTCCCCAAAAACTCAATTGGAAGTTGGGAGGAGGTCGAGGATGCTTTTCGGGCTAATTTTCAAGGGACCAACGTCCGACCTCCGGATGCAGACGATTTAAGTCATATAATTCAACAGTCCGGAGAGTCCGCTCGAAAGCTTTGGAACAGGTTTCTCACCAAGAAGAACAAAATCGTCGACTGTCCGGACGCCGAAGCCTTAGCAGCTTTCAAACACAGCGTCCGAGATGAATGGCTCGCCATGTTGGAAATATGCCCTAGAGGCAATAATAAAATGATTATTATATTTCCTTGTTCATGATAATTGTCTATTATTCATGCTATAATTGTATTATCCGGTAATCGTAATACATGTGTGAATACATAGACCACAACACGTCCCTAGTGAGCCTCTAGTTGACTAGCTCGTTGATCAAAGGATAGTCATGGTTTCCTGACTATGGACATTAGATGTCATTGATAACGGGATCACATCATTAGGAGAATGATGTGATGGACAAGACCCAATCCTAAGCTTAGCTCAAAGATCATGTAGTTCGTTTGCTGTAGCTTTTCTGAATGTCAAGTATCATTTCCTTAGACCATGAGCTTGTGCAACTCCCGGATACCGTAGGAGTACCTTGGGTGTGCCAAACGTCACAACGTAACTGGGTGACTATACAGGTACATTACAGGTATCTCCGAAAGTGTCTGTTGGGTTGGCACGAATCGAGGCTGGGATTTGTCACTCCGTATGACGGAGAGGTATCTCTGGGCCCACTCGGTAATGCATCATCATAACAAGCTCAATGTGATAAAGTGGTTGATCGCGGGATCATGCATTACGGTATGAGTAAAGTGAGTTGCCAGTAATGAGACTGAACAAGGTATTGGGATACCGACGATCGAGTCTCGGACAAGTAACGTACCGATTGACGAAGGGAATTGTATACGGGATTGATTAAGTCCTCGACATCATGGTTCATCTGATGAGATCATCGAGGAGCATGTGGGAGCCAACATGGGTATCCAGATCCCGCCGTTGGTTATTGACCGGAGAGGCGTCTCGGTCATGTCTGCATGTCTCCCGAACCCGTAGGGTCTACACACTTAAGGTTCGATGACGCTAGGGTTGTAGAGATATTAGTATGCAGTAATCCGAAAGTTGTTCAGAGTCCCGGATGAGATCCTGGACATCACGAGGAGTTCCGGAATGGTCCGGAGGTAAAGATTTATATATAGGAAGTCCAGTTTCGGCCAGCGGGAAGGTTCGGGGGTTACCGGTATTGTACCGGGACCACCGGAAGGGTCTTGGGGGTCCACCGGATGGGGCAACCTATCCCGGAGGGCCCCATGGGCTGAAGTGGCGTGGGAACCAGCCCCTGATGGGCTGGTGCGCCCCACCCAAGGGCCCAAGGCGCCTAGGGTTGGAAACCCTAGGGGCCGTTGCCCCCCCCCCCCGAGGGGGCATGCGCCCCCTGGTTGGAAACCCTAAGGGGGGCGTTGCCCCCAGGGGCCGCCGCCCCCCCTTTTAGATGGGATCTCCAAGGGGGCATGCGCCCCCCCTAGCCCCTATATATAGTGGAAGGGAGGGAGGGCAGCCGCACCTTTGCTCTTGGCGCCTCCCTCTCCCTCCGTAACACCTCTCCTCCCCGCTTGTGCTTGGCGAAGCCCTGCCGGGATCCTGCTGCATCCACCACCACGCCGTCGTGCTGCTGGATCTTCATCAACCTCTCCTTTCCCCTTGCTGGATCAAGAAGGAGGAGACGTCTTCCCAACCGTACATTTGTTGAACGCGGAGGTGTTGTCCGTTCGGCACTTGGTCATCGGTGATTTGGATCACGACGAGTACGACTCTATCATCCCGTTCACTTGAACTCTTCCGCTCGCGATCTACAAGGGTATGTAGATGCACTCCTATTCCCCTCATTGCTAGAATACTCCATAGATTGATCTTGGTGATGCATAGAAATTTTTTTAATTTCTGCTACGATCCCCAACAGTGGAATCATGAGCTAGGTCTATGCGTAGTTACTGTGCCCGAGTAGAACACAAAGTAGTTGTGGGCGTCGATATTGTCAATTTGCTTGCCATTACTAGTCTTATCTTGATTCGGCGGCATCGTGGGATGAAGCGGCCCGGACCAACCTTACACGTACGCTTACGTGAGACCGGTTCCACCGACTGACATGCACTAGTTGCATAAGGTGGCTGGCGGGTGTCTGTCTCTCCCACTTTAGTCGGATCGGATTCGATGAACATGGTCCTTATGAAGGGTAAATAGAAATTGGCAATTCACGTTGTGGTTTTGGCGTAGGTAAGAAACGTTCTTGCTAGAAACCTATAGCAGCCACGTAAAAACTTGCAACAACAATTAGAGGACGTCTAACTTGTTTTTGCAGCAAGTGTTTTGTGATGTGATATGGCCAAAGGTTTTGTGATGTGACCGGTTCCTTATGAATGATGAATGATATATGTGATGTATGAGATTGATCATGTTCTTGTAATAGGAATCACAACTTGCATGTCGATGAGTATGACAACCGGCAGGAGCCATAGGAGTTGTCTTTATTTATTTATGACCTGTGTGTCAACATAAACGTCATGTAATTACTTTACTTTATTGCTAAAGTGTTAGCCATAGTAGTAGAAGTAATAGATGATGATACAACTTCAAGAAGACACGATGATGGAGATCATGATGATGGAGATCATGGTGTCATGCCGGTGACAACGATGATCATGGAGCCCCGAAGACGGAGATCAAAGGAGCAAATGATATTGGCCATATCATGTCACTATTTGATTGCATGTGATGTTTATCATGTTTTACATCTTATTTGCTTAGAACGACGGTAGCTTAAATAAGACGATCCCTCGTAATAATTTCAAGAAAGTGTTCCCCATAACTGTGCACTATTGCGAAGGTTCGTTGTTTTGAAGCACCACGTGATGATCGGGTGTGTTAGATTCTAACATTCGAATACAACGGGTGTAAGACAGATTTACACACGCAATACACTTAGGTTGACTTGATGAGCCTAGCATGTACAGACATGGCCTCGGAACACAGAAGACCGAAAGGTCGAGCATGAGTCGTATAAAAGATACGATCAACATGAAGATGTTCACCGATGTTGACTAGTCCGTCTCACGTGATGATCGGACACGGCCCAGTTAACTCGGATCATGTTATACTTAGATGACTGGAGGGATGTCTATCTGAGTGGGAGTTCATTTAATAATTTGATTAGATGAACTTAATTATCATGAAATTAGTCTAAAATCTTTACAATATGTCTTATAGATCAAATGGCCCACGTTGTCCTCAACTTCAACGCGTTCCTAGAGAAAACCAAGCTAAAAGACGATGGCATCAACTATACGTCCGGAACCTGAGGATCATCCTCATAGCTGCCAAGAAAGATTATGTCCTAGAAGCACCGCTAGGTGACGCACCCGTCCCACAGAACCAAGACGTTATGAACGCTTGGTAGACACGTGCTGATGATTACTCCCTCGTTCAGTGCAGCATGCTTTACAGCTTAGAACCGGGGCTCCAAAAGCGTTTTGAGAGACACGGAGCATATGAAATGTTCGAAGAGCTGAAAATGGTTTTTCAAGCTCATGCCTGGGTCGAGAGATATGAAGTCTCCGACAAGTTCTTCAGCTGTAAGATGGAGGAAAATAGTTCTGTCAGCGAGCACATACTCAAAATGTCTGGGTTGCATAACCGCTTGACTCAACTGGGAGTTAATCTCCCGGATGACGCGGTCATTGACAGAATCCTTCAGTCGCTTCCACCGAGCTACAAGAGCTTTGTGATGAACTTCAATATGCAGGGGATGGAAAAGACCATTCCTGAAGTATTTGCAATGCTGAAATCAGCAGAGGTAGAAGTCAAAAAGGAACATCAAGTGTTGATGGTGAATAAAACCACTAAGTTCAAGAAAGGCAAGGGTAAGAAGAACTTCAAGAAGGACGGCAAGGGAGTTGCCGCGCCTGGTAAGCAAGCTGCCGGGAAGAAGCCAAAGAATGGACCCAAGCCCAAGACTGAGTGTTTTTATTGCAAGGGAAGTGGTCACTGGAAGCGGAACTGCCTCAAATACTTAGCGGACAAGAAGGCCGGCATCACAAAAGGTATATGTGATATACATGTAATTGATGTGTACCTTACCAATACTCGTAGTAGCTCCTGGGTATTTGATACCGGTGCGGTTGCTCACATTTGTAACTCAAAGCAGGAGCTGCGGAATAAGCGGAGACTGGCGAAGGACAAGGTGACGATGCGCGTCGGGAATGGTTCCAAGGTCGATGTGATCGCCGCCGGCACGCTACCTCTACATTTACCTACGGGATTAGTTTTAAACCTCAATAATTGTTATTTAGTGCCAGCTTTGAGCATGAACATTGTATCAGGATCTCGTTTAATTCGAGATGGCTACTCATTTAAATCCGAGAATAATGGTTGTTCTATTTATATGAGAGATATGTTTTATGGTCATGCTCCGATGGTGAATGGTTTATTCTTAATGAATCTCGGGCGTAATGCTACACATATTCATAGTGTGAATACCAAAAGATGTAAGGTTGATAATGATAGTCCCACATACTTGTGGCACTGCCGCCTTGGTCACATAGGTGTCAAACGCATGAAGAAGCTCCATGCAGATGGACTTTTAGAGTCTCTTGATTACGAATCATTTGACACGTGCGAACCATGCCTCATGGGTAAAATGACCAAGACTCCGTTCTCAGGAACAATGGAGCGAGCAACCAACTTATTGGAAATCATACATACTGATGTGTGCGGTCCAATGAGTGTTAAGGCTCGCGGTGGCTATTGTTATGTTCTCACCCTCACTGATGACTTGAGTAGATATGGGTATGTCTACTTAATGAAACACAAGTCTGAGACCTTTGAAAAGTTCAAGGAATTTCAGAGTGAGGTTGAGAATCAACGTGACAGGAAAATCAAGTTCTTGCGATCAGATCGTGGGGGAGACTACTTGAGTCACAAATTTGGCACACACTTAAGAAAATGTGGAATAGTTTCACAACTAATGCCGCCTGGAACACCTCAGCGTAATGGTGTGTCCGAACGTCGTAATCGCACTCTATTAGATATGGTGAGATCTATGATGTCTCTTACCGATTTACCGCTATCATTTTGGGGCTATGCTTTAGAGACTGCTGCATTCACTTTAAATAGGGCTCCGTCGAAATCTGTTGAGACGACACCGTATGAATTATGGTTTGGGAAGAAACCTAAGCTGTCGTTTCTAAAAGTTTGGGGATGCGATGCTTATGTCAAGAAACTTCAACCTGAAAAGCTCGAACCCAAGTCGGAAAAATGCGTCTTCATAGGATACCCTAAAGAAACTGTTGGGTATACCTTCTACCTCAGATCCGAAGGCAAGATCTTCATTGCCAAGAATGGATCCTTTCTAGAGAAGGAGTTTCTCTCGAAAGAAGTAAGTGGGAGGAAAGTAGAGCTTGATGAAGTACTGCCTCTTGAAGCAGAGAGTAGCGCAGCTCAGGAAAATGTTCCTATGGTGCCTGCACCGATTAGAGAGGAAGTTAATGATGATGATCAAGATACTTCGGATCAAGCTCCTACTGAACTTCGTAGGTCCACAAGGACACGTTCCGCACCAGAGTGGTACAGCAACCCTGTCTTGGAAATCATGTTGTTAGACAACGGTGAACCTTCGAACTATGAAGAAGCGATGGCGGGCCCAGATTCCGACAAATGGCTAGAAGCCATGAAATCCGAGATAGAATCCATGTATGAAAACAAAGTATGGACTTAGACTGACTTGCCCGAAGATCGGCGAGCCATAGAAAATAAATGGATCTTTAAGAAGAAGACAGACGCGGATGGTAACGTGGCCATCTATAAGGCTCGACTTGTCGCTAAGGGTTATCGACAAGTTCAAGGGGTTGACTACGATGAGACTTTCTCACCCGTAGCGAAGCTGAAGTCCATCCGAATCATGTTAGCAATTGCCGCATTCTATGATTATGAGATATGGCAAATGGACGTCAAAACGGCATTCCTTAACGGCTTTCTTAAGGAAGAATTGTATATGATGCAGCCGGAAGGTTTTGTCGATCCTAAGAATGCTAACAAGGTGTGCAAGATCCAACACTCAATCTATGGGCTGGTGCAAGCATCTCAGAGTTGGAACATTCGCTTTGATGAGATGATCAAAGCGTTTGGGTTTATGCAGACTTATGGAGAAGTCTGCGTTTACAAGAAAGTGAGTGGGAGCTCTGTAGCATTTCTCATATTATATGTGGATGACATACTGTTGATGGGAAATGATATAGAATTCTTGGAAAGCATAAAGGCCTATTTGAACAAGTGTTTTTCAATGAAGGACCTTGGAGAAGCTGCTTATATATTAGGCATCAAGATCTATAGAGATAGATCAAGACGCCTCATCGGTCTTTCACAAAGTACGTACCTTGACAAGATATTGAAGAAGTTCAATATGGATCAGTCCAAGAAGGGGTTCTTGCCTGTATTGCAAGGTGTGCGATTGAGCACGGCTCAATGCCCTACCACGGCAGAAGATATAGAAGAGATGAGTGCCATCCCCTATGCCTCAGCCATAGGGTCTATTATGTATGCCATGCTGTGTACCAGACCTGATGTAAACCTTGCCGTAAGTTTGGTAGGTAGGTACCAAAGTAATCCTAGCAAGGAACACTGGAAAGCGGTCAAAAACATCCTGAAGTACCTGAAAAGGACCAAGGATATGTTTCTCGTTTATGGAGGTGGCGAAGAGCTCGTCGTAAAGGGTTACATCGACGCTAGCTTCGACACAGATCTGGATGACTCTAAGTCACAAACCGGATACGTGTATATTTTGAATGGTGGGGCAGTAAGCTGGTGCAGTTGCAAGCAAAGCGTCGTGGCGGGATCTACATGTGAAGTAGAATACATGGCAGCCTCGGAGGCAGCACAAGAAGCAATCTGGGTGAAGGAGTTCATCACCGACCTGGGAGTCATACCCAATGCGTCGGGGCCGATGACTCTATTCTGTGACAACACTGGAGCTATTGCCCTTGCCAAGGAGCCCAAGTTTCACAGGAAGACCAGGCATATCAAGCGTCGCTTCAACTCCATTCGTGAAAGTGTTCAAAATGGAGACATAGAAATTTGTAAAGTACATACAGACTTGAATGTAGCAGATCCGTTGACTAAACCTCTCCCTAGAGCAAAACATGATCAACACCAGAATTCCATGGGTGTTCGATTCATCACAATGTAACTAGATGATTGACTCTAGTGCAAGTGGGAGACTGTTGGAAATTCCATGGACCAAGAGATTCCATGGACCAAGAAGAACAAAATCGTCGACTGTCCGGACGCCGAAGCCTTAGCAGCTTTCAAACACAGCGTCCGAGATGAATGGCTCGCCATGTTGGAAATATGCCCTAGAGGCAATAATAAAATGATTATTATATTTCCTTGTTCATGATAATTGTCTATTATTCATGCTATAATTGTATTATCCGGAAATCGTAATACATGTGTGAATACATAGACCACAACACGTCCCTAGTGAGCCTCTAGTTGACTAGCTCGTTGATCAAAGGATAGTCATGGTTTCCTGACTATGGACATTAGATGTCATTGATAACGGGATCACATTATTAGGAGAATGATGTGATGGACAAGACCCAATCCTAAGCTTAGCTCAAAGATCGTGTAGTTCGTTTGCTGTAGCTTTTCTGAATGTCAAGTATCATTTCCTTAGACCATGAGATTGTGCAACTCCCGGATACCGTAGGAGTACCTTGGGTGTGCCAAACGTCACAACGTAACTGGGTGACTATACAGGTACATTACAGGTATCTCCGAAAGTGTCTGTTGGGTTGGCACGAATCGAGACTGGGATTTGTCACTCCGTATGACGGAGAGGTATCTCTGGGCCCACTCGGTAATGCATCATCATAATGAGCTCAATGTGATCAAGTGGTTGATCGTGGGATCATGCATTACGGTACGAGTAAAGTGAGTTGCCAGTAACGAGACTGAACAAGGTATTGGGATACCGACGATCGAGTCTCGGACAAGTAACGTACCGATTGACAAAGGGAATTGTATACGGGATTGATTAAGTCCTCGACATCGTGGTTCATCCGATGAGATCATCGAGGAGCATGTGGGAGCCAACATGGGTATCCAGATCATGTTGTTGGTTATTGACCGGAGAGGCATCTCGGTCATGTCTGCGTGTCTCCCGAACCCATAGGGTCTACACACTTAAGGTTTGATGACGCTAGGGTTGTAGAGATATTAGTATGCAGTAACCCGAAAGTTGTTCGGAGCCCCGAATGAGATCCCGGACGTCACGAGGAGTTCCGGAATGGTCCGGAGGTAAAGATTTATATATAGGAAGTCCAGTTTTGGCCAGCGGGAAGGTTTTGGGGGTTACCGGTATTGTACCGGGACCACCGGAAGGGTCCCGGGGGTCCACCGGATGGGGACACCTATCCCGGAGGGCCCCATGGGATGAAGTGGCGTGGGAACCAGCCCCTGATGGGCTAGTGCGCCCCACCCAAGGGCCCAAGGCGCCTAGGGTTGGAAACCCTAGGGGGCCGTTGCCCCCCCGAGGGGGCATGCGCCCCCCTCGTTGGAAACCCTAAGGGGGTCGTTGCCCCCAGGCCCCCCCTTTTAGATGGGATCTCCAAGGGGGCATGCGCCCCCCTAGCCCCTATATATAGTGGAAGGGAGGGAGGGCAGCCGCACCTTTGCTCTTGGCGCCTCCCTCTCCCTTCGTAACACCTCTCCTCCCCGCTTGTGCGTGGCGAAGCCCTATCGGGATCCTGCTGCATCCACCACCACGCCGTCGTGCTGCTGGATCTTCATCAACCTCTCCTTCCCCCTTGCTCGATCAAGTAGGAGGATATGTCTTCCCAACCGTACGTGTGTTGAACGCGGAGGTGTTGTTCATTCGGCACTTGGTCATCGGTGATTTGGATCACGGCGAGTACAACTCTATCATCCCCGTTCACTTGAACGCTTCCGCTCGCGATCTACAAGGGTATGTAGATGCACTCCTATTCCCCTCGTTGCTAGAATACTCCATAGATTGATCTTGGTGATGAGTAGAATTTTTTTTAATTTCTGCTATGATCCCCAACACGCCAGACACCTCGGCCAAGAAAAACTGAGAACAATGGCAGCTCTAACAAGTCTCATGACCCGCTTTTGCGCGGGCGAAGACAGCTGGTTAGCCTGCAGTAGCACGAGCGACCCAAGCACATCCAAAGTCAGGGATGGCAATGGAAAACCACGACACAATAAAAGCAAGCGTCGAAATAAAGAAGATAGCCCAGATAATACGGCGGTAAACGCCAGATTCAGGGGCTCTCGACCAGGTCAGTGAAAAAAGCCTTTCAAAGGCAGCAGAGACAGACCGTCTGGCCTAAACAAGATTCTTGACAAACTATGTCAGATTCATGGCTCCCCCGATAAGCCTGCAAATCACACCCACAGAGAATGCTGGGTCTTCAAGCAGGCCGGTAAGCTAAACGCCGAACACAAGGGGGGGAGACACCAAGCGAAGACGAGGACGAGCCTCGCCAGCAGAGCACTGGAGGACAGAAAAAATTCCCACCAGAGGTTAAAACAGTCAACATGATCCATGTGACGAAGAGGAGAAGCAAACATGCACTCCGAGACACACGCGCCATAGAGCCCGTCACCCCTAGGTTCAACCCCTGGTTGGCCTGCCTGATCACTTTTGATCGCGGGGATCATGTGACAAGCATCCGGCACGAAGGATTGGCTGCCTTGGTGTTAGACCCAATAATAAACGGATACCATCTCACACGAGTCCTCGTGGATGGCGACAGTGGTGTAGCGACCAGACCTTAAACAGTCTGATCTCTGTGCTCCGGTGTCATCCCTGGATCAGTAATGCCGACACCACACAGTACTCGGAGGATTTATAGCAGAGTAGCAATCACACACTTGTTACATCGAGTGTATCATAAGAGAACTTATTACAATAAATATGGCTTAAGGCCATCTAATAACGATAACAGCGGAAGGCTTGGAAGATAAGTGAGTCCATCAACTCCAACGGCATCACTGAGTATAGAACCACGACCTAAAAACTCCTTAATCGCCGTCTGAAAAGTCTGCAACATTAACGTTGCAGCCCGAAACGGGTCAGCACATGAAATATGCTGGCAATGTAACACATAGAGAGTAATGGAATGAAACAACTATACTATATGCATATTTGGCTGGTGGAAAGCTCTATGGTTACAGTTTTGCGTAAAGCCAATTTTTCCCTACTTCAAAGGAATAACTTTAATTACTAACATGGTAGTTGTTAAACATTGAGAATGGTTGACAGCATTCTCAATCCCAATTAAGCATCATCTTTAACATAACCCAACAAAATTAATTTAGAGTAACATGTTGAGATTCACATGATAATCCAGGTACTAGATACTCAAGATGTCCCAGGTACTAGATACTCAAGATTCACATGATAATCCAATTCTGCTGAGCTCCTGAATTGTACTTCCCTTGTCCATACTTACTCTTGCGATTCTCAATTTGCCGTTGCTTCCCTTCAATCATAAGAGCACGATCTACCAACTCCTGGTAGTTGTTGAAGGTTGCTACCATCAACTGCATGCTCAACTCATCATTCAGTCCTTCCAGAAACTTCTCCTGCTTAGCTGCATCCGTAGCAACGTCATCTGGGGCATAACGTGCTAACTTACTAAAGTCCTCCACATACTGGCCAACTGTCCGTCCTCCTTGGCGCAAGTTGCGAAACTCCCGCTTCTTCATGGCCATAGCTCCTGCTGAAACATGGGCAGTACGAGAAGCCTGCTGAAACTGGTCCCATGTGACAGTGTCAACTGGGAAAGTGGCTGTGAAATTTTCCCACCATGATGATGGGGGTCCTTCTAGCTGATGTGCGGCAAACTTCACCTTCTCCGCATCTGTGCATCCTGCTGTGGTTAACTCCCTAGCTGTCTTGCGGAGCCAATCATCTGCTACTATCGGCTCGGTGCTACTGGAAAACACCGGCGGATTCAACCTAAGAAAACGGGCTAAGTGGTCAACAGGTGGTGGTGGTGGTGGTGGGTTGTTGTTGTTGTTCCCTTGATTCTGATTTTGGACTAGCAACTACATCAATGTGTTCTGCTGCTGGATCAACTGGGTGAGCTCCGGTGGAAAGGTAAATCCGGGGTCACGTCTCGGAGGCATCTGAGGGTTTAGAAAAGATGAGATGTAAGAATAGAGGGGGGTCTAAAGAGAAAACACTACCCATATGCACATGAGGCAAAAGCAAACAATTCACTTCAATCAATCAAACAAGGGCATACAATCATCTAACTATCACAAAAGTGCTCGGACTACTATATTTACATGGTGGACTACTACTACTGATGAGGTGGTCTACTAGAAATATTCTTCAGTTACAGACTCCATGATATCTGCTCCAGCTTCATCAACATAGTCATCATCGCTACTATCTGGTTCCGAGTCGGTGCCGTCGATGATGATGTAGTCTTCCGGGCTAATCTCCTGGGGTTCTTCGTCTTCATCTACTGGCGTAGGGCCTCCCATAAATATTCCAATCTTCTTGATCAGGTCGTCATTCTTCTCCACCAATACTTCAATTTCCTCTTCATAATCTTCACGTGTAGCCTTGAGTTCTTCCTCCAGTTCCTTGATTCTAGTCTTAGCCTTCTTCAGATCTATCATGTCGGCGCACATCTGGTTCTCCTGTCGTCGAATGTGCTGGTTTAACTCCTGGATAAAAGCTGCGATTGATCTATCCTTCCTGGTGCTGATCATCTCCCAATGCTCATCTCGGCGCCCACAAATCTAGTAGATAGTATCCTTGAGATCCTTGTGGTAGACTTCTCCAATGCGTCCCATGGCGATGTGAGCTGCCATGCTCTTTCCTAGACTCCAAGTTGGTGCATCAAAAGAAAACTCTATGGGCTCAGTGACTGGCATGAACGTCCTTCCTGGAACTTGAACTTGAATCATCCAGCGCTCTTCTTTAGGTAAAGTGGCGTTGTAGGTTCCGGTGAAGCTTGGTACTCCTATATTCAGGTATCTAGTGACTTCCTTCAAGTGACGTCCAAATGGTGTATCTTCATCCAGTTGCATGAACTTGTTCCTTGCATCCGCCATCCTAAAGAGTAGAAAGTATGAGAGGTCAGAAGAGAAGAGAGTGAATAGTGATCCAGGTCTTTTAGCTTAGTGGTCGTGTCCTACAGTCAGCGTGTGCTCTGATACCATCTCTGCAGCGACCAGACCTCAAACAGTTTGATCTCTGTGCTCTAGTGTCATCCCTGGATCAGTAATGCTGACACCACACAGTACTCGGAGGATTTATAGCAGAGTAGCAATCACACACTTATTACATCGAGTGTCTCATAAGAGAACTTATTACAATAAATATGGCTTAAGGCCATCTAATAATGATAATAGTGGAAGGCTTGGAAGATAAGTGAGTCCATCAACTCCAACGGCATCACTGAGTATAGAACCACGACCTAAAAACTCCTTAATCGTCGTCTGAAAAGTCTGCAACATTAGCGTTGCAGCCCGAAACGGGTCAGCACATGGAATATGCTGGCAATGTAACACATAGAGAGTAATGGAATGAAACAGCTATACTATATGCATATTTGGCTGGTGGAAAGCTCTATGGCTACAGTTTTGCGTAAAGCCAATTTTTCCCTACTTCAAAGGAATAAATTTAATTACTAACATGGTAGTTGTTAAACATTGAGAATGGTTGACAGCATTCTCAATCCCAATTAAGCATCATCTTTAACATAACCCAACAAAATTAATTTAGAGTAACATGTTGAGATTCACATGATAATCCAGGTACTAGATACTCAAGATGTCCATAACCGGGGACACGGCTAATCATGATTAGTTTGTTACACTCTGCAGAGGTTTGCGCACTTTTCCCCACAAGACTCGATCGCCTCCGTTTGGTTTCTCGCACTACATGGTGTTTGAGAAGACGGATGACCGAGACATAGTCTTTCAGAAGCGCTAGCACCTTACGATCGGGTAGACCGTACCACCTACATCCCCTACATCTGCTAGTCTATCACTGTAAGAGTTCGCACAACTTAGTCAACTATGCTAGAGCCCATAATAGCTTGTGGCTGCACACGGAAGTTTCTAGTATGAATAGTCTCATGATCCCTTTGAGCCTGGGTGGCGGTCCAAAAGAAAACAGGCAAGTCCTGGAATACCCAGGTGCCTCAATCCACCCAGATGTGTATTTAAGTTGCCACCTTAGATAAACCATTAATTAACAAACTCACATCTGTCATGGATATCACTCACCCAATCCACATCTACTAGCATAGCATGGCATAATAAGCAAACATAGAAGTAACTCCCAAAGGTTTGATAATAAACAAGTAATAGGTACTACCTCAACTACTTCCCATCCCACAATTTAATTAGATCCTAATCATGCAACGTGTGAGGATTGATCTAATGCAATAAAACTGGGTAGTAGAAAAGGTATGATCAAAGTGTTACTTGCCTTGCTGATGATCCGCGAAACCTAACAATTCGAAGTAACAGGCGGCGCACTCCGGGTATTCTATCGCAGACAAACAACCAAGCACACAATAAGTACTCATCTAATGCACGGGTAAAACTCAAATAAGAGATCTAACCAGAAGGTTCAACTTAAGAACTCCAGTTGGCAAAAAGAATCAAATCGAACGAAGCAACGAAAGTCAAACGACGAAAGAAAACAACTTCGTTCTAGTTATCTGGATCTAGGGCAAATTTTACAGTAGCAAAATCTTGTTTAAGTTAGTTAAACGGATAGAGGGTTTCAAGACGAAACTCTAGGCGATTGAATCGCCTGATTCCGATAAACGAGCGAAAAGATATACTAAAACGAAAATCGGATCAGGAATCACGATAAAAAAATCACGGATTTAATCCGAGAAAAAGAAAAACGACGAACGCTCGCTATTTAAATAAACCAGAAAAACCGATCTATTGAAAAAACGAAACTAAAAAAAACCGACGGAAAAACCGATCTATTTTTTTTAAAAAACCCGATGGCACGGAAGTCGAGGCGCGGCGAACCTCGGCGGCGGGCAGCGGCGGCGGGCAACGGCGGTGGCGGCGGCGGGCAGCGGCGGCGGCGCGGGGCGGGAGCGGCGGCTGGGGCGGGTGGCTAGGGTTTCTCCCGGGGGGGCTGGGCCGGCTTTTAAAGCCTGCCGGGCCAGAGTCCCGGACGGACACGGCCCGATTAGGTCGGTTCACTTTTTTTAATTATTTCGCTCGGAAGAAAAATAAAAAGAAATACTAAATGGACTCCAAAAATTCCGAAATAAATTTTCACGGGCTTCTAAAATCAAGCCGCATAAGGTGAACATTTATTTGGGACCTAAATGCAATTTTGAAAGACGCACATTTTTCCTAAATTCAAATAAAACACCGAAAAACTCCGAAATAAAATCTTATTTGATTTTATTATTAAATCCTCAATATTTCTTTATTTTGGGAAAGTCATTTTATTTCCTCTCTCATATTTTTGTAATAGAAATAACTGATGATAAAATAAATAAAATCAAATGATCCTATTCTCAAAATTTGAGAAAACTCAAATATGAAAATAACGAAATCCCCAACTCTCTCCGTGGGTCATTGAGTTGCGTAGAATTTCTAGGATCAACCAAAATGCAAAATAAAATATGATATGCATAGATGATCTAATGTATAACATTCCAAATTGAAAATTTGGGATGTTACAAACCTACCCCCCTTAAGATGAATCTCGCCCTCGAGATTCGGGTTGGCTAGAAAATAGGTGAGGGTGGTCTTTGAGCAAATCTTCCTCTCGCTCCCAGGTGGCTTCATCCTCGGTGTGGTGGCTCCACTGAACCTTGCAAAACTTGATAACCTTGCTGCGAGTAACTCGGCTGGCAAACTCGAGAATCTTAACTGGTTTCTCCTCGTAAGTCAAATCGTTATCCAACTGAATAGTTTCTAAGGGTACTGTGTCTTTCAACGGTATGTCAGCCATATCCGCATGACATTTCTTTAACTGGGAAACGCGGAACACATTATGAACTCCTGACAATCCTTCGGGCAATCCCAACTTGTAGGCCACTTCTCCCATACGTTCCAAAACTCGATATGGTCCTACAAATCGTGGTGCTAACTTCCCTTTTAACTCCAAAACGCTTTGTTCCCCGAAGTGGAGATACTCGAAGATAAGCTCTATCTCCGACTTCATAAACTGTCTCCTTGCGTTTGGAATCTGCATAGCTCTTCTGTCTGGACTGGGCTACCTTGAGCCTATTGTGAATCAACTTCACCTTCTGTTCAGACTCTTTAATCAAGTCAGGTCCAAACAACTGACGGTCTCCAACTTCGTCCCATGATAACAGTGTCCCGCACCTCCTTCCGTACAAGGCTTCGAAAGGGGCCATCTTTAAACTAGTTTGGTAACTGTTGTTGTAAGAGAACTCTGCATATGGCAAATTATCGTCCCATCTAGATCCGTAATCTAGCGCACAAGCTCTCAGCATATCCTCCAAAATCTGATTGACTCTCTCGGTCTGTCCATCTGTCTGTGGATGAAAAGCTGTACTGAATTCTAGCCTGGTTCCCAAAGTTTCGTGCAACTGTTTCCAGAACTTTGAGGTAAACTGGGTTCCTCTATCTGATACGATACTCCTTGGAACTCCATGCAGACATACGATCCTGGTCATGTATATCTTTGCCAACTTAGCACTGGTGTAAGTGGTCTTTACTGGGATGAAATGAGCTACTTTCGTCAATCGATCGACTACAACCCAAATCGAGTCATAGCCTGAACGAGTCCTAGGTAATCCCGTGATAAAATCCATGCCTAGCTTATCCCACCTCCATTCGGGTATCGGCAATGGTTGTAACAATCCCGCTGGCTTCTGATGCTCTGCCTTTACTCTCTGACGTACATCACAAACTGCTACATACTCCGCAATATCCTTCTTCATTCCGGTCCACCAGAAAATATCCTTCAAATCCAAATACATCTTGGTATTTCCTGGGTGAATCGAATACGGTGAATCATGTGCCTCTTGCAGAATCAATTTCCTAATCTCCGGGTCATTGGGCACATAAACACGGTCTTCAAACCATAGGGTGTCGTGCTCATCATCACGAAATCCTTTAGCTTTTCCTTTGCTCAGTTTCTCCTTTATAGCGGCAATCTCTTTGTCAGTTTTCTGAGCTTCTCTGATTCTATCCATCAAAGTTGACCGAATCTCCAATGCTGCTACATAACCTCTCGGAACTATTTCCACGCATAGTTCGCGAAGATTTTCTGCTAACTCCCTGGGTATTTCTCCCGTCATTAATGTATTGACATGGCTCTTATGGCTTAAGGCGTCAGCTACTACATTAGCCTTTCCGGGGTGATAATGCAATTTCATATCATAATCCTTGATAAGCTCCAACCATCTCCTTTGTCTGAGATTCAACTCCTTCTGTGTGAAAATGTACTTCAAACTCTTATGATCCATGTACACCTCACAATGATTTCCAATGAGGAAATGCCTCCATGTTTTCAAAGCATGCACTACGGCTGCTAACTCCAAATCATGCGTAGCATAATTCAACTCATGAGGCTTCAATTGTCTTGAGGCATATGAAACAACTCTCCCTTCCTGCATAAGCACTGCTCCACGTCCTCGACGTGAAGCGTCGCAATACACCTCATAATCTTTGGTCTGGTCTGGCAAAATCAACACTGGTGAGGTAACTAAGCGTTCCTTCAACTCTTGGAAACTAGCCTCACATTCCTCTGTCCATATGAACTTGGTATCTTTCTTCAACAACTCAGTCATAGGCTTCGCAATCTTTGAGAAATTCTCAATAAATCTCCGGTAGTATCCTGCGAGTCCAAGAAAACTCCGGATCTCTCCAACTGTTGTTGGGGCTTCCCACTTGGTCATGGTATCAACTTTAGTGGGATCAACTACTATACCTTCTCCAGATATAATGTGTCCAAGGAATCCTACTTCCTTCTACCAAAACTCACATTTGCTGAACTTGGCATATAATTGATGTTCTCTGAGCTTTCCAAGTACCAAACGCAAATGCTCCTTATGTTCCTCTTCATTCTTCGAATAAACCAGGATATCATCAATGAACACTACGACGAACTTATCCAAGAAATCCATAAACACTTAGTTCATCATGTTCATAAAATAGGCAGGCGCGCTAGTTAGACCAAATGACATAACGGTATACTCATACAGCCCATACCTGGTGGTAAAAGCTGTCTTCGGAATATCCTGTTCTCGAATCTTCAACTGGTGGTATCTTGATCGCAGGTCGATCTTGGAAAATACCTTAGCTCCTTGCAATCGATCAAATAGATCGTTGATCATTGGTAGTGGGTACTTGTTCTTGATCGTTACTTCATCCAATCCTCGATAGTCAACAACCATCCTTAACGATCCATCCTTCTTCTCCACTAGTAGTACTGGCAATCCCCAAGGCGAAGAACTTGGGCGAATATATCCCTTATCCAGTAACTCCTTAATCTGCTTCTTAATTTCCACCAAATCCTTTGCTGGCATCCTATATGGTCTCTTTGATATTGGCCCTGTGCCTGGAAATAGCTCAATCAAAAACTCAATATCTCTATCCGGTGGCATGCCTGGCAACTCTTCTAGAAATACTTCAGGAAAATCCCTTACCACTGGTACTTCCTCCTGCACAACTCCTGTTAGGCAATTTACTTGAGTCCTCTTTGGCACATGCCGGGATACATACTTGATCCTTCTCCCTTCTGGGGTGGTAAGCAAAATTTACTTACTAGCACATTCAATATTCCCTTCATACTTTGATAACCAATCCATGCCTAATATCACATCCAATCCTTGGGATTCCAATACTATTAGGTCTGAGGGAAAAACATAGTTACCAATCCTTAATGGTAACCGATCACACCATAGACTAGCCACATACTCTGCTCCAGGCGAGGTTACTAACATGGGTTACCTAAGGGCTTGGGTTGATAGGTCATACTTATCCACAAATCCCCTTGAGATGTATGAATGCGATGCACCAGTATCAAAAAGAACGAGTGCAGTAAATGACTTAACCATAAACTTACCTATTACTGCATTGGGCTGAGCTTCAATCTCCTCCACGCTAACGTGGTTCACCTGTCCCCTGTTGAAAGGGTTCGGCTTCTTCCCAGAACTTCCATTGACATTTTGGCCTTCAGGACATTCATTGGCATAATGCCCGGTCTTCTGACACTTAAAGCAAGTGACTTGGCTCATGTCCTTCTTGGCTGGGGTTGATGGGTTGGTGCGGTTCTGGCCGTTGCTTCCTCCATTGCCATTACCATTCTTGGTGCCATTGTGATTGTGCGAGCTACCTCCTCCATGGGTATGCTGAAAATGTCCTCCCGGTCTAGGGGTAAAACGTGGCTTCTGCTGAGCTCCTGAATTGTACTTTCCTTGTCCATACTTCCTCTTGCGATTCTCTATTTGCCGTTGCTTCCCTTCAATCATAAGAGCACGATCTACCAACTCCTGGTAGTTGTTGAAGGTTGCTACCATCAACTGCATGCTCAACTCATCATTCAGTCCTCAGAAACTTCTCCTGCTTAGCTGCATCCGTAGCAACGTCATCTGGGGCATAACGTGCTAACTTACTAAAGTCCTCCACATACTGGCCAACTGTCCGTCCTCCTTGGCGCAAGTTGCGAAACTCCCGCTTCTTCATGGCCATAGCTCCTGCTGAAACATGGGCAGTACGAGAAGCCTGCTGAAACTGGTCCCATGTGACAGTGTCAACTGGGAAAGTGGCTGTGAAATTTTCCCACCATGATGATGGGGGTCCTTCTAGCTGATGTGCGGCAAACTTCACCTTCTCCGCATCTGTGCATCCTGCTGTGGTTAACTCCCTAGCTGTCTTGCGGAGCCAATCATCTGCTACTATCGGCTCGGTGCTACTGGAAAACACCGGCGGATTCAACCTAAGAAAACGGGCTAAGTGGTCAACAGGTGGTGGTGGTGGTGGGTTGTTGTTGTTGTTCCCCTGATTCTGATTTTGGACTAGCAACTACATCAATGTGTTCTGCTGCTGGATCAACTGGGTGAGCTCCGGTGGAAAGGTAAATCCGGGGTCACGTCTCGGAGGCATCTGAGGGTTTAGAAAAGATGAGATGTAAGAATAGAGGGGGGTCTAAAGAGAAAACACTACCCATATGCACATGAGGCAAAAGCAAACAATTCACTTCAATCAATCAAACAAGGGCATACAATCGATCTAACTATCACAAAAGTGCTCGGACTACTATATTTACATGGTGGACTACTACTACTGATGAGGTGGTCTACTAGAAATATTCTTCAGTTGCAGACTCCATGATATCTGCTCCAGCTTCATCAACATAGTCATCATCACTACTATCTGGTTCCGAGTCGGTGCCGTCGATGATGATGTAGTCTTTCGGGCTAATCTCCTGGGGTTCTTCGTCTTCATCTACTGGCGTAGGGCCTCCCATAAATATTCCAATCTTCTTGATCAGGTCGTCATTCTTCTCCACCAATACTTCAATTTCCTCTTCATAATCTTCACGTGTAGCCTTGAGTTCTTCCTCCAGTTCCTTGATTCTAGTCTTAGCCTTCTTCAGATCTATCATGTCGGCACACATCTGGTTCTCCTGTCATCGAATGTGCTGGTTTAACTCCTGGATAAAAGCTGCGATTGATCTATCCTTCCTGGTGCTGATCATCTCCCAATGCTCATCTCGGCGCCCACAAATCTAGTAGATAGTATCCTTGAGATCCTTGCGGTAGACTTCTCCAATGCGTCCCATGGCGATGTGAGCTGCCATGCTCTTTCCTAGACTCCAAGTTGGTGCATCAAAAGAAAACTCTATGGGCTCAGTGACTGTCATGAACGTCCTTCCTGGAACTTGAACTTGAATCATCCAGCACTCTTCTTCAGGTAAAGTGGCGTTGTAGGTTCCGGTGAAGCTTGGTACTCCTATATTCAGGTATCTAGTGACTTCCTTCAAGTGACGTCCAAATGGTGTATCTTCATCCGGTTGCGTGAACTTGTTCCTTGCATCTGCCATCCTAAAGAGTAGAAAATATGAGAGGTCAGAAGAGAAGAGAGTGAATAGTGATCCAGGTCTTTTAGCTTAGTGGTCGTGTCCTACAGTCAGCGTGTGCTCTGATACCATCTCTGCAGCGACCAGACCTCAAACAGTTTGATCTCTGTGCTCTAGTGTCATCCCTGGATCAGTAATGCTGACACCACACAGTACTCGGAGGATTTATAGCAGAGTAGCAATCACACACTTATTACATCGAGTGTCTCATAAGAGAACTTATTACAATAAATATGGCTTAAGGCCATCTAATAACGATAACAGCGGAAGGCTTGGAAGATAAGTGAGTCCATCAACTCCAACGACATCACTGAGTATAGAACCACGACCTAAAAACTCCTTAATCGTCGTCTGAAAAGTCTGCAACATTAACATTGCAGCCCGAAACGGGTCAGCACATGGAATATGCTGGCAATGTAACACATAGAGAGTAATGGAATGAAACAGCTATACTATATGCATATTTGGCTGGTGGAAAGCTCTATGGCTACAGTTTTGCGTAAAGCCAATTTTTCCCTACTTCAAAGGAATAAATTTAATTACTAACATGGTAGTTGTTGAACATTGAGAATGGTTGACAGCATTCTCAATCCCAATTAAGCATCATCTTTAACATAACCCAACAAAATTAATTTAGAGTAACATGTTGAGATTCACATGATAATCCAGGTACTAGATACTCAAGATGTCCATAACCGGGGACACGGCTAATCATGATTAGTTTGTTACACTCTGCAGAGGTTTGCGCACTTTTCCCCACAAGACTCGATCGCCTCCGTTTGGTTTCTCGCACTACATGGTGTTTGAGAAGACGGATGACCGAGACATAGTCTTTCAGAAGCGCTAGCACCTTACGATCAGGTAGACCGTACCACCAACATCCCCTACATCTTCTAGTCTACCACTGTAAGAGTTCGCACAACTTAGTCAACTATGCTAGAGCCCATAATAGCTTGTGGCTGCACACGGAAGTTTCTAGTATGAATAGTCTCATGATCCCTTTGAGCCTGGGTGGCGATCCAAAAGAAAACAGGCAAGTCCTGGAATACCCAGGTGCCTCAATCCACCCAGATGTGTATTTAAGTTGCCACCTTAGATAAACCATTAATTAACAAACTCACATCTGTCATGGATATCACTCACCCAATCCAATTCTACTAGCATAGCATGGCATAATAAGCAAACATAGAAGTAACTCCCAAAGGTTTGATAATAAACAAGTAATAGGTACTACCTCAACTACTTCCCATCCCACAATTTAATTAGATCCTAATCATGCAACGTGTGAGGATTGATCTAATGCAATAAAACTGGGTAGTAGAAAAGGTATGATCAAAGTGTTACTTGCCTTGCTGATGATCCGCGAAACCTAATGATTCGAAGTAACAGGCGGCGCACTCCGGGTATTCTATCGCAGACAAACAACCAAGCACACAATAAGTACTCATCTAATGCACGGGTAAAACTCAAATAAGAGATCTAACCAGAAGGTTCAACTTAAGAACTCCAGTTGGCAAAAAGAATCAAATCGAACGAAGCAACGAAAGTCAAACGACGAAAGAAAACAACTTCGTTCTAGTTATCTGGATCTAGGGAAAATTTTACAGTAGCAAAATCTTGTTTAAGTTGGTTAAACGGATAGAGGGTTTCGAGATGAAACTCTAGGTGCTTGAATCGCCTGATTCCGATAAACGAGCGAAAAGATATACTAAAACGAAAATCGGATCAGGAATCGCGATAAAAAAAATCACGGATTTAATCCGAGAAAAAGAAAAACAACGAACGCTCGCTAGAACGAACGAACGCTCGCTATTTAAATAAACCAGAAAAACCGATCTATTTTAAAAAAACTGAAACTAAAAAAACCGACGGAAAAACCGATCTAATTTTTTTTTAAAAACCCGATGGCACGGAAGTCGAGGCGCGGCGAACCTCGGCGGCGGCGCGGCGGCGGCGGGCAGCGGCGGCGG
>NC_041388.1:300684079-300772657 GCF_002162155.2 Triticum dicoccoides | reverse complement strand
GCGCGGGGCCAGAGCGGCGGCTGGGGCGGGCGGCTAGGGTTTCTCCCGGGGGGCTGGGCCGGCTTTTAAAGCCTGCCGGGCCAGAGTCACGGACGGACACGGCCCGGTTATGTCGGTTCACTTTTTTTAATTATTTCGCTCGGAAGAAAAATAAAAAGAAATACTAAACGGACACCAAAATTTCCGAAATAAATTTTCACGGGCTTCTAAAATCAAGCCGCACAAGGTGAACATTTATTTGGGACCTAAATGCAATTTTGAAAAATGCACATTTTTCCTAAATTCAAATAAAACACCGAAAAACTCCGAAATAAAATCTTATTTGATTTTATTATTAAATCCTCAATATTTCTTTATTTTGGGAAAGTCATTTTATTCCCTCTCTCATATTTTTGTAATAGAAATAATTGATGATAAAATAAATAAAATCAAATGATCCTATTCTCAAAATTTGAGAAAACTCAAATATGAAAATAACGAAATCCCCAACTCTCTCCGTGGGTCATTGAGTTGCGTATAATTTCTAGGATCAACCAACATGCAAAATAAAATATGATATGCATAGATGATCTAATGTATAACATTCCAAATTGAAAATTTGGGATGTTACAAGTGGTCTAAATCTGATATATCAGGACATAGTCCGCAAAATGGGGATAAACCCGACAAAAATAAGCCACCGTACTACTACCTTCAAGGGAGTAATACCAGGCCTAGAGGCCCGCTGCACGAGCTCTCTATTACTAGAGGTTGTATTCTTCCGAAAACTTCCGAAGCGAAAGGTTAACCTTCTACATCGCTCCATTCCGAAGCGGCTATCAGGCATTACTCGGAAGAGCGGCTTTCGCTCGTTTTAATGCAATACCGCATTACGCTTCTCTCAAGCTTAAGATGCCCGGTCCACGTGGCACCATCATAGTTAGCGGAAACACTGAGCGTTCTCTACATGCGGAAGAATGTGCGGCGACTTTAGCCGCCGAGCACTAGACGGCCTCACCAACTAGAAAAAATGACAGGTAGTCAAGACCACGGACACGGTTAGACGAGTCCGGTGCACCATTACATATACATGAGATTGGTTTGATGATCAAACCCTCCTAGACGGTACCAGGGGCTTCCTGCGTGTAATCAGGGCTAGTCCGGCTCAACTTAGCTTATCTTGAATTTTAATGGTTTATTGATAATAACCAATTTTCTGGCACGGAAACTTTCACCTAAGTTCTTCTCTTTTACAAATGACAATCATGCTACACACGTCCAGGACACGGCACAACGGAGACACAGGCACAGACGTGCAGCAGGGACCCGCTCAAAGGTTTCTTTTTAGAATAAGACCCTGCGTAAACCTTTTTTACTGTCTCTTGTTGTTCACATCCTCCGGATACTCAATACAACCGAGAAGGATGCCGACGTATTGGCATGTGGCCACGTCAGGATATTGCACATACCTGGACACCCGAGGTTTATTATTAAGGGCATTGCTCAGCCCGGCATATGTTATAAAGACCGAATACCTTAGGGAGTGTTCGGCGTCGCGAGTTTGGTCTTATATGCATCAGCTCCGAAGCATGTCTTTGGTCAAATGTTGGGTTTGCCCGGCTCCCATGTTTTGGTACCTTACGTTCCACTATATCGACTAAGGTAGCACTGGGAGAACTACTGCGATTGTGCCTTGGTTCTTCCAGATGAGCACCTCAGTAGAGAAAGCCGAAAACTGACTGTCATAATATAGTGCGAGACTGGTCAACCACTCGATGACTCAGCGGAATCTTCGGGATTCCACCGCATTAACGAAGGGCCATTTCTCGGTCATGTACATACGCGCCCCGTATTCGGATGAGCGCAGAAGTACCAGGTGCTATATAGTAGCCCCACCGTCAAACTCCTATGACTAAGTGAAAGTGTTAAAGCAATATAGTCCGATTGCCTCGTTCGCTAGGCTACCACCTCCTTAATGGACCAAGACGTTGGATCAAGTGTGAATACGCGTTTTTTGCGAACACCCCCGCATTATATGCATGGGGGCGAAAGCCGACGACTGCAAACTTTCAGGTTATATACATATATACATAAACGGCCGCACATGAGGCATCATAACACTTTCAGGAAAAAGTATAAACACAGCCTTGATAACTCAATAAAACATTGTTCTTACAATGGGAGTACATGTCACTAGAACATAATATTCTTCGAGCACTGAGCCTCTATTGAACGAGCGCCTTCAAGAAATTCTTCAAAGTAGTGCTCGGTAGCCACTTGGCTCACGGCCGAACCCTGTGTTGCAACATTGGTGGCCTCCATCTCTGCCTAGTATGTCTTGACACGGGCAAAGGCCATCCGCGCACCCTCTATGCATGCCGACCTCTTCATAGCATCTATGTGCGGCACAACACCAAGGAATTGTTGCACTAAACTAAAGTAACTATTTGGCCTTGGCCCTCTCGGCCACAGATGATCCACCACGGACCTCATGGCGAGTCCAGACAACCTATGGAGCTCGGCCCACTCGGCCATTCGCTCATTCAACAGCAACGGATGCACTGGAACATGGAACTGTGACCAGAACAGCTTTTCCACTTCGCGATCTTTTTGATCCTTGAAGTACTCAACTGCATCAGCAGCACTTGCCGCCAAATCCACGTAGGTGTCCGCAGAACACCATAGTTGATCAAGAGGAGCATACTTCGGACCTCCGAACTTAGTCCGCAACAAGAAGGGGTTCCCAGCCACGATATCCGCAGCTTGATGCAGCTCCTCCTTCATGGCTCTTATTTTAGAGCGGGCTTCCTTGGCTGCTACCATGGCCTTCTCCAGGTCCGTCGCCCTCGCTCGGATTTCTTTTTCAAGAAGCTGGTAACGGTCAGCGGCATCTTTCAACTCAATGGCCATCTTGGCTATCCTTTCCTTGCTCTAGCGATGCGCGGACTGTTCGGCCCTCAGCTCTTCGACCACCTTTAGAGCGGCCGCATCGCTATTCCTTGCTTGTTCCTTGGCTCGGGCAAGCTCTGCCCAAAGGGTCTCCATGGTGGCAGCTCCATCTGCAGTCACAACATATTAAAGATACTAGCATCATGCTCCTCTTACTATGCGTTGATCATCGGAGAAATCACTTACCATGTGCCTCGTCAAGCCGCTTGTTGACAAGCACGATGTCGGCATCTACCGCATCAAGTTGCCGCTTTAGTTCGGCAAACCCATTAGTCTGGCTAGCCACCGGAGCTTCAACCACCTGCACATAAAGGTGGTCTGGTTATTACCTGGGACTATGATCCTCTGTTTGCCACCGTTTTCAGCGACAACCAGAGTCTCAGGGGCTACTATCTACATAGGGCACACCTAACATGTGCAGTACTGTTAAAAACATACACTATTTCACGTACCTCAAAACCTTTCAGCAGACTCATAAAAGCTTTCATGCAATCCGCTTTCAGCGGATGAAATCCTTTCAATTACCGTACCCATTAGCGTACGATGCACTTCTGAGATGGCCGCTTGCTCCAGAAGATCCTTCAGTGCGTTAGACTGCACACTGTACGGTTCCGGACTATTTCTGTTGCTCTCTTTAGGAGCCGAATATTGAGGACTTCGGGTGGCCAAGGGATTACTCCCTGGCCTTGGCGGATCAGGAGAAACCCTCCGCGACGACACTTCAGGGTCGCCCGCCTCATGAGGCGGGGTAGCAGGGGGAGGTGTTTCGCTCTCCATCATCTTCGAAAGAAGATCCCCCAAAGATAAACTCTGTCGAGAAGGGCTACGATCCGAACTACAAGATATAAGCTTTGGTCATTGTCTTCAGAAGTAAGGTAGGATATTTTCACCACTAAGTACTTTTCGATTACTTACAGCTCGGTAGAGGGCTGATTCCCTTGCGGACACTATGCGGCAAGGGTACCCCCCGAGGTAGGACCCTCTGGCGAGGATCTCTTCCCCCGTTTGGAAACCTCTGTTTCCGGGTCTTCAGAGGTGGTCCTCTTCCTTCCTCGGGGAGAGGGAATGTCAGATTCTTCTCCCTGGTTATCCTCCTTCGCGGAGGCGCTCATTCCCCCGGTTGGGACGAGTAGTGAGTGAGGCTCGCTTTCGGCCTCTTTATTCCCCCCTTTATCTTCCTTCGAGGGCACCTGATAAGGCGCCGGCTCCAGCATTCTGTCTAGTACTGGATTGGCCAAGCCCTCGGGAAGGGGGGCCGGACACCAGATCATCTTTGCCTTTGTTATCCAGTCCTGGTCAAAGAGCGACTTTTCAGAATGATGTTATGATAAATAAGAGAAACAGTGTGTTCGGCCATGGGATTACTTACTTGGGTATCCGGGCGATTACAGCTCAGACCCGCATCCTCGGTGGTGTCCGGACACTTTATTTGTGGTCCGAAGAACAACTTGTACATCTCCTCGAGCGTCATGCCGAGGAAGTGCTGAATGATTCGCGGTCCCCCCAGGTTGAACTCCCACAAACGGAGAGGTCTATGTTTGCAAGGCTGGACCTGGCGAACTAGCATGACCTGTATCACCGTGACCAGGTTGACGTCTCTCTCGATGAGATCTCGGATGCGACTCTGCAATATCAACACATCCTTTACTGGACCCCAGTTTAGCCCCTCGCTGATCCATGACGTCAGTTGTGGTGGGGGGCCCAAGCGAAAGGCAGGGGCGGCTACCTAGTTGGCACTCCGGGGAGCTGTGATATAAAACCACTCCCGCTGCCACAAACTGAACACCTCTGGGAAGGAACCCTTTGGCCATGGAGCATCAGCATTTTTGCTTATTACGACACCTCCGCACTCTGTGTGCCGCCCCTCGATCATCTCCGGCTTCACATTGAAGGTCTTGAGCCACAGGCCGAAAGTGAGGGGTAATGCGAAGGAAGGCCTCACATATGACGATGAACGACGAGATGTGAAGGAGGGAATCCGGGGCCAGATCATGGAAATCCAGCACATAATAGAACATGAGCCCCCTAACAAAGGGATCCAGAGCGAGGCCTAGTCCTCGGGGGAAGTGAGAGATGAACACAACACTCTCGTTGGGTTCTGGAGTGGGGATGACCTGCCCTCGGGCAGGCAGCCTGTGCGAAATTTCGGCGGTCAGACATCTGGCCTCTCTCAGCTTCTTGATGTCCTCCTCTATGACAGAGGAAGGCATCCACCAACCTTGGAGGTTGGATCCGGACATGGTTGAAGGTCCGAAGCGCCTGACCTAAGCCTGGGGTGTTGGAACTCAAGGTGGGGGAAGGATTCGATTGAGCGCGGGAGGAAAAAAAGGACAGGTCTTGGCCTCTTTATAAAGAGGGTGAATGTCAAGCGTCCTCCTCGCGGCCGTTTTAGACTCTCCTAAAATCGAGGAGTCATACCAACGGCCACGAGTGGGTTACCCACGTCCGTCTTGATGAGAATCCCGTAATAAGGGGGACACGTTCTCTGCTTCGACAAGACATGTCAAGAAAACCGCATCGCGATATGTGCGGTGCTGGTTGAGAAAAACGGTTCAAATAATGACCGGGCTATGACGTGACGTCGTGCTGTCAAAATGCGTCAGCAAATTAGATTTGTGGAAATATTATTCTCTCTATGGTGGTATGTGGAAATTATTTTGCAGGACCGGACACTATCCTTGGGTCCAAAATCTTCTATGGAGTATTCGGAGGAGGAACCCGCCTTGCAATGCCGAAGACAAAACTGCGCGCCGGACTCATCGTCATTGAAGCCTGGTTCAGGGGCTACTAAGGGAGTCCTGGATTAGGGGGTCTCCGGACAGCCGGACTATATCCTTTAGCCGGACTGTTAGACTTGAAGATACAAGATTGAAGACTTTGTCCCGTGTCCAGATGGGACTCTCCTTGGTGTGGAAGGCAAGCTAGGCAATACGGATATGAAGATCTCCTCCCTTGTAACCGACTCTGTGGAACCCTAGCCCCCTCCGGTATCTATATAAACCGGAGGGTTTAGTCCATAGGACAACATACAATCATACCATAGGCTAGCTTCTAGGGTTTAGCCTCTACGATCTCATGGTAGATCAACTCTTGTAATACTCATATCATCAAGAACAATCAAGCAGGACGTAGGGTATTACCTCCTTCAAGAGGGCCCGAACCTAGGTAAACATTGTGTCCCCTGCCTCCTGTTACCATCTGCCTTAGACGCACAGTTCGGGACCCCCTACCTGAGATCCACCGGTTTTGACACTAACAGTGAGTAAGGGTACCCACTCGGAGGAGGATGTCATACGGATGCACCCAGACCATATCAACCGCCCGAGTGTCTAAAGACTTCCAACCACTACTAGGGAAAACCTTATACATAGAAGCTTACCAGTAGTGCCGGTTAAAAGGAGGCGCTGCTGCTACTTAGCAGTAGCGCGTGGTCACAAAGGGCGCTACTGCTATCCACATAGCAATAGCGTGGCAAGAAGAAAACGCGCTACTACTATAATTGCCACACCGTTCCCGGCAGACTAGGTATAGTAGTAGCGCCCTTTGTGCATATCGCGCTACTGCTAACAAAATAGTAGTAGTGCATTTTAGGGTATGGCGCTACTGCTAAGTTTGAACTTGGCCACATGGCGGGCCCCACTTAGCAGCAGCGCTACTGCTACGACCCGTAGTAGTAGCGCTTGTCCCCAACCGGCGTTGCTACTAACCCAAACTTATCATCTTCCCCTCCGCGCGGCCGACCATCACTCTCCCTCTCCGCTCCTCTCACTCTCCCTTTCCACTCTCTCCCCACACCACGCCGTCGTCGCCCGCCGCCACCGGAAGAGATCGAGGCATCTCCTCCCTCCCTCCTCCTCCTCCTTGCTCCACCTCTCTCCCTCTGAGGGAGTCCTGGATTAGGGGCTCTCCAGACAGCCGGACTATATCCTTTGGCCGGACTGTTGGACTATGAAGAGACAAGATTGAAGACTTCATCCCGTGTACAGATGGGACTTTCCTTGGTGTGGAAGGCAAGCTTGGCAATACGGATATGTAGATCTCCTCCCTTGTAACCGACTCTATGTAACCCTAGCCCCCTCTTGTGTCTATATAAACCGGAGGGTTTAGTCCGTAGAACAACAATCATACCATAGGCTAGCTTCTAGGGTTTAGCCTCTATGATCTCGTGGTAGATCAACTCTTGTAATACTCATATCATCAAGATCAATCAAGCAGGACGTAGGGTATTACCTCCATCAAGAGGGCCCGAACCTGGGTAAACATCATGTCCCCCGCCTCCTATTACCATCCGCCTTAGACACACAGTTCGGGACCCCCTACCTGAGATCCCCCGATTTTGACACCGACATTGGTGCTTTCATTGAGAGTTCCACTGTGTCGTCACCATAAGGCTTGATGGCTCCTTCGATCATCGCTAACGATGCGGTCCAGGGTGAGGTTTTCCTGCCCGGACAGATCTTCGTATTCAGCGGCTTCGCACTACGGGCTGACTCGCTTGGCCATCTGGAGTAGATCAAGAGCTACGCCCCTGGCCATCAGGTCAGGTTCAGAAACTTAAACTACACCGCCGACATCCATGGAGACTTGATCTTCGACGGATTCGAGCCCTTGTCAGGTGCGCCGCACAATCACGACGAGCATGACATAACTATGCCGTCCGACAGTACTCGGAAGATCGCATCTGCAATTACTCCGGCCCTCAATCTGGAGCAAAGTGCACCATCCGAGGATGGGTGGATAGACCCCGCCATGGAGGCCGCACTCTCAGTGGCGATAGAGCCGAATACTGACTTCACCCCCTACGAGAGCCGTGTTGCCGAACCATTGGATTCGTCCCCGACCATAGGCTCCGAACTGCCTGCGTCCGTGCCTATTAAATCCGATTGGGCACCGATCATGGAGTTTACCTCCGCGGATATCTTTCAACACTCGCCTTTCGGCGATGTGCTAAATTCATTAAGGTTTCTCTCCTTGTCAGGAGAACCTTGGCCGAACTATGTCCGGCTAGAAGGGGATGCGGACGACGAAGAAATTCGCTGCCCACCCACCACCCACTTAGTAGCCACTGTCGACGATTTAACCAACATGCTCGATTTTGACTCCGAAGACATCAACGGCATGGACGACGATGCAGGAGAGGTGCCCACAGAGCGCTGGACAGCCACTTCATCACATGACATATACATGGTGGATACACCCAAAGAAAACAATGACGAGGAACGGGAGGAGACAGTGGAGGATGACCCCTTCAAGAAGCAAACAAAGCGTCGGCGTAGGCGCCGCTCCAAATCCCGCCTCGGCAAAAACAGCGATAACAGCGCAAGAGAAAATAACACTCCAGTCGACTCCTGAGGAAACGACGACCACATTGCCCCGGCGGCTGAGCACGATGAAGCTACAAACGGCGAACATAGTATGGATCCGACGTCCGAACACGGCGACGCCGCGGATAAACCTCATCAACCCCTCTCTGGGGAGGAAAACAGTCTAGACGAAGATGCACACATCATCCCGAAAAGGCACTTGGAACAAGAGAACCTCCGCAGCAGGCTTATTGCCATAGCGAGGAGTCTGAAGAAGCAGAAGCAAAGGCTTAAGGCCGCACAAAATACGCTCAACAGCAGGTGGAACAAAGTACTCGACAACGAAGAAAAGTATGGTGGAAGTTACCACATAAAGAGCTATCCAAAGCGCAAGCTATTACCCGAATTCGACGATGAGGCCTTAGAGCCCACATAGCCGAAAAATAAAACGGCCAACCGGCCGGATCCACCACCTTGTGACCGTGACAGAGCGGCTAAAAAGGTCGCACATAAGTCAACACACGATCTACGTGAGGACCTGCGCCAAAAATCCAGTATGACCAGATCCATCTATGGATCTAGGAAGCGCGCTCCGGCACAAAATCAAAACCGAATACCACAACCGTCTGAATGCCATGATACATCCAAATACAGGGGTGCCGCACACCCCCTATGTTTCACCGTTGAGGTGCTGGACCACGAATTCCCAGAAGGATTCAAACCAGTGAACATAGAGGCGTACGACGGGACCATAGACCCTGGGGTCTAGATTGAGGACTTTATCCTCCATATCCATATGGCTCGCGGAGACAATCTCCATGCCATCAAGTACTTGCCACTCAAGCTTAAAGGACCAGCTCGACACTGGCTGAAAAGCCTCCCCGAAAACTCAATTGGAAGTTGGGAGGAGCTCAAGGATGCTTTTCAGGCTAATTTTCAAGGGACTTATGTCCAACCTCCGGATGCAGACAATTTAAGTCATATAATTCAACAGTCCGGAGAGTCAGCCCGAAAGCTTTGGAACAGGTTTCTCACTAAGAAGAACCAAATCGTCGACTGTCCGGACGCCGAAGCCTTAGCAACTTTCAAACACAGCGTCCGAGACAAATGGCTCGCCAGACACCTCGGCCAAGAAAAACAGAGAACAATGGCAGCCCTGACAAGCCTCATGACCCGCTTTTGCGCGGGCGAAGATAGCTGGTTAGCCCGCAGTAGCACCAGCGACCCAAGCACATCTGAAGTCAAGGATGGCAATGGAAAACCACGACGCAGTAAAAGTAAGCGCCGCAATAAAGAAGACAGCCCAGATAATACGGCAGTAAATGCCGGATTCAGGGGCTCTCGACCAGGTCAGCGGGAAAAGCCTTTCAAAGGCAGCAGAGATGGACCGTCTAGCCTAAACAAGATTATAGACAAACTATGTCAGATCCATGTCACCCCGACAAACCTGCAAATCACACCCACAGAGAATGTTGGGTCTTCAAGCAGGCCGGTAAGCTAAACGCCGAACACAAGGGGGGGGACACCAAGCAAAGACGAGGACGAACCTCACCAGCAAAGAACTGGAGGATAGAAAAAATCCCCACCAGAGGTTAAAACAGTAAACATGATCCATGTGACGAAGGGGAGAAGCAAACACGCACTTCGAGACATACACGACGTAGAGCCCATCATGTGGCACCCCGGCTCAGAGAAAACCGGAACGCCCCGTATTCCAGCCCAGAGATCAAGGAGAAGTCTTCTGGAATACAACACTACTTAGCATAGAACAAACCAGCTTTCTATTATTACATGAATAAGATTACAAGGTCTTCGATATTACAATGAATAACATCAGCACGGCGACACTACGCCATCCTCAGTTGCTCTATGCAAGCAGCAGAACAACTCGAAGCAGCGGAATAACTCTAGCAGTGGAAAAACTATTGGCAGCGGAACAACGACGATGGTGGTAAACTCCACTCCGTAGGGACTCTGGCTGGAACGCTTATCCTAGCTCGCGAACACAGGAACAACACCAAACAAGCAAGCAATCCAGGCACGACCTACAAGCTGGCATGACACGCCAGGTCAGTACATTGAATGTACTTGCAAGCACACAATTAACCAGAAACATTCAAGACAAACAACAACATGGCAATTACAGGTTAAGTAGGAATTAACATGAGATCATCAGGATAGCATGGCATGAACAACATGAACATAATACTGCCAGAACAATATGAGCATGGCATGAACATATGAATCTATCGATACTAACATGCAACATGATAACACTACATGCACCAATTATTCTGCTTGGGTTATCTCACAACCATCACACGCAGCACTTACCAACCTCGGACATCACACAATCATCTCAGGATCAAATCAAGCTTGGTATAAACAATACCGTAGTAATCATTAAATGACCACAAGGAGCTTGATCTTTGCCCATGATTCTCGCACAACATCATGAATATCCAACAACTCGGTATCCTCGATACCACGGTGATCATTCCGACGATCACAACCATGACCAACACTTGGTCTCAAACGGTGATCATTCCGGCGATCACAACCATGACCAACACTTGGTCTCAAACGGTGATCATTCCGGCGATCACAACCAACTTATCTCCTCATCGAACTGGGGTTGTCATTAATCAAGTTATTATTAATACCGTTGACTCACGGTGGGACCGACATGAACCGGGCTCTTATCCTTGGGCGCGGCTATCGATAGGTTTAATATACACTCTGCAGAGGTAGCACACTGTACCCACACCACGGAACCCATGGCCTCGCACTCCCATTCGGGTGGACCAACGGCGTTCTAACAAAACCGATCTATTGTCATGACACTCTCCTGGCCACTTCTATCCACTCCCAACTGGGCTAGTCCTGGGTGGCCCCGTGTCTACCAAAGACACCCCGACCACCGTCGTGGTCAAACGTCTCTCACGGGGACCGGATCCATAAAAATAAAAACAACGGGCACACAAGGTTATGTCCGCCTACCCGATCAGGGTAAGCACGCCCATAACCTTCCCTCGTGGGAGGCACCAGCGAGATGCACGACAATAGACCCAGTTAGGACCTTACCCATACGATAAGCGTGGTTGCACTGGTCAGTTTCGATCTAGCAGCACCATGACTCAGTGAACAATTGTTCAAGTTCAATTAAATCCGGTTAAACTTGAATGCAATATGCTGAGCCATCATAAAATAACATGATGCAGTGACAATGCATGAGCATAATATCAACATAAGCACGGGATGCAACATAACTGTCCATCATATCAACTATGAAATAATCACCATCTGAACATGGCATAATGACGAGCATAAATATTACAAGTTCAACACTACTCATAGTATAACATAGTATGACCACTAGAATCAACCATAAATAGCATGCAAGAACTTATCAATAACATCACCGAGTAACACTTAACCAACTAACAGCAACGGAACAATGCCTATTAACAGTACTCGGTAACCGACGTTAGTCATGCACCAAAGAGCATGACCAACCCAACATGTACTACTATCAAGCATGGCAATATGAAAGTAATACTAGCAACTAGCAGGGCATGATAACTAGGTGCATAACAACATAGCAAACAAGTAAGCACAATCCTAGAAGCATTTCCGAAACAACGATAACCATATTTTAAACAAGCAATCATTTAATAAATATTCAAGTTGAAAACCATGGCTACCGCATGACTATCATGCAAGTGGGTATTGTGGCTTGCCTGGGGGTGAAGAAGGCACCGGGAAGAAGTGCGGTGAAGCCGCAGAAAGATTTGCCGGAAACAGTTCTCTCTCGGAGGGGCTGTTTACGTGCAAGGGCAAAAAAAGGTCATTTTCATAGTGTCAAACCGAAGTGAAAATGAAACCAACAGAACGGGCTCGAAAGAGACGAAGAAGTGGGCTTTGGATTCACCTCATTTGGAGTTACGGTTGAAAAGTTATGAGGAGTTGAAGATCAGGGATCTATCGGGGAAACTTTTTCAGCAAACAGGCCCCTGGTGGATAAACAGAAAGCGCCTTCTCTGAAAATATGTTTCCCAGAGAGGAAAACGCGTTCTTGCCCGAAGAAGAAATGGAATACGTCTTTGATAAGGGAAAGCGTACTCACAGGAGTATGTTTCCACTTATCCATGCTGGCAAGCGCGGGGCCGGGCCTTGAGCAGCTGACAGAGGGGGCCCGCGCGCAGGGGGAGGGGGCCAGCTGGGCGTCGTCTTCCTCCTTGCCGCTCCCCCGATGGGAAGCAGAGGAGCAGAGGTAGGGGAGAGGCCGGCGATGGCCCGGGCAGCTCCGGCAGTCCCTGGCCAAGCCGAGGCCACCGACGGGCGTGGGAGGAACGAACGCACCCGTCCCCAAGGTCAGCTGGCACCGGGGAGGGGCGGGACGACCGCAAGGAGAGGGGAACTATGGCGGCTCCGGCAGCGGTTGAACTTGAAGACGGCGTCTTCTGCTACTCCGGCGAGGGGGCGAGGGGTGGAAGAGGTTCGCCGGGGTCTGGGTGGACTTCTGGTGGTGAAGAGATGGAGGGAGAGGCATCGACTCGCTCGGATTTGAGCGGAGCCGAATAGCATCCATGGTGGTAATGAAGGTCGAGGAGGGGCTCTAGTGCTCGGGGAAGTGGACGGGGAGGGGGAGTGGAGTGCGAGGAGGCCAGTGGTGAGGTCGAGAGGCCTCGGGGACGGCTTAAATAGCCGCGGGCGAGGAGGCCGAGCTATCACCGCCGCGGACGCATGCCCACGTGCTCGAGCTCGGGGGTAGGAGACGAGGGAGGTGCAGTGGAGGTCTCACCGGGTAGAGGAGGCCAAGGGGGAAGCAGAGGAAGAAGCCGAGCGCCATTAAAGCTCGGTCGGCACTGTGTGCTCGTGGACGTGCGGCAGCATGCGTCGGTGAGGAAGCGGACGGAGGGGAATAGGGGTCCAGGTGATCGGCGACGACGAGAGGAAGACAATGGACGTGCTCACACGCACTAAGACGACGAGGGGGAAGCGGACGAAGCAGAAACGACGCCCTGGACGCGGCCACTGCGCACAGAGCGCGTGCACAGACACGCCATTGTCGTGGTCACCACGTGAATGAGGGCATTCAATGCTCAACAACACCCAAAATGTTGTCTAGCAGATAGTCCTTCCAAAGTAGGTTGTAACGGTGGTGGTAGATTGGTTAAAAGTGACACGGTTAAAAGGCAGTTAACACCTGAAGTTTACTACAGTAAACTTGATCGTGTACTGCTGCTCAACAGAGACTTGATTGAGGTCAATGGAGTTTTCTGGTAGATTGAGGTAAAGAAGAACTTACATCCTGGTAACTGTGGAGGGGTTTGGATCAAGATTTAATAGAGTTGCTTTGCAACTACCAAAGATGGTCCAGAATCAAGATTAGGATGATGCACTCACATGGAGTGTCAAATTGAGCTCAAATTTGTCAAGGCTTAATTATTTGGTCATAGTAAGATGCTGTAAAAATTTCATACCAAATGGATAAGCCAAAGTGGTACTTGCTTCACAAACATCTTCACTGAACAGAATCTTGCAAGAATTCTAGAGGACAAATGGCTTGATGACACATGCCCAAAATGGGTGGAGGTAGGCTATATGGATAATAGAAGGCCTAGAAAAATTGGCAGCCATAATGGAGCACGATACAATATACTTGCTTCACAAACTGAAATTTTGGACAGAATCAGAGAATTGATGGTGATCTCACATGGAGGCATGACATGAGCTCTACTTCGGTGGAGAGTGATGATTTGGTTATATGAAGGGACATGCAAAATTGCAACTCATTTGGATATGCCTAGCTTGTACTTCCCTCACAACCACTTCCCTCAGATAGGAACTTTGGAAAATCATAATTAAATAATTACTAGGCAAATGAGGTTGCACTTTGGCATGCGGCAATGATATGGACAGGAAAATGTGTCCAAGGAGTTTGAGGTCAATTGGGAAAAGATAAATGGCACTTGCTTCACATTCTGCCATTTTGGGCAGAATAGGAAATGAATTATTTGAGCATGATGGGGAACATGGCAAATGAAATATTTTTCCATATTTGAGAAAGATGTGACCCAAACAATTTATTAGAATTACTTGGGAATTTTAGGAGTGATGGAAATAAAGGTTGCTTCACAACCTAGGGCAAATTGGGTTATTCCTTTAATAGAAAAGGAATATTCCCAATAAAAAAGAATATTGGGATTTGGGCTAGGATGAAAATGACAGGGTCTAGGGAAGGATTTGGGAATGACAAGCCACTCCGGAAGCAAAGAAGAGGGCATCTTCTTCAGTTTCCAGACCACAAAGCCACGGAAAAAGAAAACTCAAGCAAAAACCTCAGAAAAACAAAAGAAAAAGAAAGGGCCAAAAATCAGGCTGTCACACGTCACCCCCAAGTTCACCCCCTGGTTGGCCTGCCCGATCACTTTCGACCGCAGGGATCACCCGACAAGCATCCGACATGAAGGATTGGCTGCCTTGGTGTTAGACCCAATAATAAACGGATACCATCTCACACGAGTCCTTATGGACGGCGGCAGTGGTCTAAATCTGATATACCAGGACACAGTCCGCAAAATGGGGATAGACCCGACAAAAATCAGCCGCAGTAATACTACCTTCAAGGGAGTAATACCTGGCCCAGAGGCCCGCTGCACGGGCTCTCTATTACTAGAGGTTGTATTCGGTTCTTCTGACAACTTCCGAAGCGAAAAGTTAACTTTCTACATCGCTCCATTCCGAAGTGGCTATCAAGCACTACTCGAAAGAGCGGCTTTCGCTCATTTTAATGCAGTACCGCATTACGCTTCTCTCAAGCTTAAGATGCCCGGTCCACGTGGCACCATCACAATTAGTGGAAATATTGAGCGTTCTCTACGCGCGGAAGAACGTGCGGCGGCTTTAATAGCCGAGCACTAGACGGCCTCACCAACAAGAATAAATGACAAGTCGTCAAGACCACGGATATGGTTAGACGAGTCCGGCGCATCACTACATATACATGAGATTGGTTTTATGGCTAAACCCTCATAGACGGTACCAGGGGCTTCCCGCGTGTAATCAGGGCTAGTTCGGCTCAACTTGACTTATCTTAAATTTTAATGGCTTATTGATAATAACCAATTTTCTGGCACGACAACTTTCACCTAAGTTCTTCTCTTTTATAGATGACAATCGTGCTACACCCGTCCAGGACACAACACAACGGAGACACATGCACAGACATGCAGCAGGGACCCGCTCAAAGGTTTCTTTTCAGATTAAGACCCTGCGTAAACCTTTTTTACTGTCTCTTGTTGTTCACATCCTCCGGATACTCAATACAACCGAGAAGGATGCTGATGTTATTGGCATGTGGCCACGTTAGGATATTGCATGTACCTGGACACTTGGGGATTATTATTAAGGGCATTGTTCAGCCCGGCATATGTTATAAAGACCGAATACCTTAGGGAGTGTTCGGCGTCGCGAGTTTAGCCTTATATGCATCAGCTCCGAATCATGTCTTTGGTCAAATGTTGGGTTTTCCCGGCTCCCGTGTTTTGCTACCTTACGTTCCGCTCTATCGGCTAAGGCGGCACCGGGAGAACTACTGCAATTGTGCCCTGGTTCATCCGGATGAGCACCTCAGTAGAGAAAGCCGAAAACTGACTATCATGATAAAGCGCGAGACTGGTCAACCACTCGATGACTTAGCGGAATCTTCAGGATTCCTCCGCATTAACGAAGGGCCGTTTCCTGGTCATGTACGTACGTGCCCCGTATCCGGACGAGCGCGGAAGTACCAGGGGCTATATAGTAGTCCCACCATCAAACACCTATGGCTAAGTGAAAGTGTTAAAGCAATATAGTCTGATTGCCTCGTTCGCTGTGCTACCACCTCCTTCATGGACCAAGACGTTGGATCAAGTGTGAATACACATTTTTTGCGAACACCCCCGCATTATATGCGTGGGGGCTGAAGCCGACGACTGCAAACTTTCAGGTTATATACATATATACATAAACGGCCGCACAGGAGGCATCATAATACTTTCAGGCAAAAAGTATAAACACAACCCTTATAATTCAATGAAACATTGCTTTTACAATAGGAATACATGTCACTAGAACATAATATTCTTCGAGCACTGAGCCTCTATTGAACGAGCGCCTTCAAGGACTTCTTCAAAGTAGTGCTCGGCAGATACTCGGCTTACGACCGAACTCTGGGTTGCAATAGCGGTGGCCTTCATCTCTGCCCAATATGTCTTTACACGGGCAAGCGCCATACGCGCACCCTCTATGCACGCCGACCTCTTCATAGCGTTGATGTGAGGCACATCACGAAGGAACTGTTGCACTAAACTAAAATAACTATTCGGCCTTGGCCCTTCCAGCCACGGATGATCCACAATAGACCTCATGGCAAGTCCGGACAACCTATGGAGCTCGGCCCACTCGGCCATTCGCTCATTCAACAGCAGCGGACGCACTGGAACATGGAACTGTGACCAGAACAACTTTTCCACTTCATGATGTTTTTGATCCTTGAAGTACTCGGCCGCATCAGTAGCACTTGCTGCCAAATCCACGTATGCATCTGCAGAACTCCATAGTTGATCAAGAGGGGCATACTTCGGATCTCCGAACTTCGTCCGCAACAAAAAGGGCTTCCTAGCCGCGATATCTCTAGCTTGACGCAGCTCCTCCTTCGCCGCTCTGATTTTAGAGCGGGCTTTCTTGGCTGCTACCATGGCCTTCTCCAGGTCCGTCGCCTTCGCTCGGCTTTCTTTTTCAAGAAGCTAGTAACAGTCGGCGGAATCTTTCAACTCAACGGCCATCTTGGCTATTCTTTCCTTGCTTTGGCAATGCGCGGCCTGTTCGGCCCTCAGCTCTTTGATCGCCTTTAGAGCGGCCGCATCGCTATTCCTGGCTTTTTCCTTGGCTCGGGCAAGTTCCGCCTGAAGGGTCTCCACGGTGGCAGCTCCATCTGCAGTCATAACATATTAAGGATACTGGCATCATGCTCCTCTTACTATGTGTTGATCACCGGAGAAATCACATACCCTGTGCCTCATCAAGCCGCTTGTTGACAAGCACGATGTCGGCATCTGCTGCATCACGTTGCCGCTTTAGCTCGACAAACTCATCAGTCCGGCTAGCCACCGGACCTTCAGCCACCTGCACATGAAGGCGGCCTGATTATTACCTGGGACTATGATCCTCTGTTTGCCGCCGTTCTCGACGGCAACCAGAGTCTCAGAGGCTACTATCTGCATAGGGCACACCTAACGTGTGCGGTACTGTCAAAAACATACACTATTTCACGTACCTCAAAGACTTTCAGTAGACTCATAAAAGCTTCATGCAACCCGCTTTCAGCGGATGAAATCGTTTCAATCACCATACCCATTAGCGTACGATGCGCTTCTGAGATGGCCGCTTGCTCCAGAAGATCCTTCAGTGCGTCCGACCGCACACTGTACGGTTCCGGACTCTTTCTGTTGCTCTCTTTAGGAGCCGAATATTGAGGACTTCGGGTGGCCAAAGGATTACCCTCTGGCCTTGGTGGATCAGGAGAAACCCTCCGCGACGACACTTCAGGGTCACCCACCTCATGAGGCGGGGTGGTAGGGGGAGGTGTTTCGCTCTCCATCATCTCCGGAAGAAGATCCCCCAAAGACGAACTCTATCGAGAAGGGCTATTGTCTTCAGAGGTAATGTAGGATATTTTTACTATTAAGTACCTTTTGTTTACTTACAGCTCGGTAGAGGGCTGATCCCCTTGCAGGCATGGTGCGGCAAGAGTACCCTCCGAGGCAGGACCCTCTGGCGAAGATTTCTTCCCCCGTTTAGAAACCTTTGTTTCCGGGTCTTCAGAAGTGGTCCTCTTCCTTCCTTGGGGAGAGGGAATTTCAGATTCTTCTCCCTGGTTATCCTCCTTCATGGAGGCGCTAATTCCGCCGGCTTGGATGAATAATGAGTAATGCCTGCTTTCAGCCTCTTTATTCTCCCCTTTATCTTCCCCTAAGGGCGCCTGATAAGGCGTCGTCTCAAGCATTCTGGCTAGTACTAGATTCGCTGAGCCTTCGGGAAGGGGGGCCGAACACCTGATCATCTTCGCCTTTGTTACCCAGTCCTGGTCAAGGAGCGACTTTTTAGAATAATGTTATGATAAATAAAGACAGCATGTTCGGCCGCGAGATTACTTACTTGGGTATCTGGGTGATTACAGCTCAGACCCGCATCCTCGGTGGTGTCCGGACACTTTATTTGTGGTCCGAAGAACAATTTGTACATCTCTTCGAGCGTCATGCTGAGGAAGTGCTGAATAGTTCGCGGTCCTTCCGGGTTGAATTCCCACATACGGAGGGGTCGGCGTTTGCAAGGCGGGACTCGACGAACTAGCATGACTTGCATTACCGTGACCAGGCTGACATCTCTCTCAAGGAGATCTCGGATGCGACTCTGCAATATTGGCACATCATTTACTGCCCCCCAGTTCAGCCCCTTGTTGATCCATGACGTTAGTTGTGATGGGGGGCCCGAGCGAAAGGCAGGGGCAGCTACCCACTTGGCACTTCGGGGAGCTGTGATATAAAACCACTCCCGTTTCCATAAACGGGACACCTCTACGTGTCGCTCCTCGATCATATTCGGCTTCACATTGAAAGTCTTGAGCCACAGGCCGATGTGTGGGGTAATGCGGAGGAAGGCCTCACACACGACGATGAATGACGAGATGTGAAGGAGGGAATCTGGGGCCAGGTCATGGAAATCCAGCCCATAATAGAACATGAGTCCCCTAACAAAGGGATCCAGAGCGAGGCCTAGCCCTCGGAGGAAGTGAGAGATGAATACAACGCTCTCGCGGAGTTCGGGAGTGGGAATGACCTGCCCTCGAGCAGGCAGCCTATGCGAGATTTCGAGGGTCAAATACCTGGCCTCTCTTAGCTTCTTGATGTCTTCCTCTGTGACAGAGGAAGGCATCCACCGACCTTGAAGGTTGGATCCAGACATGGTTGAAGGTCCGAAGCGCCTGACCTAAGCCTTGGGTGTTGGAACTCAAGGCGGGGGAAGGATTCGATTGAGCACGAGAGGGAAAAAAGGACAAGCCTTGGCCTCTTTATAAAGAGGGTGAATATCAAGCGTCCCCCTCGTGGCCGTTTGGGACTTGCCTAAAATCTAGGAGTCATACCAACGGGCACGGTTGGGTTACCCACGTCCGTATTGATGAGAATTCCGTAATAAGGGGGACATGATCTCTGCTTTGACAAGACGTGTCAAGAAAACCGCCTCGCGGTATATGCAGTGCTGGTTAAAAAAATGGTTCGAATAAAGACCGGGCCATGGCATGATGTCATGTTGCTAGACGTGTCAGCAGATTAGATTTGTGGAAATATTATTCTCTCTACGGTGGTATGTGAAACTTATTTTGCAGAGCCGGACACTATCCTTGTGTTCAAAATCTTCTATGGAGTATTCGGAGGAGGAACCCGCCTTGCAATGCCGAAGACAAATTTGCGCGTCGGACTCATCATCATTGAAGCCTGGTTCAGGGGCTACTGAGGGAGTCCTGGATTAGGGGGTCTCCGGACAGCCGGAATATATCCTTTGGCCGGACGGTTGGACTATGAAGAGACAAGATTGAAGACTTCGTCCCGTGTCCGGATGGGACTTTCCTTAGCGTGGAAGGCAAGCTTGGCAATACGGATATGTAGATCTCCTCCCTTGTAACCGACTCTGTGTAACCCTACCCCCCTCCGGTGTCTATATAAACCGGAGGGTTTAGTCCGTAGAACAACAATCATACCATAGGATAGCTTCTAGGGTTTAGACTCTATGATCTCGTGGTAGATCAACTCTTGTAATACTCATATCATCAAGATCAATCAAGCAGGACGTAGGGTATTACCTCCATCAAGAGGGCCCGAACCTGGGTAAACATCGTGTCCCCCACCCCCTGTCACCATCCGCCTTAGACGCACAGTTCGGGACCCCCTACCCAAGATCCGCCGATTTTGACACCGACACCCTCCCTCTCCTTCCACCTCCCTCCTGCCTCCTCCCTTTCCCTGCCTCGTCCCTCCTCCTCCTCCCTCCTGCCCCCTCCCCCTGCCTCGTTCATCCTCCTCCTCCCTCAACCTCCCTTCCTCCTGCGTCCTCCCTCCTGATCACCTCCCTTCTTGCCTCGTCGTCCTCCTCCCTCCACCTAGCTCCCTCCCTCGCTCATCCCTCCATGTTCCTCCCTTCACATCCATCTGTTTTTGAATTTTTAGTAAAAAAATTAGTAACATAAATTAGTTAACTTAATACTTTATACTTTCTAGTTTACTTAATTAGTTTAAAAATTAGTTGGTAGAAACATGTATTGGACACTTAGTTGGTAGATATTATAACTAGTAATAGAATAGAAAATAAATTATAGTAATCGAAATTTTTAGTAAAAAAAATAAGTAATAGAAACTTTTATGTGTAGAAAATTTTCAATATAGAAATGTATTGGAATGCTATATGAGAAATTTTTAGGTATCACATTTAGTAATATAAGTTTGTTGTAATAAAATTTAAGTATAGAAATTATAGTAATAGAAATTTTTAGTAAGTGTTGAATAGAGTAGAACTAGGGTATTTAGTTTTGTCAATCTCACATTGCCAAATTTAGAGAGAGAGAGAGAGAGAGAGAGAGAGAGAGAGAGAGACCTAGTTTCTATATTAAACCATTGTGAATGAGCGCCAAGTTTGAATGCTCATGTGTTTATGCTCATGTGTGGCACAGGGTATATCAACGACGAGCCGGTCGACGACACCGAGAAGATCATCGACGACACCCGCATCCTCGACAACCATCGTCTATAGTGAGTAAACATGTATAACTAGTGTTGTGTACTAGCTAGTGTTGCTCAAATATGATATGTGCTTACCCAGGCGGCCTATGTTTGTAAGGAACACCTTTGAGTGGTCTATGTTTTTGCCGGATTGTTGATTAATTTCCGTTTCAGTGAATTCCAGGCGCTCGATATGTCCTTTTTAGCAAAGGTCATGCTGGATTTTTCCGTGAATTTTAGCATGGCTTGTGCTAGAATGTAGGAAATATCGAGTGCCTTTGATTTGTCGAAAAGAGAATTAAACGACATTTTGGGTTGACTTTAAGTCTGTTGGGGCTCCATACATGACAGTCAAAAAACAGTGAGGGAGTGTCCACCATATATGAGAGAAGAAGAATGTCGACTATTGTCGTGGGGGTCGTTCTTCCCGTTCTTTCTCGTGATAGACCTTTTGGTAATGCACGGAAAGGAAGAGAAGAATGACCATCACCTACAGTCGCAAATATGAGAGATGAAGAATCCCGACTATTGTCGTGGGGGTCACTTCTCCTTCATTCCCATGTGCTAGACAATGCAATTTGGTGTAATGCACTCGGGGACGATGGGAGGAGCAACCATCACCGACAGTCGAATATATCAGAGAGGGAGTGCCCACCGTAAACAACACATGAGATGAGAGTTTTCAAGGAAGACTCGATGGACCGAAAGTCAACCCATGATGACTATTAATGATCGAATTTAGTTTTCATAGTACATATATTGAAATTCAGAAGTTTAATCTTTGAATTATGAACATAGGAAATGTCTGACGATGATCATAGGATCTCGGAGTGGGACTACTATGGTGACGACCGGGATCTATGCAACAAGCCTCACCTACAAGATGGTTGACGCTTCAGTATTAAGCTCGACGAGATGTTCGATGTTGAAATGGTACACAATGACGACAAGTCTTTTCGTAATTAAGTATGACTTCTGCTTCTTCAATGTGTGATTTCTGTCTTTTACAATTCGACTAGTGCATCCCCTGGCATGCAAGACGCTATGTCTTGGAGAAGCTAAATTTCGAAGATCTTGAGAATATGGAGACAAAGAGAGTTAACCTCTGGAACCATCATATGGTTATGCTTTTTCCATAAAGCTATACAATGTGGTGACCTAATCCCATTTCGGTTGCTCGAATTGGGAAGCACTATGCAAGGTGTATGGTTTTCAGGAGGGTATGCATGTCACCTTCGATCTTGGTGATCCTGAAGATGACACTGGCGAAGATAATATCAATGAAGATAGTATGGACGAAGATAATATCGACATTTGGGTCGATGTTGATACGCCTCCACTTCTACCTCTATGTGAGTTTCTCAAACATATTTATTAAGTAATGTATATTGTTATTTCAAAATAGTTGACATCTTATTTCCATTACAGCTTATTTCCATTCTTCAAAAATGTACAAAAGATAGTAGACATAAACTACTACACTGATGGCTCTGAATTAACTTATGAGGAGAAAGATCATCTTATCTCACTTATTATTGATGTTGAGAATTACAATACCAATTATGAAACTCCTGCACATTATGGTCAATACGCGCCACTAGTGCACATGTCGAACTGCGGTAACATCCATGGAGATGGCATGATAAGCTTTTTTACTATTACGACATCAGTGCACATTTTGCATACATTCTTCTAAAGCTAAACTACATTGCTAACTACGATGTTACTATTATGTTTTTTAACAAAGAATCCCAAAAGATTGTGTGCCTCATTTGATGTTGTCGAAAGGTTGCCTTGATGTTATTACCTTACGGTCAAGTCCGCCTAGGCTTCATTGCTGTTCATACAAGATTTCTCAAACCGATGAAGACATGACAATCAAAGAATGGAAAAATATATGAAGAATCATAGGGAGCTACTTGGAAGCAACATTGTGCGAAGCGCACGAATTGGAGATAGGATAATCTCCATTCTTCATAATGGAGTGTCAGAGGCTATCTTATTTTATGCTATTTTACCTTAGAGAGGGTAGTAGGTCCTAGCTAACATTGGTACATCGAGGTGCTATACAAACGGTTTTTAACCCCTTTATGGGACGACATTTGGAGCCGTCGCCAAGTGAGCGACTGTGATGGTCGGTCCTTCCCACACGACCGAAAAAACGTCGGGGATAGGGAGCCTTGATGCAGACAGTTGTCCCTATAAAATTGTTTCTGATATCTTGAATATCCGAAATGCTTCATCCTTGCAACTCGTTTGTGCTCGCATTGCCATTGCAGCCGGTATTCTATGGTGCTACGCCTACGATGCACGACCCGTCACAAACTGTTTACGATTATAGAAGTAGACAACCACACACATTTACTTTTCGTCGACTATATGCGATTTGATGTAAGAGCGCATAATGTCGTGATTTTTTCACGGCCGATGCCCTTGTGGAAGGACTTACGTGTGGAGCCATCGCAATGTAGGTTAGCTCGAAGGGGTTGAACGGGACAAAGGACACAAAGGATTTACCCAGGTTCGGCCCCTCTCAATGAGGTAAAAGCCTACTCCTGCTTTCGCCGACTATTGCTTGAGTATCAATTACAAGGGAGCGATTACGCTTGACCTAGCTATTGATCAACTGTTTCTTGAGTTAACCCGCCTCCGGGTCTCGCCTTTATAAACACAGGCCGAGGCCCGAGGCTTACAAGAGCCCGAGCCAGATCATACAACGTGACCGGCCTGGTTTCTAAGTCGCATTGCCTTATCAGGCAAGCCATTGTACGACGGTTCATACGTCCAGGTCTTGGGCCACCAACAGACCCACCTCTTGAGCCGCCGTCTTTGCACTTGTCTTCCTGGGCTTACTTGGGCCTTCTCCGTTGAGCCGCCAACGGTGTAAGCTGGCCCCTCCTGGGCGGGTCATACCTCAGGGTTATATCCCCAACGTTAGGCCCCAGGTTGACTTGAACTTGTTCATGTCAATCTTCACTGCTTCAGTTGGCGAGTCATCTCTCCAGAGATTAACCTTGAATAAAAAGTTCTAACCCGCCATGACGTCACATGAAGTAAATTCATAAAACATCCATGACCTCACAGCGGATCTTTTGCATTAACTGGCCGTCCGAGAATCGAGGCGCCCACACTGCTTGAGATAATCACAGCGCCTCCTCGATTTCCGCGTCTGCCATTTTACTGTTCACCTTTTCCCTTATAAATAAGTGCGGGGGGGGGGGTCCTCTTTCAGTTTTACCCCATCCGTCTCTCTCCTTCATCTTTCTCGCGCCGACCGCCGCAGTCGACCTGCACCAACTTGGCCGCTGCATCAACCTGAACGAACCAGAGAAACACGGCGCCCCTCCACCGTCCATCAGCATCACCAGGTACTCATCTCTCCTCACTTCCAATCTGCATTAAGTTGCCCTAGTTCGTCGGTGGTCGTCGTGTTCATCCGAGTTCGTCTTAGTTTATGCCACCAATGCTTAGTTCAATCCAAAAGTAGTACTAAAGTTGTGCGGTAGCAATTTTTGCATTTGTTTCCAATCGTAGATGCATTCTATCCTCCTGAAATTCAATCCCCAGCACACTGGTTCCCCTGCCTATATTTTAGGTTTAGCCATTTCCTTCTGCTTTTCGAGTTGCTATAGATCCGTAAACACAACTACAAACTTGTGGAACCTGTTTGTCCCACACTTAGCAAAATCTCAACTACCTTGATCTGATAGTTAACTGACCCACCGTTCACTGTCTGGGCGGCTTAAACGATAACCTCTGTAACCAACTTAATCATGATATTATAATCTGCCAGGGAATGACTGACTTAAACATGAATTTTGTAATTACTGGACGGTTCTTCATCACAACATTGACCCGCCACACTGTATTCTCATGCTTCCGCTATCAAAATGACTAAAACCACCACCTCTTTTGATTGGGTTGCCTCTACTGTCACTGAGCAAACTCTCAAGGAATATGTTGAGATGGGCGTTTTGTCAGCAAAGAATATCATCCACTAGCGAGTTCCAGGAACTGAACTTCCCCATCAACCTAAGGAAGGGGAGGTCATAGCCTTTGCAGATCACCTTGTTCGTGGCTTCTCACCACCCGGATCAAAATTCTTTCAGGGTGTTCTGAACTTTTATAAGTTACACCCCCAAGATATCGGCCCCAACTCTGTTTTCAACATCTGCAACTTTCAAGTCTTATGTGAGGTGTACCTTCAAGAGGAGCCCAACGTTGACCTATTTAGAGAATATTATTACTTGAACCGCCATACCGAGATGACAGACGGGCCTAGCCTTGAACTCGGCGGGATTTCAATCCAGAGGCGAAGGGACGTTGTCTTTCCTGCAACTACACTACCCAGTCACCCCAAGGACTGGAATCAGACTTGGTTCTATTGCCAAGACACCTCTCTGGCGGGTGAAAATCCTCTGCCGGGTTTCCGAACCTGCCGGCTCAGCCCTAGAAATCCACTTCCCGACCGGATCTCTATTGCAGAACGAGCCAAATATGTGCCTACTTTTTCAAGGATAAGGGCCTTATTAGCCAATGGTTTAAATGGAGTCGATCTGGTCCGATGCTGGGTCGCCTGGAGAGTCTTGACTTTGAGCCGCCGCACCGGCTTAATGTGCGAATACACATGTGATGTAAAGGACCCTCAAAGGTAAAATCCAACACATCTTGAAGACCAGGAAATCAATGAAATGACCAAGTCATTACTCAGGGAGCACCTCGAAAGCTGCAGCAAGACAGGTCTAAACCCCTTATGCACTCTCAACCCGGCTCCCGACGTAAGTATTTCAAGCCATTCATTACTTCATTTATCATTTTCTCATAAACTGCACAGCTTCTTATTGTCATTTCTGTTTTCAGGCCGGCTCTCCCTTCTGGAACAAGAAACTGCAGGATAAGCCGACCAAGAAGGCCAAATCAAAAACTCGAGCTCCAAAAAAGACCAAAGGAAAAAACAGGATGCTGAAGATTTATTTGCCCTTAAACATGAGTCGGAGGTAGAACTCGATTCTCTTGGCTTTCTTTTTATGCAACTTATTGATGCTAACTCCTCTCAGGATGATGCAGAGAATAGCCACACGGACGTCATAGAGGTAAATATAATTTCCTCCGACCCAGAGCCCTTGCCAAGACAGAAAACTCGGCAGGTGATCCAGAAAGTAAGATTTTCTCATCCTCGTGCTTACTTGGATCCTAACTTTATTTTGAAGAAACAACAGCATGAGGCCAGGTGTAAGACCCGGAGCGGCGACAATGAAGAATTGGTTTCCGGCTTACCAAATACTCTAGCTCCTCGCAAATGTCGTCACGAGGTGCCTCTAAGTCCAACTCTTTCCTTTACAAAGGCGGGTCTCATTTGTCAACCACTAACTCTTCCGACTCAAACTATCAGGGAACATCTCATTCATCATCCTGCGACTCTACCGGGACCCAAATGCCTGCCTTCAAAATTGGCCAGGGGTAAGAATTTGCATCTATTGATCAATTTTTTTACAATGACATGCTCATACTCTTTATATCTTCCTTTCAGAGGTATAGCCAAGGCAAGCAAGAAATTGAAGATGGGCGGGCCTTCCAAAGATCCCACAGTTAATGAGCTGGAGAAATAAGCACCAATAGTCTCAGAAGCTTCCATTGAAAATCCTGAAGATCTTGCTGATGATCCGCCACCACAAGTCGACACCACAGTCGTTGATGCAATGAACATTCATGCTATCCTGCCAAGCCCTAAGCCTCCCAACCCTGCCAAGCTTGTTGAAGAAATTCCTCTTTGGCAAGAGTGCTGAGGATGTCCTCATTACTGCCACAAGCTATACGGAGCCAGTGAATCCCATAGTCTTGGCCAAACATAGTGCCAAGGAGAATCTCATTCTTTGGATATGGGCAAGACCAGGCTGAATTTGGAGAGCTATGCTACTTTCAGTGCAAGCGACATCCACGCAGGGTACCTGAGCCGCCTTCACACCAGCCATGAGTTTGAAGCCGGCTTAGTGAACCTCATGAAAGAGCGTCCTGAGGTATGATATTAATCTCCTTCCATATATACTTATGTAGCCGCCGAGTCTTAAGTATAAGTAAAGACATTGACTATACTTGAGACTCCATGATTACTTGCAATCCATAACCTCTTAGGGCCGACTTATAATTGCTTGTAAAATCCAAATATGTATCCCCCAAGGACCAGCTTAAGCTGACAAGTTGAACCGGTACTTATAATCACTTGTAGAAACTCAAATATGTAGCCCCCAAGGGCCGGCTTAAGCTGACAAGTTGAGTCGGGTCTCAGTAAAAGTGAATTGACCCACATTAGCCCCCAAGTGCCAAAAGTAGAGTACTTGTAGTGTGCTTGGGGCTTGAATAGGATAACAGCACCTATAATTATTCCTTGCTTTGAAATCATCACTTCATCATTGCATTGCATGCAAAAGAGTATGAAGGAATCGCAAGTAGGCGATTTAAGGAAAAACATAAAGTTGCAACAAGTAGAGGTCTCCAAGGCCAAGCTTGAGCTGAAAACAACTCTGGAAGAAATGGAAAAGCTGAAGCCAGGTTTTGATGCCGAGAAAGCCGGCTGGGAAACTGACAGGACTGCACTGGCGAAAAGGGCCGAAGATGCTGAGGCTGCTCTTAAACCGGTGACTGAAGAGTTATCCGGCTTAAGGCAACATATTACTCAAATGACATCCGCCATATTTGGTAAGTATAATATGTCAGTATAGTTCTTTAACTTGTCGGACATACCTTACGTATAAAAAGTCTAACCCTCCGGCGACTCTTGTCTTTGACAGGTGTCAGGAGTGCCAACCTTGGCCAAGACATTCTATCGAAGTTGAAGGCCATCTACTCTTCAACTGAACAACTATAAAGTGGCACCCACCATAGTCTTGTGGCTTTAGGGGGAAACAGAAAACCACCGAGTCAAGTCAAGGTTGTGCTGGATCACTTATCAACTCTCCCTAGCCTAATTGGAGAGCAAAGATTTTCATTCGCCCGGGCCGGAGCCCTTGTCGCTCTTGGTCACTCCAAAGCATGGGCATCAGAACTTGACCCAGATGAGATAGCCACCAGATGCCCCGAGTTTAAAGATGATAAGTTGCCCTTTGAAGAGAAGGACTTCAACCATTGCGTCCGGGAGATGCGGCCCGTGGCCTGCAAGCTTGTTGAAGAGTAAAATATGAAAAACTACATGGCAGCTATGACGAGAACAATAAGAAGATACCACCGCCAACTTATCATACTGTCAATCTCATTCCTCCTCAGCGTAATCATATCTTTACTCCTGACATTGATCATTCCATTATTCTCAATGATGAAGCCACTTTTGAAGCGTTAATCGACATCGATTGGACAATGGTTGATCTTCAGATGATCGACGAGGAAGAACCAGTGCAGGATGATCCACAATCCTCAAAGCGGCAAGGAGAAGAGTAAATAGCGATGATCCAGGCGGCTCTCGGGCCAGCTTATGGGAGCATAGATGCAAAAAAATATATTAAAGTTTGGTATTTTTGAGGGCTCAAAGCTATGACTTGTAATAGGATAGTAGAAAACAATGATCTGCTATGTCAAGCCTTCGTGCATGTTAACTTGTGATTTCCTGAACATCCTGCCATAATTACTCCTATGGGTCATACCAGCACTTCATATTTTCATTCAAAATGTTGCATGTCCTGCACAAAGGTCAAACAACATATGCCCTGGCGATTTAAGCTAGGGCGGGTAACAACCCAAAATATAGCAGTCTTGTAAAATTTACAGAAAGACTAGAATCAAGGCCATCCAAGCCAAAACATACTGGCGACTTAAAGTCGAAAGCCAGGGCGGTTTTACCAAACCCTGAATGTTCATATAATTATTGAAAGACATACTTGTAAATTGAGACCATAGTGATCTCTTCAATATTAATATCCACAGCGAGTGCCAACCCTAAGTCATGCGATTTCATGACCTTAATTGTTTAATCCAAAATACCCTGGCGACTTAAAGTCCATAACCAGGGAGGGTTAACAAACCCAAAAATACTCAAAATATGAGTCATATAATTAGAGGTTCATGACCCAGACTATCAAAAAATCCACTTAGCAGAAAAAATCTTTTTCGGAGGAACAAACCCAAAATACTCAAAAGAATGATTCAAGAAAATCTCAAATTATTGCTTGGCCGGCTTACCAAAGCACGACCAGATGAAAGGATCGATATAGTTAACCAGATATGAAACTTTGCATCAATTTAAACTTTGCATCAAAGTAGGTTGTCTAGATATGAAACTAGGTGAGCAACCTATATGATGCAACAACAATAAGTACACAAGCAAGCAAGGGATGTAACATAAGATAAGCTTGCACGAGTAAAGGGACGAGATAACCAAGAGTGGAGCCGGTAAAGACGAGGATGTGTTACCGAAGTTCCTTCCCTTTGAGAGGAAGTACGTCTCCATTGGAGCAGTGTGGATGCACAATGCTCCCCAAGAAGCCACTAGGGCCATCGTATTGTCCTCACGCCCTCACACAATGCGAGATGTCGTGATTCCACTATTGGTGCCCTTGAAGGCGGCGATCGAACCTTTACAAACAAGGTTGGGGAAATCTCCACAACTTAATTGGAGGCTCCCAACAACACCACAAAGCTTCACCATGATGGAATATGGCTCCGTGGTGACCTCAACCGTTTAGGGTGCTCAAACACCCAAGAGTAACAAGATCCGCAAGGGATTAGTGGGGGAATCAAATTTCTCTTGGTGGATGTGTAGATCGGGGCCTTCTCAACCAATCCCTAGGAAATCAACAAGTTTGATTAGCTAGGGAGAGAGATAGGGCGAAAATGGAGCTTAGAGCAACAATGGAGCTTAGGGGTGGAAGAGGTAGTCGACTCGGAGAAGAAGACTCCCCTTATATAGTGGAAGAACAAATCCAACCGTTATCCACTAACTCAGCCTGCAACGCACGGTACTACCGCACCAGAGACGCGGTACTACCGCCAGGGCCCGCGGTACTACCGCATGGCATTGCGGTACTACCGCTGGCACAACAGTAGCTAGACCAGCCCTGATGCGTTGAAGCAGAGGGCGGTAGAACCGCTGGCGCGGTACTACCGCTCCCCCTTGCAGTACTACCGCAAGGCACGGATAGTCTAGATTGGGAAGGCACGGACATATAAAAATACATCTGTGGCAACTTCCGCTGAGTTTCGATCTATGCCAAAATCCGACACGGCACTACCGCAAGCCAGGAGTGGTACTACTGCGTAGGGCGCGGATGTAAAAAATTACATCCGCCCCTACTTCCGCTCGTGCTGCTGAGCCTGGCCTGAGGCCACGGTACTACTGCGTCCGAGAAGGGGTACTACCGTGAGCACCTGCGGTACTACCGCGCCCAAGGCCGGTACTACTGCAGGGGCCTGCGGTACTATCGCTCTGAGGAGCAGTACTACCGCATGCCCCAGTTTAGCAACACTAGAAGTCCTTCCTTTTGCAGAGATACGGAGAAACGAAGGATGCTCCAAAGAGCCAAAGGAAAGGTGGTGCAAAAGGAACAGACATGTACGTGTTGATTCCACCCAAACCTTCCCAACATGGACCCCCTCTTAATAGTACAGCTTTCCTACAACTCAAATCCATCGAAAAGAAACATAGAGAAACACCGTCTTCAATAGTCTTCGAGGGGCACCAAACCGTCTTGTGCCTAGACATGATATATATGAAATGCTGAATGCATATGATTAGTCCGCAAAATCATTGTCATCAATCACCAAACTACTAAGGGATAAATATGCCCTTACAATCTCCCCCTTTTTGGTGGATTGATGACAATATGGGATTTGCACATAGGAATATAAAGTAAAGCATAGGCAAACCCAACATCTATAAAATATAGACGGGCTCCCCCTAGATGTGTGCACTCTGGAGATGTGCTTTGGACTGCATAACACACATACTAGGATCAACACTCCCCCTATATTTTATAGACGAGGCAATTCTTACAATGGAGTAACTAATACTAACAGGGAGGCTAGATAATACATATGAGCATAAGTTAACTGACACAAGATAGCATAAGCTCACGGGCTACTGAGCATGAAAGACAATAAGATACGCTAGAGTGCATATGTCTTACACCATATGATAAGGGAAAACGACTCACAAAAAACCAAACCAAAGCAAACGAGGTCCAACAGAATGAAAGCAAAACATGACACACGACTCGCAAATCCCTACACTATCTCCCCCTTTGGCATCGAGACACCAAAAAGGTAGAGAGGACACCTATGACATAGGTGGTAGCCCCAGCTGAAGTGATCACTCGTCACGCTCCTCGTCGGACTCGACAGCGGGGATGGGATCCTCCTCAGATTCAGTCCACTGATAGCCCTGCTTCGCCATCCATTCCACCTCTAGAGTGATGTGCTTCTCGGACCCACTGGATATCTCCTCGCCAAACGTCCTCAAGATCCTCTTGTCGCGGCGGCGACTCTCCTTGGAAGCAACATGGGTCCTGTACTGCCCCTTGGCTTGCATACAAAACAAAGCCTTCATCTTGGCCTTCAGCTTCTTAGCCCATGAGGGCTCAGTAGAGGGAGGAGCATACCCAACAGAGCTATCCTCATTCTCTTCCTCCTCCTCAATCTCATCCCCATCCACGTCCATCTGAGCAGCCTCTGCCTCAGCACGGGTAGTGGTGTTAGCCCACTGAGGCTTGATGCGGAGCTTGATGGGCTCGTGACGGGTCCAGTCGAGGGCCTCAAACTCATCATTGGGATAGAGCTTCTCCCAAGTCTTCGAGATCAGGTGAAACAGGTAAGGACCATAGATGGGTACCTTACAGTTGAACACCGCAAACCGTAGCTCACACCACATGATATGTGAGACATCAAGTGGTTGCGTCTGAACACGACACGCCTCCTCACAGATGAGCATCATATCCACGAGATAGGCATGTACCTTATCCTTGTCACCAATGCATGGGAAGAGGGAGTTGCGGAAGATCCGATGCACGATGTCAAGGAATGGGTTAAGCACCCATGCCTTCTTGCCACTAGGAAGCTGCTTCTCAACATAGTATTGCTGAAGCTTGTTCTTGTTGGTGGACTCAGGGTTGGCATGAGGGCAAACACCAATGAGCGAGTTGAGCCCCTTATCACGAACCTGTATCAGATCCATGAACTCCTTCCACTTGGCGGTCATCCGCTGTCCATTGGTCATCCATGTCATGGTCCATTCCTCATCAGTATGGAAGTGGACCGAGGCAAAGAACTGAGCCACAATTTCAGGGTCAGAGTCCAGGTGGAAAGTGATCAAGTCCTCAATGCCAAACTGCTCCACCAGGTCCAAAGCCTCACCAAAATAGTCGCGGTGCTTATCCTGCCTCATATGATTCATGTCAATCCAATGCACGTCCACATAGATGTTCTGCTTGGCCTTGATCACATCCAGATAGATAAGATTCTGCTGCTTGGTCCAGAACAACTCATTCCCTCTGAAGTTTGCATGGGGATTCACATAGGGGTTGATCTTCCTTCGAGTGACAAACTCAGCTAGTGGCATCTCATCCATGCCCATTGTTGGCTCCTTGGTCTTGGTTGCGGTTGACTTGGTTCTGCATTGGGGGGCATTGGAGCCCTCTGGAGCCTCATCTTGGTTGTGCAGGTGCTTCAAGCCCGTGTCGCGGACGGGATTCGACCGACATACATTGGAACCGGAGCCACCACCTATGACACACAACATAAGAACACGCAAGAGAAGCGAGAAGGATTATTGCAAAGACGAGGACCAAAACCAAATGAAACAAGCAAGCACAAGATTTGGAAGGACAAAAGAGCAAAGTTTGGAAATCTACGGTAGTACCGGACCAGCTTACAGAAGTAAAAAATTACAGCCGCGCGAGTCGCGATAGTACGGTGCCGGGGTGGCAGGGTACTACCGCGCCTTGAGCGGAAGTAATTTTTTACTTCCGCTCCCCGGGCGGTAGTACCGCTCCAGAGAAGCGGTAGTACCACGCGAGGCTGTTCTTGGGTGTGTACGCGGTAGTACCGCTCCAGCGGTGTGGTAGTACCGCACACATTTGAAGACCACAAGAACGGCGGATCTGGATGCGGATCTGGAACACAAACAACCGCAGCACTAGATCGGTACTACTGTTGATCAAAATATGCTATTGTATCACTCCAAAACACATGTTTACTACACTAACAATCTCCTAGACTCCCCTCTTGCAAAGATTTAGCCAAAAATCTCATGAACTACACAAGCATCTCCCCAAGACCTAGAAGCACAAGAACGGAACAAAACAGGAAGAACTTGGGGAAATACCTAGGTCCATGGCAAGAGGACGAGGTGGGGAGCGATCCCACCGGTCGGAATGCAAGGAGAGCGGCCGGAGACGGAGATCCGGTGAGGTCCTCCGGCGCCGTTCTTGGGCAGGAGAGAGAGAGATGGGGTGGGAAAAAGAGATGAATGGGTATGGGGGAGTTAGAACTCCCCCTGCCCCGCTCTTAAGCCCCACACGCTCACGAAGGCGCAGTAGTACCACGGGTCCTCATGGTAGTACCGCCCGGGCGGAAGTACCGCACAACGAGCGATAGTACCGCTCCTCCAGCGGCAGTAAAAAATTACTGCCGCGATGGAGGCGGTAGTCCGTGGACGCACTGGTACTACCACAAAGCAGCCCACCTCCTGCGGTAGTACCATGGCATGCCACGGTAGTACTGTACCCCAAGAAAGTGCAAGTTTTGCAAAAAGAGAGGGAAACAGCCTTTGCAATGCAATCTTCAAGCAACCGAACACACACACAGGAGAGGCGAACACACGAGGCAACTCAAACACGCACACGGCAAAAATAGAAAGGCAAAAGACAACAAAAACCAAACACGAAACACAAACTCTCCAAGGAGAGGGCGGTGGCCGGAGCCACCTATGTTTGAGTCAATTGGTATGGCACCGCGAAGAATTATCCTTGGGCCCATGACCAAAACTCATCTTTGAAGCACAAGTACCATAAAAAATGGCTAATGTGAAAGAGTTGATCGATTTATGCATAATGGGGGGAGGGAGAGTTTATTGCGAGAACAACACTCCTCCTATGTCCATGCCTACACCTAAACAAGATATCAAGTTGAGCATGGTGGGGCGTGCAAGGGTTCAAGCCACATTGCTCGAGTCAATGATATTTAGCTCATGCCTTAACTCGCGAAATCTTGCTTCATCCAAAGGCTTCGTGAAGATATCTACAAGGTTATCATGAGTGTTGACATAGTTGAGCTCGATCTCCCCTTGCCTGATATGATCCCGGATGAAGTGATACCGGATCTCAATATGCTTCGTCTTGAAGTGTTGCACCGGGTTGAGAGAAATCTTGATGGCACTTTCATTGTCACACCAAAGAGGCACTTTGTCACAAATGACACCGTGATCCTTCAAAGTTTGCCTCATCCATACAAGTTGTGCACAACAACTGTTGGCGGCCACATACTCCGCTTCGGTGGACGAGAGAGACACACAACTTTGCTTCTTAGAGGACCAACTTACCAAAGAGCAACCAAGGAATTGGCACCCTCCGGAAGTGGACTTCCTATCCACTTTGTCTCCCGCCCAATCCAAGTCCAAATAGCCTACAAGGTTGAATTTTGCTCCTCTTGGGTACCATAAGCCAAAGTTTGGGGTATGATCCAAATATAGAAAGATTCGCTTGACCGCCACAAAGTGGCTTTCCTTAGGTGCGGCTTGAAACTGTGCACAAATTCCCACACTCAACCTGATATCCAGTCTAGATGCACAAAGGTAAAGCAAGGAGCCAATCATGGAGCGATATATGATACGTCTCCAACGTATCTATAATTTTTGATTGCTCCATGTTATATTATCTACTGTTTTGGACAATATTGGGCTTTATTATCCACTTTTATATTATTTTTGGGACTAACCTATTAACCGGAGGCCCAGCCCAGAATTGCTGTTTTTTTGCCTATTTCAGTGTTTCGAAGAAAAGGAATATCAAACGGAGTCGAAACGGAATGAAACCAACTGGAGAAGTTATTTTTGGAAGGAAAGCTACCGGAAAAACTTGGAGTGCACGTCAGGAAAGGAATGAGGGAGCCACGAGGCAGGGGGGCGCGCCCTCCACCCTCGTGGCCCCCTCGTGGCTCCCCTGACGTATCTCTTTCACCCATATATACCCACGTACCCTAAAACATTCGAGGAGCACAATAGATCGGGAGTTCCGCCGCCAGAAGCCTCCGTAGCCACCGAAAACCAATCTAGACCCGTTCCGGCACCCTGCCGGAGGGGGAATCCCTCTCCGGTGGCCATCTTCATTGTCCCACTTCTCTCCATGACGAGGAGGGAGTAGTTCTCCCTCAGGGCTGAGGGTATGTACCAGTAGCTATGTGTTTGATCTCTCTCTCTCTCTCTCTCTCTCTCGTGTTCTTGAGGTGATATGATCTTGATGTATCGCGAGCTTTGCTATTATAGTTGGATATTATGATGTTTCTCCCCCTCTACTCTCTTGTAATGGATTGATTTTTCCCTTTGAAGTTATCTTATCGGATTGAGTCTTTAAAGATTTGAGAACACTTGATGTATGTCTTGCCGTGCGTATCTGTGGTGACAATGGGATACCACGTGATTCACTTGGTGTATGTTTTGGTGATCAACTTGTGGGTTCCGCCCATGAACCTATGCATAGGGGTTGGCGCACGTTTTCGTCATGATTCTCTGGTAGAAACTCTGGGGCACTCTTTGAGGTCCTATGTGTTGGTTGAATAGATGAATCTGAGATTGTGTGATGCATATCGTATAATCATACCCACGGATACTTGAGGTGACATTGGAGTATCTAGGTGACATTAGGGTTTTGGTTGATTTGTGTCTTAAGGTGTTATTCTAGTACGAACTCTAGGGCTGTTTGTGACACTTATAGGAATAGCCCAACGGATTGATTGGAAAGAATAACTTTGAGGTGGTTTCGTACCCTACCATAATCTCTTTGTTCGTTCTCCGCTATTAGTGACTTCGGAGTGACTCTTTGTTGCATGTTGAGGGATAGTTATGTGATCCAATTATGTTATTATTGTTGAGGGAACTTGCACTAGCGAAAGTATGAACCCTAGCTAGGCCTTGTTTCAATGCATTGCAATACCGTTTACGCTCACTTTTATCATTAGTTACCTTGCTGTTTTTATATTTTCATATTATAAAAACTATTATTTACTATCCATATACCACTTGTATCACCATCTCTTCGTCGAACTAGTGCACCTATCCAATTTACCATTGTATTGGGTGTGTTCGGGACACAAGAAACTCTTTGTTATTTGGTTGCAGGGTTGCTTGAGAGAGACCATCTTCATCCTACGCCTCCTACGGATTGATAAACCTTAGGTCATCCACTTGAGGGAAATTTGCTACTGTCCTACAAACCTCTGCACTTGGAGGCCCAACAATGTCTACAAGAAGAAGGTTGTGTAGTAGACATCAAGCTCTTTTCTGGTGCCGCTCCCGGGGAGGTGAGTGTTTGAAGGTATATCTTTAGATCTTGCAATCGAGTCTTTAGTTTCTTGTTTTATCACTAGTTTAGTTTATAAAAGAAAACTACAAAAATATGGATTTGAGTTTGTCTCATATGCTTCATCTTTTCAATATCTTTCGTGAGTATGATGGGAAGGAAAATTGTGCTCAAGTGCCTGAGGAAGAAGTCTATAAAATGTTTGGCACTAAATATTTGAATGATGAGCATGATTGCAATGTTGTTAGTATGAACTCCTTGAATACCCATGTTACTAATGATGATTGGACTAGTTATGATGAAAATGTCCCCTATAAACATGTCAATTTTTGTGGAGTACATTGGGTTTGTAAGTACACACCAAATAGGGAAGATAGATATTGCAAGAGGCATAAGTACTTAGAAACTAAATTGTTGCAAGAAAGTCTTGATGATTGTGTTGAAAAATTCAATATTTTTCGCACCCCTTGTGAACTTTTAATGAACATGGTCATTTAAATCTCCAATGCAAATTGTTTCATGACCGAATCGTATCCAATTTTTTTGATAATTTGATTACCCTTGAGCATCATAAAGAGCTCAGTCTTCTTTTGGGGTATGAGGAAATGAAACGTATAACTGAGGGTATTCCAAAGTTTAATCTTGATAGATTTCTTGATTTTGATATAGAGAAAATTTATATGTATTGTGCGGTGAATTGTATTGAAAATCCTTATATTGCCAATTACATAAAGAAAAGAAAGCAAATAGAAGATGAAGAGAATACTAATGAAAGGGAAGAGACTTCCCAATATCCTTCTATTATTTCTTATGATGAATCAGGTAATGAGGAGGAGCCTCCTATTCAACCAATCTCATTAATAAGGAGCTCCAAAAAGAGGATTGAACCCACACATGATGTGGTGAAGAAGAACAAAATAAAAAGAAAGAGAGGCAAAAAGATATCTCCCCCAAATAATGCTGCTCCTATTACTATTGTGCCTCATTAAAACATAATTGTGGAAGATAATGATACTTCTTATGATCTTGAAAATCTTTTTGGCACTTGCTTGGAAGAATATGATAATTGCTATACTATTGGTGTTATCCATACTATCGATGATGAAAGTGATTATGCTTATGATACGAAAAGGCCCAAGCTTGGGGATGCTATGTTTGATGAGGATGACATATTTGAGAATATATTTGCTGAAATTAATGTTTGTCCCAATGAGGGAGTCCTGGATTAGGGGGTCTCCGGACAGCCGGACTATATCCTTTGGCCGGACTGTTGGACTATGAAGATACAAGATTGAAGACTTCGTCCCGTGTCCGGATGGGACTCTGCTTGGCGTCGAAGGCAAGCTAGGCAATACGGATATGTATATCTCCTCCTTTGTAACTGACCTTGTGTAACCCTAGCCCCCTCCGGTGTCTATATAAACCGGAGGGTTTTAGTCCGTAGGACAACATACAATCATACCATAGGCTAGCTTCTAGGGTTTAGCCTCTCGGATCTCGTGGTAGATCTACTCTTGTAATACTCATATCATCAAGAACAATCAAGAAAGACGTAGGGTTTTACCTCTATCAAAAGGGCCCGAACCTGGGTAAAACATCGTGTCCCTTGCCTCATGTTACCATCCGCCTTAAATGCACAGTTCGGGACCCCCTATTCGAGATCCGCCGGTTTTGACACCGACATTGGTGCTTTCATTGAGAGTTCCACTTTGTCGTCACCATAAGGCTCGATGGCTCCTTCGATCATCGCTAGCAATGCGGTCCAGGGTGAGGCTTTCCTCCCCGGACAGATCTTCATATTCGGGGGCTTTGCACTGTCGGCGTTCTGGGAACGGGGGTCCCCAGACTTGCCTGCCTGCGGCCTGCGGCGTGGCTCAAAGGGGGGCCCAGCGCGGCCCATGTTCACCAACACAAACCCAAGACCCTCGCGAGGGGCCAAGCCTCACGGGGCGGACGATGCGGAGCTTCCTCAGGCGCGGCCTCGTCGGGCTGGCTCACGAGGAGGCGGAGAGATCAAGGCGGGGTACCTCACGAGGTGCCCGTGACGCAAGCCATGACGACCGGGGGCGCTAGGCGGGTGCCAGCCCGCGCAGCGTCCTCCCTTCCTCTTTGGTGCAAAGGGGGCAAGCGCAGCCGCGGATTACCGAGGCATCAGGCAAAGGTTGCCATTTCGGTGCAACGAGACCAAGACTAGGAGGACTACGAGACGGAGGTCACCGTGGAGCCCAAGACGGCGTCATCACCAGAGGTTTGCGCAGGCGAAGACTGCTTTTGTCAGGATAGTTGATACTAGTTGCCCCCTTCAAATTAGCCCGCCATTGTTGATTCCCTTCCCGCTCGATATTTGGGAAGAGGACTAGGGCCTCTATAAATAGGACCTGCCACCCACAGGTAGAAAAGAGATAGAAAGAGAGAGAGGCTAGAGGCTGGGAAAGAAAGAGCCGGCCGAGGGATCGAAGGATAGAGAAGATCAGGTAGAGAGCGAGAGAGAAAGGTGACTGAGCTCCTCCCAGCAGTTCATCGCCCCAGCCCAGAACAGACCCTCGTGAGGCTGTTATACCTTGTATTGTTCATCATCATCAGCCCAAGAGGCAATCCACCACACCACACACTGGAGTAGGGTATTACACCACAACGGTGGCCCGAACCAGTATAAACCCTGTGTCTCTTGTGTTGTTCTTTCCATAGTTCACATCCTAGCAAGGCTGAGGGATGCAGGAAGGTAGGAGGCGAAATCTCCGTGCGCACCCCAGTGTTCGAACCTCAAGGGTCTGCCGGAACCCGAAATCCGACATTTGGCACGCCAGGTAGGGGTGCGCCGGGATTCGTCTTCCACCGCCCCGTTCTCCTCCGACCATCACGCCCATGTCTGACGCTCGTCGGGCCCGCGCCGAGCGCCGGGCCGCACTCGCTGCCCGCGTCGCCCAGACGACCCCTGTCGGCGGGCATCCTCGCCGTTCCCCGTCACCTGCCGTCAACACCGCCACCGGCCCGGCGGGGGACGAGCATCAAGCATCGTCCCAGCATCCGTCTGTGCGGCAAGACGGCCGCACCGCAACTCCCTCGCTCACCCCAGCTGGTTCTTCGTCCCGCGCGCTCCGCGCGCCCATGGAGGCTCGGGCTGCACTCATCGCGGCGAACGAGCTCCTGCGCTACTGTCCCGTCGATGACATCTATGAAGAATGGCTCGACCGCGTCGCCGAGCTTGTTCGTGCCGCCGGGGGCTCTCCTGCGCCGTTCGTTCCGCTGCACCGCACCCCGCCCCGCGCGGGCAGTGAAGCCCCGACGGCGCCCCGGCCGCCTCCTCCTCAGGAAGGCGCCCTGGCTCCAAGGCGCGTGGCCCCTGGGCGGAACCCGCTCCGTCAGGCGCCAGCGCAGCAAGAGCAGAGCTGTCAAGAAGTCCCTCGCCCGCAGGAAGCTGCCCGGGCGCTCCCTGCTCCAGCATGTCGCGACCATGCTCCTGCTCCCGCGCATCAAGACCCTGCGCTGCTCCTAGCTGCAGCGCATGGGGACATGCAAGACCAAGTTCCCCATCATCCAAGGCCTCCCGTGGCCACAGCAGGCTGCCGCGCCTTCACCGCCGAGCTACCCAACGTCGCGTGGCCCGGCAAGTTCAAGCCAGACTTGCCTCCTCGCTACGACGACACGGCTGACCCTGTGGAGTTCCTCCAGCTCTACGAGCTAGGCATCGAAGCTGCCAACGGAGACGAGAAGGTCATGGCGAACTGGTTCCCCATGACACTCAAGGACGGGGCCCGGACCTAGCTCCTGAACCTGGCTCCAGGCACAATCTCCTCCTGGGATGAGATGCGCACCCGCTTCATCGCCAACTTCTAAGGCACTCGCGACCGGCCACCCGCCGTGAGCGACATGCGCTGCATCAAGCAACAGCCGGGGAGACCCTGCAAAAGTACATCCAGCGCTTCAACAACGCGCGCCTCAAGATTCCCAAGGTGACTGAGGAGGCCATCATCTCGGCCTTCTCCGACGGCGTGCGCGACGTCAAGATGAAGGAGGAGCTGGCAATGCATGAAGACCTGTGCACTTCCCTGGAACTGTTCAACCTCGCAACCAAGTGCGCCAGAGCCGAGGAAGGGCGTCTCTCCCTCCTCGAGCTACCTGTCGCAGACCCAAAAGAAAAGAATCCCAAGGCCAAGGATGTGAAGCCAAGGGGGCTGCCGTGCTCGCAGCAGAACCAGACACCAAGTGGGGCAGAGATCAGCCCGAACCTTCCAAGGGCAGCTGGTACTCTGTGTACCACGACCTCCACACCCACAACACCAACGAATGTCAAGAGCTCCGAGCCGTGCGAGAAGGAAGGATCGGCCGTCGCCCTGATCGCAATGACCGAGGCTACGGCCGAGGAGGAGGAAGGAACGCAGGACGCTGGGAAGACCGTGGCCCGCGCCAAGGGTGGCGCGATCAACCTCGCGAGGATCGCTGGCAAGACCCGCCTCGCGAGGGAGGCTGGAGGGATCACCCTCGCGAGGGAGACTGGAGGGATCAGCCTCGCGAGGATCGCCCGCAAGGAAACGCAGGCCTCCCACCGCTGCCACCGCTGCCAAGAAGAAACAAAGACAGCCACCAGGACGAGGGGGCTGGGGGCTTCCAGGAGCCGCGCGCGATCGCCTGCATCCTGGGCGGGGCACAAGCCCCAGCCTCTCAGCGCATCTTCAAGCAGTTCGCCCGCGAAGTGAACGCAGTCCTCCCCAGGCTCGAAGCCACGCGCCCTCTCAGGTGGTCAGCGTGCGCCATCACGTTCAGCTCAGCAGATCAGCTCAAGTGTGCGGCTACAGCCGGAGTTCACCCGATGCTTTGTTCCCTAATCATCAGCAACGTGGTGGTCACCAAGACCCTCATCGATGGCGGTGCAGGGCTCAACGTCCTATCCGTGGAAACATTCAACAACCTCCAAGTGCCCTACAGCCAGCTTCAGCCAACCAAGCCCTTCTCCGGTGTCACCGACGGCTCCACGGTCCCGATTGGGCAGGTCCGCCTCCCTGTCACCTTCGGGGCACGCGACAACTACCGCATCGAGCTCATCGACTTCGACGTCGCTCACATTCGCCTGCCGTACAACGCCATCCTTGGGCACCCAGCGCTGGCCAAGTTCATGGCTGTAACTCACCACGGCTACAACATCCTCAAGATGCCAGGAAGCGGCGGGGTCATCACGGTGCCATGTGAAGAGAAGGACGCGGTGTGTTCCCTAGAACGAGCCTTTCAGGCCGCGTCATTGGAAGACCCGGATCGTGGAAGCAGGAGGCCTCCCGAGACTGCCCCTAAGAAGAAGAAGACATCGTCCGGCCCGACCACTCAGGAGGCAGGCCCCTTTGGGCCCGCGCCTGCCCAGGGGGAACCTCCTTCCATCACATAGGAAAGTGCGCCCAGCGCCCTCCTCAGGCAGGGCTCGGGGGCTCTCCCCTGGAGGGCCACCGACCTAGCCAGGGTCACGAGGGAGGCGCTTGGGCACCACATGGAGGTGTGTTTCGAAGCACGTTTCCCTCAAGAAGGAGCGAGGCAAGGAGACCCAGACCCTCAGGAATTCGTCAGCAAGGCCATTCAGGAGCTACAGGAGTCAAGAGTCATGAAAGGTGGCCGCCGCCTACCAGCAGTGGCCCCCCATCCAGGCGAGGATGGTGGGCTGCGCGTCTGCATCGACATACCAGGGCTCAACCAGTCGCCTCTCTGGAGCGCCTCTAGCCCTCGCGAGTGGGGCGCTGCGGAGGCCCACCCACAGCTACGTTCGCATGCCTTACGGCTTGCCGAACGCGGCTGCCACGTACTAGCGCCTCATGAGGGGCATCATGGAGGCACAAGAGGCCAGGCGTTCCGCAGCCTTGGCAGGGATGGAGATGACCCGTGAGGAGCCGCCAGCGCCTCCGGAGCCCCCCGAGGCTCCTGGGTCTGGGGGCTCGTGAGGATCGCTCCCGCAGCCCACTGAGCTTGCTACACCAACGCTCCTTTGTCCTCAACATCATCAGGTGACGTCTTTCAAGTTTTCACTTCCAGCTGGGAGCGCCCCCTAGGGCTGCATTATTCCCAGGCCACATGGGTCCGTCCCTGCGGCGCGTATCCCTTTTTATTCCATGTTGTTATCTTACCTTGTTGGGGGCGCCCCTCGGGCTGCATGATCCCCAAGCCGCTCGGGCCTGACCCAGTGATGTCCGCATTCCCAGCATCTATTTGAACGAATCCACTCCTTCGCGGCTAATGTGTTTTACCCAGTTGCCTGCTCAGCTGACGCCACCTAACGGAGCTGCTCCCAAATGGCACGACGCTTGCGCATGGGTCCGTCCCTGCAACGCCGACAAACCTGGATGGCTGAGCTCTGGCCGCGGCAGCCCCGCATAGCGTCACCTCGTCAAGCCTTCAGTGCCTCACTACCCCTCGGAAGCGACAAACGGCTGACTGTCAATTGTCATGGCAACCCCTTGTTTTTCCTATGATGGACCTGCAGGACCTCCTGAAGGAGCTGCATCAGGCAAGGCCCTTGCGGTGTCTGCTTCGCTCTCGTCCGCGCGAACCGCTTGCACGTTGAAGGGGGGGTGCCTGAGCATCGCGACTCAGGGCTCCTACTGGCTCTCCAGCCCTCACCCTCTGGCCTTGACCACGGCATTGCGACCTGGCATACCAGCGACGGCTGAGACTCGCTCGAGGGCCGGGACCCGAGGACGTAGAGCAGAAAGGGGAGCAAATGCGAGGGGGGAGAGACACACGAGGACCTCACCAAGCAACCTCGCACGTGCCGATGCACGGACCCGGCGACACACCAGAGAGCGGCCCCTGATCCTCGAGATAAGTCATCACCCGGAAGCACTAGCTGCCGTGGCACCATCCCCGCACCTAACGCTATCCCGTGTTAGCGACGCCGCTCTCCTTTCTCACCGAACAACGGCTGCTTGGGCGCCAAAGGGGACCTCCTGAGCATCGCGACTCAGGGGCTCTTACCGGACTCCGGGTCACTCACCTCCTGGCCTTGACCACGGCATCGCGACCTGGCATACCAGCGATGGCTGAAGCCGCCTTGGGACTGGGACCTGTCGGCGCAGAGCACCAAGCCCTCGTGAGGTTTGAAAGGGAGGACTGAGCTAAGACGGAATGAGCAACTCGCGCAATTCTACGACAAGGGTTATATTGACAAAATAGGATCACAGGCACCTTACAAGCCCCCACGGTACGCGTTTTTAATTCCTCACAGGGAACAGATCCTAAAGGGACACAAACTACGCACGACCCTACAAAAGACGCCATCGTCAACAGTGGGCCATCAAGCACCGATGCCAACCCCATCCAGATCAGAGTTGGCGGCGGCCTGACGAGCCCACCCTGCTCTAGGAGTGGCGCCGGCTCGGGGGCTCGTAGCTGTCGTCACTTGTCTCCGGAGTCGCGAAGAGCTCGCCGGAGTCGCTAGAGCCTCCGACGCCTCCACCGCCTAAGGAGCCGCCAAGGGAGCGGTTGGCGGGCCCAGTCCTCGTCGCAGCAGGGTCCGGGCCACCTTCCCCAGGGCAGCACTCCAGCCGACGCCCGCTCGCATCGAAGACCTTGAAGAGCATCACCGAAGCACTGTCGTAATCCAAGTGGACCGCGAAGACGCCCCTTACCCTGCAAACCTGGGCGATCTCTCTCCAGCCCCGAGTCATGAAGACCTCGCCCGGGGCAACGACCGCGACCTCTGCCTCGGTCGTGAGGGTGCTGCAGCCGGCGTGCTGCAGCCAAAGCTCCAGGGGATCCCCCTGCGGGATGATGGAGGCGAAGAAGGAAGGAATGCGGATCCAAGACTGAAGAGGAATGGCGACGTGGAGCACAAACTCTCGGGAGGAGCCCTCGGTGTGGACCCCAGGGGGGACGACCCACACCTTCGTGACCCGTCGGCGCCGACGGCGGTGCCGCCCATGGCGGTCAGCATCAGCTCCTTCCGGGCCCTCGACGTGGGCGTAAAATGGCAGCGGGAACCCCGACGGCACCCGCTCGCACCAAGGCCTCGACACCACCTGAAGGGCCCATTCGTCCGGGCCACGGGGGACGAGCCGTTTCTTCGGCGGGAGTGGGTCTGGCTCCTCTTGGGGAGCTTTTCCCTTCTCTGCCACCGAGAACCTGCGGATCGGAGCCATCGCAGCAAGACGGAGCAAGGATCGAGAAGAAGGAGAAGCAAGGAGGGATGGAATGGAAGGGCGCGCGCTGTTCCGTACTTATGGCCGGCGAAGGCCAACCACCGACCTCCACGATTGCAGGTAATCATGACCCACTTTGCATGCAGGGACTTGTCCAATCCGTGCAGTTGCCGAGGTGCCATGGGGAAGTGGAGGCGCCCACGTCCAGTCAACCGCCACACGACGCCCAAGGCCACAGGCTGTTAGGGCCCGCGGCGCTTCGCTCTTGCCCTTCCGCTTCCCTGCACGGCCAAGTCCGGGCACGCCTTGGGCCCGGGGGCTATTGTCGGCGTTCTTGGAACGGGGGTCCCTAGACTTGCCTGCCTGCAGCCTACGGCGTGGCTCAAAGGGGGGCCCAGCGCGACCCACCTTCACCAACACAAACCCAAGACCCTCGCGAGGGGCCAAGCCTCGCGGGGCGGATGACGCGGAGCTTCCTCAGGCGCGGCCTCGTCAGGCTAGCTCACGAGGAGGCGGAGAGATCAAGGCGGGGTACCTCACGAGGTGCCCGTGACGCAAGCCATGACGACCGGGGGCGCCAGGCGGGTGCTAGCCCGCGTAGCGTCCTCCCTTCCTCCTTGGTGCAAAGGGGGCAAGCGCAGCCGCGGAGTACCGAGGCATCAGGCAAAGGTTGCCATTTCGGTGCAACGAGACCAAGACTAGGAGGACTACAAGACGGAGGTCACCGTGGAGCCCAAGACGGCGTCATCACCAGAGCTTTGCACAGGCGAAGACTGCTTTTGTCAGGATAGTTGATACTAGCTGTCCCCCTTCAAATTAGCCCGCCATTGTTGGCTCCCTTCCTGCTCGATATTTGGGAAGAGGACCAGGGCCTCTATAAATAGGACCAGCCACCCACAGGTAGAAAAGAGACAGAAAGAGAGAGAGAGAGGCTAGAGGCTGGGGAAGAAAGAGCCGACCAAGGGATCGAAGGATAGAGAAGATTAGGTAGAGAGAGAGAAAGGTGACTGAGCTCCTCCCAGCAGTTCATTGCCCCAGCCAAGAACAGACCCTCGCGAGGCTGTTATACCTTGTATTGTTCATCATCATCAGCCCAAGAGGCAATCCACCACACCACACACTGGAGTAGGGTATTACACCACAACAGTGGCCCGAACCTGTATAAACCCTGTGTCTCTTGTGTTGTTCTTTCCATAGTTCAGATCCTAGCAAGGCGGAGGGGTGCAGGAAGGTAGGAGGCGAAATCTCCGTGCGCACCCCAGTGTTCGAACCTCAAGTGTCTGCCGGAACCCGAAATCCGACATGCACTGCGGGCCAATTCGCTTGGCCATCTGGAGCAGGTTGAGACCTACGCCCCTGGCCATCAGGTCAGATTTGGAAATTTAAACTACACGGCCGATATCCGCGGAGACTTGATCTTCGACGGATTCGAGCCCATACCGGATGCGCCGTGCAGTCGCGATGAGCATGACGCAACTCTGCCGTCGGACAGTGTTCGGGAGATCGCGTCCGCAGCTACTCCGACCTTTAATTCAGAGCAAGTCGCGCCATCCAAGAGCGGAGGGATGGACCCTGCCATGGAGGCCGCACTCTCAGTGGCGATGGAGTCGGATACTGACTTCACCCCTTATGAGAGCTGTGTTGCCGAACCACTGGATTCATCCTCAGCCACGGACTCCGAGCCGCTCGTATGCGTGCCTGTCGAGTCCGACTGGGCGCCGATCATGGAGTTCACCTCTGCGGATATCTTTCAGCACTCACCTTTTGGAGATGTGCTAAATTCATTAAGGTCTCTCTCCCTGTCAGGAGAACCTTGGCCGAACTATGTCCGGCTAGAATGGGATACGGACGACGAAGAAATTCGCTGCCCACCTACCACCCACTTAGTAGCCACTGTCGACGACTTAGCCGACATGCTCGACTTCGGCTCCGAAGACTTCGACGGTACAGACGACAAAGCTGGAGACGAACAGGATCCACCGCCCTCGGGGCACTGGACCGCTACCTCATCATATGATATATATATGGTGGACAACCCCAAAGAAGCCAATGGCGAGGAGAAAGCAGAGGATGACCCCTTCAAGAAGCAACCCAAGCACCGACGTCAGCGGCGCCGCTCTAAGTCCTGCCACAGTAAGAGCAGTGATACCGACACAGGAGATAATAACACTCTGGATAGTGCCGAAGACAACAACAATCCCCCCCAGCATGATGTAGAGCCGGAGGACGAACAAGCTAGCCCTCTAGAGCAGGCAGCAGACGAAGAACCAGAGGAGGACAATTACATGCCTCTCTCCGAAGATGAGGCGAGCCTTAGCGACCCCGTCGAGCAAGAGCGCTGCAAGCGCCGGCTTATGGCCACGGCAAATAGCCTAAAGAAGAAACAACAACAGCTTCAAGTTGATCAAGACTTGCTAGCAGACAGGTGGACCGAAGTCCTTGCGGCCAAGGAACATGAACTCGAGCGCCCGTCCAAGTGTTACACAAAACGCAGGTTGCTACCTCACCTCGAGGAGGAAGCATTCAAACCTCATTCACCAGTGTACAATGCGGCTGACCGGCCACTACGCGTCCGAGCCAGAGAGGCGTTTCAGCCCAAAGTTCAGCCCGCACCCCGTCGCCACTCAGTCAAAGATACTAAGGCCCGGGGCAACACAGAGGACCCGCGAGACATCTTGGACAGCAAGGCAAAAATCACAAGGTCAATATACGGGACACGAACACGTGCGCCCACACGGGACGATGATCATCACGTCGGATACACCAAGAGTAAATCCAGCCGAGCCGAATACAGCGGACAAGACTCATACGAACTACGTCGGGATATAGCCCGGCACAGAGGTGCCGCACACCCCCTATGCTTCACTGATGAATTTATGAATCATGAATTCCCGGAGGGTTTCAAACCCGTAAACATCAAATCATATGACGGCACAACAGATCCCGCTGTATGGATTGAGGATTTCCTCCTTCACATCCACATGGCCCGCGGTGACGATCTACATGACATCAAGTACCTCCCACTAAAACTCAAAGGACCAGCTCGGCATTGGCTGAATAGCTTGCCAGCAGATTCCGTCGGCAGTTGGGCGAATTTGGAAGATGCATTTCTTGACAACTTCCAGGGCACTTATGTGCAGCCACCGAATGCTGATGACTTGAGCCACATAACCCAGCAGCCAGGGGAATCGGCCAGACAATTCTGGACACGGTTCCTGACTAAGAAAAATCAAATCGTAGACTGTCCGGATGCAGAAGCCCTAGCGGCATTCAAACATAACATCCGCGACGAGTGGCTCGCCCGCCACCTCGGCCAGGAGAAGCCGAAATCTATGGCAGCCCTCACAACACTCATGATCCGCTTTTGTGCGGGCGAGGACAGTTGGCTGGCTCGCAGCAACAATACATCAAGGAATCTGGATACCTCGGATATCAAAGACATTAATGGTAGGCAGTGTCGTAATAGACCAAAGCACCGCAATAACGGCGATAACAACAAAGATACGGCAGTCAACACCGGATTCAAAGGCTCTAGATCCGGTCAGCGGAAAAAGCCATTCAAAAGAAATACTCCGGCTCCGTCCAATTTGGATCGCATACTGGATCGCTTGTGTCAAATCCACGGCACCCCTAAAAAGCCAGCCAATCACACCAACAGAGAATGCTGGGTGTTCAAGCAGGCCGGCAAGTTAAATGCCGAAAACAAGAACAAGGGGCTGCATAGCGATGACGAGGAGGAGCCCAGGCCGCCGAACCCAAGGGGACAGAAGGGGTTTCCCCCACAAGTAAAGACAGTAAACATGATATACGCAACCCACATTCCCAAGAGGGAGCGGAAGCACGCACTAAGGGACGTCTACGCGATGGAGCCCGTCGCCCCAAAGTTCAACCCATGGTCTGTTTGTCCGATCACCTTCGATCGCAGGGACCTCCCCACTAGCATCCGTCATGGCAGATCTGCCGCACTGGTCCTAGACCCCATCATTGATGGATTTCATCTCACTCAAGTCCTTATGGACGGCGGCAGCAGCCTGGACCTGCTTTATCAGGATATAGTGCGAAAAATGGGTATCGATCCCTCAAGGATCAAACCCAGCAAAACCACCTTCAAAGGTGTCATCCCAGGTGTAGAGGCCCATTGCACAGGCTCAATCACACTGGAAGTAGTCTTTGGATCACCGGATAACTTCCGAAGCGAAGAGTTAATCTTCGACATCGTCCCGTTTCGCAGTGGCTATCACACACTGCTCGGACGGACAACATTTGCAAAATTCAATGCAGTGCTGCATTACGCATACCTCAAGCTCAAGATGCCAGGACCTCGCGGGGTCATAACAGTAAATGGAAACACAAAACGCTCTCTCTGTACGGAAGAGCACACTGCGGCCCTTGTAGCAGAGGCACAAAGCAGCCTGTTCAGACAGACCACTCATTCAGCATTACAGCCCCCGGAAACCTTCAAGCGCGTCCGGAATAATCTGCAATAGGATCGCCTGGCGCGATCTACGCTCGACTAGCAATTCGGCCCCCGTCCCAGTCCCAGTGCAGCGACGAAATTCGTGCCGCGCGTACATAACTACACATTGAAAATACCATGGACACAGGCGGGGGCACAATCAGGACACGCCCCGCATTGTGGCTTAACCACACCAGGGGCTGTATACCTTTGACATTCCTTTTCTCTTTCAGGGCCTAACTCTTTGGAAGGCCTTTCCGGCAGTACGACTACCGGACACATTCCGGAAGCAACAACCGATGCGGCAAGAAGCTAAGATGAACATGGGAACCGCCAGGTGGTCTCTAGTAATTCTTGATATACCCGTTTTTCACTCTTTATGCATAGCTTACCTTGGATGGGACATTTCGAATTGTCCTGCGTTCAGCTCATTGCACTACTTCTACCAGTACGCTTCGACGTATTATTCAAATAACAATGCATATTATTAATCTGTCATTGCATTATTTAAGTTTTTCTCTTTCTCTTATATGTCCATTTACGACATACCGCACCTGCACACTTGGGTACAGTCAGTACGCCAGGGGCTCTGGTTTACCCCATAATACGGCGCAAGAAGTCCGAACACTTTCGACAGTGCGGCACCCCGAACTTATAGCATTATATGCATCAGCTCCGAATCATGTCTTGGGTCAAATGTTGGGTTGCCCGGCTCCCATGCTTTGGTACCTTACGTTCCGCTATATCGGCTAAGGTAGCGGTGGGAGAACTACTGCGATTGTGCCCCGGTTCTTCCAGACGAGCACCTCAGTAGAGAAAGCCAAAAACTGACTGTCATGATAAGGCGAGAGACTGGTCGCTGTTCGAGAGGTCTCAAGTCCTTAAAGACTTTTTCCGCTTCGGGCGAGGAGTCGGCCTTGTCCGGCTTAGGCGTGTATAGCGCCCCAAATTCGGCCCTCCGAATACCAGGGGCTTCGCGAAAAATTTAAAATCATAGACTTCTATGGCTAAGTGAGAGTGATAAAGCATTATAGTCCGATTGCCTGGTTCGTTGTGCTGAACAACTCCCTTGGAGGACCCAAAATTGGGGTAAAGAGTGTTCAGGTTTATCCCGAACACCCCGGTACTAGTTACATGGGGGCAGAAGCTGATGACTGGCCAACTCTCAGATTTTATAAATGGCCGCACAGAAGGTAATATTTTAAATTAAGAAAGCGTCGCATGGCGCAAATGAACTCGTTTCATATTACAGGATCACGTGAGCATGTTCATTCAAAAATTACATCCTTGGCACACTCATCTGCCACTAGGCGGGATCCCTCCAAGAGTCCCTCATAATAATTCTCGGGGTGGCGATGCTCCTTGCCCTCTTGCGGCCCCTCCTTCACAAGCTTCACGGCGTCCAGCTTCGCCCAGTGCACCTTCGCCCGGGCAAAAGCCCTGCATGCACCTTCAATGCAGACGGACCGCTTGATGACCTCAAGCCGTGGGCGGGCTTCCACCAGCCGTCGCACCAGACCGAAGTAGCTGCAGGACAGGGGCTCGCCAGGCCACATACGGACTATAAGGCCCTTCATGGCCTGTTCGGCCGCCCTGTGAAGTTTGACCAACTGCTTCAGCTGGTCGCCCAAGGCCACGGGGTGTTCGGTCCCAGTATACTGAGACCAGAACAACTTCTCCGTTGAGCTCCCCTCCTCAGCCTGGTAAAATTCCGCGGCATCCAGCACACTGCGGGGAAGATCTGCAAACGCTCCTGGAGAGCTCCGAACTCGGGTAAGAAAAAGGAAATTCTACTTCACATGCTTGCTTTGCATATTGAATGCCTTACCTGCTACTTTCTTCTTCGCCTCATCAATCTCCTGGAGGGCCTTGTGGGCTTCGGCCTTGGCGCTCCGGACGCTTTCAAGCGCCTGCGCGAGCTCGGACTCTCGCGTTTTAGAGTCCAGCTCCAAGGACTCGTGCTTTTTGGTGAGAGCCTCGAGCTCTTGCTGCACCACGCCCACTCGGGCTTCTTGTTTCTCCCGTTCAATGCGTTCCTTGGACGCTTTGTCTTCGGCTGCGGACAACGCCCTCCTCAGGGTCTCCACCTCGGTCGTGGCCCCTGACAAATCCATGATGATCCTATTACTTTACACCCGAACTTCTTTTTAACTACATAGACGGGGGAATTTCTTACCTTTGCTCTCTTCAAGCTGCCTCTTGGTAAGGTCGAGCTCATCCTCGGACCACTTCATGTCCTGCTTCAGCGCATCGACCTCCACGGTACGTGCGGCAGCGGCCAGCAGTGAAGCCTGCACATACACATAGACATACTCTAATTAGACTCCTGAGTTATCATTTGATCCTCTACTCGGCTTTTCTTCACGAACGCCGAACAGAGCATCAGGGGCTACTATCTATGCGGTAATATTTTTATATTTTGAATGCTTACTTCAAAGCCTGTTAGGAGGCTGGCGCAAGCTTCGGTCAACCCGTTCTTGGCGGACTAAACCTTCTTAACCACCGCACTCATGATAGTGTGGTGTTCTTCATCGATGGAAGCGCTGTGAAGTGCTTCCAGCAAGTTGTCCGGTGCCTCTAGTTGGACAGAGGACACCGGCATGGATGGTTGGCCCCCCTTGACGGGGGACTGCCTGCCGGAGTCCGGAACCATCGAGGGTTCAGGCGTAGTGTCCGGCTGGGGCCCAAACTCGAAGCCCGTAGGAGCCTCGCTCCCTTGGTACCCAGGGTCAGGGAAGTCACCGCGAGGCGCCCCCAGGACCACCTCCCCTTGGCTTGGTGCCTGTTTAGACAACACCTCGGCGTTGTCCGTAGGGCGAGGGGTGGAAGCGGTCAGAACAGAACCAATGTTCATATCCGACGAGTCCAAAGAGCCGCTCGACGAGGGTACGTCGAGATGAGCTCGGGACGGACTGCATAATCATGTTCGGCATGAGGAAAGGCAGTACAATAAAACATATCATGAAGTACTATGGTGTCCGGACACTTACGACTTTGCCAGGGGCTTATCCCTGGGCAGCCACTCGCCGCCGCTGTCGACGGCCGTCGTGGCACAGTCCGGAAGGAGAGTCCTTCCCTTATTGGACCCTTCGGCCTCCCCGGATGGGTCGGCCTTCCTTTTTTTGTCTCCGCCGGCTGGGGGGAGAACTTTTCTCCTCCTCGTTTCTGTGGGAGGAGTGCATGTCGGACTCATCGGATGATGAGACCGACAGATCCATCTTGCGCCGGAGACCCTTTCAGGTCCCCGCGGCCTTCTTCTTGGCCGTCTTTTCCGGCACCTCGTAAGGTGCCGGGGTCAGCCTCTTCGTCAGAAGAGTGTTTGCCGGATCTTCGGGCAGGGGGGCTAGGCAATCAAGCTGCTCCGCTGTCTTTATCCAGTACTATTAGTGACATGGGAGCTTAGATCCTACACATAACTAAACCTGGGCAAATAAATACCCTGAGAAATATAAATGCTTACCGGACCGGCATGGTGCTTTGCGCTGAGTCCGCGGTCTTCGGTAAGAGGGGGAGGGATCTCGTCTCTCTTGAACAACACCCTCCAGACGTCCTTGTGCATCGTGTCGTAGAGCTCTCACACCATCTGGTGCTTGGCCAAGTCGAACTCCCACAAATTGAATGCCCATCGTTGGCACGGAAGGATCCGGCGGACGAGCATAACCTGGACCATGTTGACAAGTTTGACTTTCTTGTTCATCATGTTCTGGATACAGGTCTGGAGTCTGGTTAGCTCTGTTGAAGAACCCCAGGAAAAGCCCTTCTTTTTCCAGGAGGTGAGCCACGTGGGCATTCCAGATCGAAATTTGGGGGCCGCCACCCAGTTGGAATCGCGCGGCTCGGTGATGTAGAACCACCCTGATTGCCACCCCTTTACGGTATCCACGTAGGTACCCTCGAGCCAGATGACATTGGGCATCTTGCCCACCATGGTGCGTCTGCATTCTGCTTGCTGGCCTCCCACCACCTTCGGTTTGACATTGAAGGTTTTCAGCCATAGGCCGAACTGGGGCCTGATGCGGAGGAAGGCCTCGCACACGATGATAAACGCTGAGATGTTGAGGATAAAGTTGGGGGCCAGATCATGGAAATCCAGCCCGTAGTAGAACATGAGCCCGCGGACAAACGGGTGGAGAGGAAATCCTAGTCCGCGGATGAAATGGGTAAGAAAAACTACCCTCTCATGGGGTTCGGGCATTGGGACGATCTGCCACACATCGGGCAGCTGGTGCCCGATATCTGCGGCCAGATATCCGGCTTTCCGTAATTTTTTGACGTTCTCCTCCATGACGGAGGAGACCATCCACTTGCCTCCTGCTCCTGACATGCTTGGGGTGGTTTGAGAAGAAGAACGCGAGCTTGGGCGTTGGAGCTCGAGTGTGCGGGAATGGGAAAGCGAGAAGGAAGAAGGTGTGGGTGAAAAAAAGTAGATCTTTGTCCCTTTTATAAGGGCAGAGGAGGCGATAAGTCTCCCCACTTGCCTGGCAAAACCGCTTATTCCCCAGGCGCCGTAATTGATGGCGCGGTTGGGTTACCCACGTCCATATTGATGAGAATCCCGTGATAAGGGGAACACGATCTCTACTTTGACAAGACGTATCGAGAAAACCGCCTCGCGATGTGTGCGGAGCTGGTTGAGAAAAGCGGTTCGAATAATAACCGGGCCATGAAGTGATGTCATACTATCAAAACGTGTCAGCATATTGGATTTGTGGAAATATTATTCTCTCTATGGTGGTATGTGGAACTTATTTTGCAGGGTCGGACACTATCCTTGTATTCAAACTCTTCCGTGGTGTATTCGGAGAAGGAACCTGCCTTGCAATGCCGAAGACAATACTGCGCGCTGGACTCCTGTCGTCGAATGTGCTGGTTTAACTCCTGGATAAAAGCGGCAATTGATCTATCCTTTCTGATGCTGATCATCTCCTAGTGCTCATCTCGGCGCCCACAAATCTGGTAGATAGTATCTTTGAGATCATTGCAGTAGACCTCTCCAATGCGTCCATGGCGATGTGAGATGCCATGCTCTTTCCTAGACTCCAAGTTGGTGCATCAAAAGAAAACTCTATGGGCTCAGTGACTAGCATGAACGTCCTTCCTGGAACTATGCAAGTTATCCTTGTTTTACCTTCCTATGCAAGTTGATTCTTGTTCCCACAAGTTGTTTGCTCACAAAATCCCTATGCACAGGAAGTATGTTAGACTTAAATGTGCTAGTCATATTCTTCATGATGCTCTCTTTATGTTTCAATTCTTATCCTTTATGTGAGCATCATTGAAATCATCATGCCTAGCTAGGGGAGTTAAACGATAGCGCTTGTTGGGAGGCAACCCAATTTTATTCTTGTTCCTTGATTTTTGTTCCTGTTTAGTAATAAATAATTCATCTAGACTCTGTTTAGATGTGGTTTTATGCTTTTAATTAGTGTTTGTGCCAAGTAGAACCTTTGGGAAGACTTGGGAGAAGTCTTGTTGATCATGCTGTAAAAAACAGAAACTTTAGCGCTCACAAGAATTGCTGCCATTTTTATTTGGAGAGTGATATTTAGTTAATTCTTTTTGCAGATGATTAATAGATAAATTCCTCAGTTACATAAATTTATTTTAGAATTTTATGAGTTACAGAAGTATACGTTTGATTCAGATTACTACAGACTGTTCTATTTTTGACAGATTCTGTTTTTCATGTGTTGTTTACTTATTTTGATGAATCTATGGCTAGTAAAATAGTTTATAAACCATAGAGAAGTAGGAATACAGTAGGTTTACCACCAATATAAATAAATAATGAGTTCATTACAGTACCTTGAAGTGGTGATTTACTTTCTTATACTAACTGTACCGACCAGACCTCAAACGGTCCAATCTCTGTGCTCAGGTGTCATCCCTGGATCAGTAATGCTGACACCACACAGTACTTGAAGGATTTATAACAGAGTAGCAATCACACACTTATTACATCGAGTGTCTCAATAGAGAACTTATTACAATAAATATGGCTTAAGGCCATATACTAACGATAACAACGGAAGGCTTGGAAGATAAGCGAGTCCATCAACTCCAACGGCATCACTGAGTATAGAACCACGACCTAAAAACTCCTTAATCATCGTCTGAAAAGTCTGCAACATTAATGTTGCAGCCCGAAATGGGTCAACACATGGAATATGCTGGCAAGGTAACACATAGAGAGTAATGGAATGAAACAGCTATTCTATATGCATATTTGGCTGGTGGAAAGCTCTATGGTTACAGTTTTTGCGTAAAGCCAATTTTTCCCTGCTGCAAAGGAATAAATTTTATTTAACTATCATGGTAGTTGTTAAACATTGAGAATGTTTGGCAGCATTCTAAATCCCAATTAAGCATCATCATTAAACAAAACCCAACAAAATTAAATTTTAGAGTAACATGTTGAGATTCACATGATAATCCAAGTACTAGATACTCAAGATGTCCATAACCGGGGACACAGCTAACCATGATTAGTTTATACACTCTGCAGAGGTTTGCGCACTTTTCCCCACAAGACTCGATCGCCTCCGTTTGGTTTCTCGCACTACATGGTGTTTGAGAAGACGGATGACAGAGACATAGTCTTTCAGAAGCGCTAGCACCTTATGATGGATAGACCGTTACACCTACTTTCCCCTACATCTGCTAGTCTACCCTGTAAGAGTTCGCACGACTTAATCAACTATGCTAGAGCCCATAATAGCTTGTGGCTGCACACGGAAGTTTCTAGTTTGAAAAATCTCATGATCCCTTTGGGCCTGGGTGGCGGTCCATAAAGAAAAATAGGCAATCCTGGAATACCCAGGTACCTCAATCCACCCAGATGTGTGTTTAAGTTGCCACCTTAGATAAACCATTAATTAACAAACTCACATCTGTCATGGATATCACTCACCCAATCCACGTCTACTAGCATAGCATGGCATAATGGCAAACGTAGAAGTAACTCCCAAAGGTTTGATAATATAACAGGTAATAGGTACTACCTCAACTACTTCCCATCCCACAATTTAGTTAGATCCTAATCATGCAATGTTTGAGGATTGATCTAATGCAATAAAACTGGGTAGTAGGAGGTATGATCAAAGTGTTACTTGCCTTGCTGATGATCCGCGAAACCTAGAGGTTTGAAGTAACAGGCGGCGCACTCCGGGTATTCTATCACAGACAAACAAACAAGCATACAATAAGTATTTATCTAATGCACGGGTAAAACTCAAATAAGAGATCTAACCAGAAGGTTCAACTTAAGAACTCCGGTTTGCAAAAAGAATCAAATCAAACGAAGCAACGAAAGTCAAACGGCAAAAGAAACAAGCTTCGCTTACTATTCTGGATCTAGGGCAATTTTTACAGTGGCAAAAACTTGTTTGAGTTGGTTAAACGGATAGAGGGTTTCGAGACGAAACTCCAGGGGCTTGAATCGCCTGATTTCGATAAACGAACGAAAAGTTATACTAAAACAAAAATTGGATCAGGAATCGCGATCAGAAAAATTGCGGATTTAATCCGAGAAAAAAGAAAAACGACGAACGTTCGCTAGAACGAACGAACGGACGAACGCTCGCTATTTAAATAAATCGGAAAAATCGATCTATTAAAAAAACCAGAAACTAAAAAAACGAACAAAACTGTCAGAAAAACCGAACGGTTTTTCGGAAAAAAAACCCGGCGTCTAACAAAAAAACTACCCGGCAACTCCGGCGAGAATCCGGCGGCGGCAGCGGGGCTCCGGCGGCGGGGCGACGGGGCGGCGGTGCGATGGTGGCGCTGCGGCGGGGCGGCGGTGCGGCGATACAGCGGCGCTAGGGTTTGGGGCGGCGGGCTACGGGGTTGGGTGCCCCGGCTTTTAAAGGCCGGCCCCGGAGGAGTCCGGGCCTAACACGACCCGTAGGTCGGTTTCGTTTTTTAAATTATTCCGCGCAGAAAATCAAATAAAAGAAATACTAAACGGACTCCAAATATTTCGAAATAAATTTTCCCTGGCTTCTAAAATCAAGCCGCACAAGGTGAACATTTATTTGGGGGCCTAAATGCAATTTTGAAAAATGCACATTTTTCCTAAATTCAAATAAAATAACGAAAAACTCTAAAATAAAAAACTTATTTGATTTTATTATTAAATCCTCAATATTTCTTTATTTTGGGAAAGTCATTTTATTCCCTATCTCATATTTTTGTAATAGAAATAATTGATGATAAAATAATTAAAATCAAATGATCCTATTCTCAAAATTTGAGAAAACTCAAATATGAAAATAACAAAATCCCCAACTCTCTCCGTGGGTCCTTGAGTTGCGTAGAATTTCTAGGATCAAAACCAAAAGCAATTAAAAAATGATATGCATTGATGATCTAATGTATAACATTCCAAATTGAAAATTTGGGATGTTACAAACCTACCCCCCTTAAGATGAATCTCGCCCTCGAGATTCGGGTTGGCTAGAAAATAGGTGAGGTTGGTCCTTGAGCAAATCTTCCTCTCGCTCCCAGGTGGCTTATCCTCCGTGTGGTGGCTCCACTGAACCTTACAAAACTTGATAACCTTGCTGCGGGTGACTCGACTGGCATACTCTAGAATGTTAATTGGTTTCTCCTCATAGGTCAAATCACTGTCCAACTGAATTGCTTCCAGTGGTACTGTGTCTCTCAAGGGTATGTAAGCCATCTACGCGTGGCACTTCTTCAACTGAGAAACGTGGAACACATCATGAACTCCTGACAATCCTTCGGGCAATTCCAACTTGTAGGCCACTTATCCCATACGTTCCAATACTCGGTATGGTCCTACAAATCGTGGCGCTAATTTTCCCTTAACACCAAAGCGCTTTATTCCCCGAAGTGGGGATACTCGAAGATAAACGGTCTCCGACTACGTAAACTGTCTCCTTGCGTTTAGAATCTGCATAACTCTTCTGCCTGGACTGGGCTACCTTAAGCCTATCGCGAATCAATTTCACTTTCTGTTCAGACTCCTTAATCAGATCCGGTCCAAACAACTGGCGGTCTCCAACTTCATCCCACGACAATGGTGTCCTGCACCTCCTTCCGTACAAGGCTTCGAAAGGGGCCATCTTTAAACTGGATTGATAGCTGTTGTTGTAAGAGAACTCTGCATACGGCAAATTCTCGTCCCAACTAGATCCATAATCTAGCGCACAAGCTCTCAGCATATCCTCCAAAATCTGATTGACTCTCTCGGTCTGTCCATCTATTTTTGGATGAAAAGCTGTGCTGAACTCTAGCCTGGTACCCAAAGTTTCGTGCAACTGATTCCAGAACTTTGAGGTAAACCGGGTTCCTTTATCTGATACTATACTCCTCGAAACTCCATGTAAGCATACAATCCTGGTCATGTATATCTTTGCCAACTTAGCACTGGTGTAAGTGGTCTTTACCGGGATGAAATGAGCTACTTTAGTCAACCGATCAACTACAACCCAAATCGAGTCATAGCCTGAACGAGCCCTGGGTAATCCCGTGATAAAATCCATGCCTAACTTATCCCACTTCCATTCGAGTATCGGCAATGGCTGTAGCAATCCTGATGGCTTCTGATGCTCTATCTTTACTCTCTGACATACATCACAAACTGCTACATACTCCGCAATATCTTTCTTCATTCCGGTCCACCAGAAAATATCCTTCAAATCCAAATACATCTTGGTATTTCCTGGGTGAATCGAATATGGTGAATCGTGTGCCTCTTGCAGAATCAACTTCCTGATCTCCGGGTCATTGGGCACATAAACACGGTCTTCAAACCATAGGGTGTCGTGCTCATCCTCACGAAATACTTTAGCCTTTCCTTCACTCATTTTCTCCCTTATAGAGGCAATCTCCTTGTCAGTCTTCTAAGCTTCTCTGATTCTATCCATCAAAGTTGACTGAATCTCCAATGCTGCTACATAGCCTCTCAGAACTATTTCCAAACATAGCTCACGAAGATTTTTGGCTAACTCCCTTGGTAATTCTCCCGTCATTAGGGTGTTGACGTGGCTCTTACGGCTTAATGCGTCAGCTACTACGTTAGCCTTTCCGGGATGGTAATGCAATCTCATATCATAATCCTTGATGAGCTCCAACCATCTCCTTTGTCTGAGGTTTAACTCCTTCTGCGTGAAAATGTATTTCAAACTCTTGTGATCCGTGTACACCTCGCAATGATTTCCAATGAGGAAATGTCTCCATGTTTTCAATGCATGCACTACGGCTGCTAACTCCACATCATGCGTAGCATAATTCAATTCATGCGGTTTCAGTTGTCGTGAGGCATATGAAACAACTCTCCCTTCCTACATAAGCACTGCTCCAAGTCCTTTACGTGAAGCGTCGCAATACACCTCATAATCCTTGGTCTGGTCTAGCAAAATCAACACTGGTGAAGTAACCAAACGTTTCTTCAACTCTTGGAAACTAACCTCACACTCCTCAGTCCATATGAACTTGGTATCCTTCTTCAACAACTCAGTCATAGGCTTCGCAATCTTTGAGAAATTCTCAATAAATCTCCGATAGTATCTTGCGAGTCCAAGGAAACTCCGGATCTCGCCAACTATGGTTGGTGCTTCCCACTTGGTCACGGTATCAACTTTAGTGGGATCTACTGATATACCTTCTCCGGATATAATGTGTCCGAGGAATCCTACTTCCTTCAACCAAAACTCACATTTGCTGAACTTGGCATACAACTGATGTTCTCTGAGCTTCTCAAGTACCAATCGCAAATGTTCCTTATGCTCCTCTTCATTCTTCGAGTAAACCAGGATATCATCAATGAACACCATAACGAACTTATCCAAGAACTCCATAAACACTTTGTTCATCATGTTCATAAAATACGCAGGTGCGTTAGTCAGACCAAATGACATAACGGTATACTCGTACAACCTACCTGGTGGTAAAAGTTGTCTTAGGTATATCCTGTTCTCGAATCTTTAACTGGTGGTATCCTGATCGCAGATCGATCTTGGAAAATACCTTAGCTCCTTGCAATCGATCAAACAGATCATTGATCATGGGTAGTGGGTACTTGTTCTTGATCGTTACTTCATTCAACCCACAATAATCAACAACCATCCTTAATGATCCATCCTTTTTCTCTACTAGAAGTACTGGTGATCCCCAAGGCGACAAACTTGGGCGAATGTAACCTTTATCCATTAACTCCTTAATCTGCTTCTTAATCTCCACCAAATCCTTTGCAGGCATACTGTATGGTGTCTTCGATATTGGCCCTGTGCCTGGCAATAGCTCAATCAAAAACTCAATATCTCTATCCGGTGGCATGCCTGGCAACTCTTCTGGAAATACTTCAGGGAAATCCCTTACCACTGGTACTTCCTCCTGCACAACTCCTGTTAAACAATTTACTTGAGTCCCTTTTGGCACATGTCGGGTTACATACTTGATCCTTCTCCCATCTGGGGTGGTAAGCAAAATTGTCTTACTGGCGCAATCGATGTTTCCTCCATATATCGACAGCCAATCCATACCCAGAATTACATCCAATCCTTGTGATTCCAAGATGATTAAATCCGAGGGAAACACATGCCTACCTATACTCAATGGCACTTGAAAACATCCTTCACTGGCCATATACTCCGCTCCTGGTGAGCTTACTAGCATAGGTGTTCTAAGAACCTTAGTGGGCAGGTTATACTTATCCACAAATCCCCTTGATATGTATGAATGCGATGCACCAGTATCAAAAAGAACGAGTGCAGTAAATGACTTAACCAAAAACTTACCGATTACGACATCCGTCTGCTCTTCAACCTCCTCCATGTTAATGTGGTTCACCTATCCCCTGTTGAAAGGGTTCGGCTTCTTCCCAGAGCTTCCATTGCCATTCTGGCCTTCAGGACATTCATTGGCATAATGTCCGGTCTTCTAACACTTAAAGCAAGTGACTTGGCTCAGGTCTTTCTTGGCTGGGGTTGATGGGTTGGTACGGTTCTGGCCGTTTCTTCCTCCATTGCCATTACCATTCTTGGTGCCGTTGTGATTGTGCGAGCTACCTCCTCCATGGGTATGCTGAAAATGTCCTCCCGATCTAGGGGTAAAACATGGCTTCTGCTGAGCTCCTGAATTGTACTTCCCTTGTCCATACTTCCTCTTGCGATTCTCAATTTGCTGCTGCTTGCCTTCAATCATAAGAGCACGATCTACCAACTCCTGGTAGTTGTTGAAGGTTGCTATCATCAACTACATGCTCAACTCATCATTCAGTCCTTCCAGAAACTTCTCCTGCTTTGGTGCATCCGTAGCAACGTCATCTGGGGCATAACATGCTAATTTACTAAAGTCCTCCACATACTGGCCAACTGTCCGTCCTCCTTGGCGCAAGTTGCGAAACTCACACTTCTTCATGGCCATAGCTCCTGCTGAAACATGGGCAGTTCGAAAAGCCTGCTGAAACTGGTCCCATGTAACAGTGTCGACAGGGAAAGTGGCTGTGAAATTCTCCCACCATGATGTTGCGGGTCCTTCAAGCTGATGTGCGGCAAACTTCACCTTCTCCGCATCTGTGCATCATGCGGTGGTCAACTCTCTAGCTGTCTTGCGGGGCCAATCATCTGCTACTATCGGCTCGGTGCTACTGGAAAACACTGGCGGATTTAGCCTAAGGAAACGGGCTAAGTGATCAACAGGTGGTGGTGGTGGTGGGTTGTTGTTATTGTTCCCCTGATTCTGATTCTGGACTAGCAACTGCATCAATGTGTTCTGCTGCTGGATCAACTGGGTGAGCTCCGGTGGAAAGGTAAATCCGGGGTCACGTCTCGGAGGCATCTGAGGGTTTAGAAAAGATGAGATTTAAGAATAGAGGGGGTCTAAAGAGAAAAACACTACCCATATGCACATGAGGCAAAAGCAAACAATTCACTTCATTTAATCAAACAAGGGCATACAATTTATCTAGCTATCATAAAAGTGTTCGGACTACTGTATTTACATGGTGGACTACTACTGATGAGGTGGTCTACTAGAAATATTCTTCGGTTGCAGACTCCATGATATCTGCTCCGGCTTCATCAACATAGTCATCATCGCTATCATCTGGATCCGAGTCGGTGTCGTCGATGATGATGTAGTCTTCCAGGCGAATCTCCTTGGGTTCTTTGTCTTCGTCTACTGGTGTAGGGCCTCCCATAAATATTCTGATCTTCTTGATCAGATCGTCTTCTTCTCCACTAATACTTCAATTTCTTCTTCATAATATTCACGTGTAGCCTTGAGTTCTTCCTCCAGTTCCTTGATTCTTGTCCTTGCTTTCTTCAGGTCTATCATGTCGGTGCACATCTAGTTCTCCTGTCGTCGAATGTGCTGGTTTAACTCCTGGATAAAATCGGCAATTGATCTATCCTTTCTGATGCTGATCATCTCCCAGTGCTCATCTCGGCGCCCACAAATCTGGTAGATAGTATCTTTGAGATCATTGCGGTAGACCTCTCCAATGCATCCATGGCGATGTGAGCTGCCATGCTCTTTCCTAGACTCCAAGTTGGTGCATCAAAAGAAAACTCTATGGGCTCAGTGACTGGCATGAACGTCCTTCCTGGAACTATGCAAGTTATCCTTGTTTTACCTTCCTATGCAAGTTGATTCTTGTTCCCACAAGTTGTTTGCTCACAAAATCCCTATGCACAGGAAGTATGTTAGACTTAAATGTGCTAGTCATATTCTTCATGATGCTCTCTTTATGTTTCAATTCTTATCCTTTATGTGAGCATCATTGAAATCATCATGCCTAGCTAGGGGAGTTAAACGATAGCGCTTGTTGGGAGGCAACCCAATTTTATTCTTGTTCCTTGATTTTTGTTCCTGTTTAGTAATAAATAATTCATCTAGACTCTGTTTATATGTGGTTTTATGCTTTTAATTAGTGTTTGTGCCAAGTAGAACCTTTGGGAAGACTTGGGAGAAGTCTTGTTGATCATGCTGTAAAAAACAGAAACTTTAGCGCTCACGAGAATTGCTGCCATTTTTATTTGGAGAGTGATATTTAGTTAATTCTTTTTGCAGATGATTAATAGATAAATTCCTCAGTTCCATAAATTTATTTTAGAATTTTATTAGTTACAGAAGTATATGTTTGATTCAGATTACTACAGACTGTTCTGTTTTTGATAGATTCTGTTTTTCATGTGTTGTTTACTTATTTTGATGAATCTATGGCTAGTAAAATAGTTTATAAACCATAGAGAAGTTGGAATACAGTAGGTTTACCACCAATATAAATAAATAATGAGTTCATTACAGTACCTTGAAGTGGTGATTTACTTTCTTATACTAAATGTACCGACCAGACCTCAAACGGTCCAATCTCTGTGCTCAGGTGTCATCCCTAGATCAGTAATGCTGACACCACACAGTACTTGAAAGATTTATAACAGAGTAGCAATCACACACTTATTACATCGAGTGTCTCAATAGAGAACTTACTACAATAAATATGGCTTAAGGCCATATACTAACGATAACAACGGAAGGCTTGGAAGATAAGCGAGTCCATCAACTCCAACGGCATCACTGAGTATAGAACCACGACCTAAAAACTCCTTAATCGTCGTCTGAAAAGTCTGCAACATTAATGTTGCAGCCCGAAACGGGTCAACACATGGAATATGCTGGCAAGGTAACACATAGAGAGTAATGGAATGAAACAGCTATTCTATATGCATATTTGGCTGGTCGAAAGCTCTATGGTTACAGTTTTTGCGTAAAGCCAATTTTTCCCTACTGCAAAGGAATAAATTTTATTTAACTATCATGGTAGTTTTTAAACATTGAGAATGGTTGACAACATTCTCAATCCCAATTAAGCACCATCATTAAACAAAACCCAACAAAATTAAATTTTAGAGTAACATGTTGAGATTCACATGATAATCCAAGTACTAGATACTCAAGATGTCCATAACCAGGGACACGGCTAACCATGATTAGTTTATACACTCTGCAGAGGTTTACGCACTTTTCCCCACAATACTCGATCGCCTCCATTTGGTTTCTCGCACTACATGGTGTTTGAGAAGACGGATGGCCGCGACATAGTCTTTCAGAAGCGCTAGCACCTTATGATGGATAGACCATTACACCTACTTTCCCCTACATCTGCTAGTCTACCCTGTAAGAGTTCGCACGACTTAATCAACTATGCTAGAGCCCATAATAGCTTGTGGCTGCACACGGAAGTTTCTAGTTTGAAAAATCTCATGATCCCTTTGGGCCTGGGTGGTGGTCCATAAAGAAAAATAGGCAATCCTGGAATACCCAGGTACCTCAATCCACCCAGATGTGTGTTTAAGTTGCCACCTTAGATAAACCATTAATTAACAAACTCACATCTGTCATGGATATCACTCACCCAATCCACGTCTACTAGCATAGCATGGCATAATGGCAAACGTAGAAGTAACTCCCAAAGGTTTGATAATATAACAGGTAATAGGTACTACCTCAACTACTTCCCATCCCACAATTTAGTTAGATCCTAATCATGCAATGTTTGAGGATTGATCTAATGCAATAAAATTGGGTAGTAGGAGGTATGATCAAAGTGTTACTTGCCTTGCTGATGATCCGCGAAACCTAGAGGTTTGAAGTAACAGGCGGCGCACTCCGGGTATTCTATCGCAGACAAACAAACAAGCATACAATAAGTATTTATCTAATGCACAGGTAAAACTCAAATAAGAGATCTAACCAGAAGGTTCAACTTAAGAACTCCGGTTTGCAAAAAGAATCAAATCAAACGAAGCAACGAAAGTCAAACGGCAAAAGAAACAGGCTTCATTTACTATTCTGGATCTAGGGCAATTTTTACAGTGGCAAAAACTTGTTTGAGTTGGTTAAACGGATAGAGGGTTTCGAGACGAAACTCTAGGGGCTTGAATCGCCTGATTTCGATAAAAGAGCGAAAAGTTTTACTAAAACAAAAATTGGATCAGGAATCACGATCAGAAAAATTGCGGATTTAATCCGAGAAAAAAGAAAAATGACGAACGTTCGCTAGAACGAACGAACGGACGAACGCTCGCTATTTAAATAAATTGGAAAAACCGATCTATTAAAAAAACCAGAAACTAAAAAAACAAACAAAACTGTAGGAAAAACCGAACGGTTTTTCGGAAAAAAACCCGGCGTCTAACAAAAAAACTACCCGGCAACTCCGGCGAGAATCCGGCGGCGGCGGTGGGGCTCCGGCGGCGGGGCGACGGGGCGGCGACGCGGTGGTGGCGCTGCGGCGGGGCGGCGGTGCGGCGACGCAGCGGCGCTAGGGTTCGGGGCGGCGGGCTACGGGGTCGGGTGCCTCGGCTTTTAAAGGCCGGCCCCGGAGGAGTCCGGGCCTAACACGGCCCGTAGGTCGGTTTCGTTTTTTAAATTATTCCGCGCAGAAAATCAAATAAAAGAAATACTAAACGGACTCCAAATATTTCGAAATAAATTTTCCCAGGCTTCTAAAATCAAGCCGCACAAGGTGAACATTTATTTGGGGGCCTAAATGCAATTTTGAAAAATGCACATTTTTCCTAAATTCAAATAAAATAACGAAAAACTCTAAAATAAAAAACTTATTTGATTTTATTATTAAATCCTCAATATTTCTTTATTTTGGGAAAGTCATTTTATTCCCTATCTCATATTTTTGTAATAGAAATAATTGATGATAAAATAATTAAAATCAAATGATCCTATTCTCAAAATTTGAGAAAACTCAAATATGAAAATAACGAAATCCCCAACTCTCTCCGTGGGTCCTTGAGTTGCGTAGAATTTCTAGGATCAAAACCAAAAGCAATTAAAATATGATATGCATTGATGATCTAATGTATAACATTCCAAATTGAAAATTTGGGATGTTACAAACCTACCCCCCTTAAGATGAATCTCGCCCTCGAGATTCGGGTTGGCTAGAAAATAGGTGAGGTTGGTCCTTGAGCAAATCTTCCTCTCGCTCCCAGGTGGCTTATCCTCCGTGTGGTGGCTCCACTGAACCTTACAAAACTTGATAACCTTGCTGCGGGAGACTCAACTGGCATACTCTAGAATGTTAATTGGTTTCTCCTCATAGGTCAAATCACTGTCCAACTGAATTGCTTCCAATGGTACTGTGTCTCTCAAGGGTATGTCAGCCATCTACGCGTGGCACTTCTTCAACTGAGAAACGTGGAACACATCATGAACTCCTGACAATCCTTCGGGCAATTCCAACTTGTAGGCCACTTATCCCATACGTTCCAATACTCGGTATGGTCCTACAAATAGTGGCGCTAATTTTCCCTTAACACCAAAGCGCTTTATTCCCCGAAGTGGGGATACTCGAAGATAAACGGTCTCCGACTACGTAAATTGTCTCCTTGCGTTTAGAATCTGCATAACTCTTCTGCCTGGACTGGGCTACCTTAAGCCTATCGTGAATCAATTTCACTTTCTGTTCAGACTCCTTAATCAGATCCGGTCCAAACAACTGGCGGTCTCCAACTTCATCCCACGACAATGGTGTCCTGCACCTCCTTCCGTACAAGGCTTCGAAAGGGGCCATCTTTAAACTGGATTGATAGCTATTGTTGTAAGAGAACTCTGCATACGGCAAATTCTCGTCCCAACTAGATCCATAATCTAGCGCACAAGCTCTCAGCATATCCTCCAAAATCTGATTGACTCTCTCGGTCTGTCCATCTGTTTTTGGATGAAAAGCTGTGCTGAACTCTAGCCTGGTACCCAAAGTTTCGTGCAACTGATTCCAGAACTTTAAGGTAAACCGGGTTCCTTTATCTGATACTATACTCCTCGAAACTCCATGTAAGCATACAATCCTGGTCATGTATATCTTTGCCAACTTAGCACTGGTGTAAGTGGTCTTTACCGGGATGAAATGAGCTACTTTAGTCAACCGATCAACTACAACCCAAATCGAGTCATAGCCTGAACGAGCCCTGGGTAATCCCGTGATAAAATCCATGCCTAACTTATCCCACTTCCATTCGAGTATCGGCAATGGCTGTAGCAATCCTGCTGGCTTCTGATGCTCTATCTTTACTCTCTGACATACATCACAAACTGCTACATACTCCGCAATATCTTTCTTCATTCCGGTCCACCAGAAAATATCCTTCAAATCCAAATACATCTTGGTATTTCTTGGGTGAATCGAATATGGTGAATCGTGTGCCTCTTGCAGAATCAACTTCCTGATCTCCGGGTCATTGGGCACATAAACACGGTCTTCAAACCATAGGGTGTCGTGCTCATCCTCACGAAATACTTTAGCCTTTCCTTCACTCATTTTCTCCTTTATAGAGGCAATCTCCTTGTCAGTCTTCTAAGCTTCTCTGATTCTATCCATCAAAGTTGACTGAATCTCCAATGCTGCTACATAGCCTCTCAGAACTATTTCCAAACATAGCTCATGAAGATTTTTGGCTAACTCCCTTGGTAATTCTCCCGTCATTAGGGTGTTGACGTGGCTCTTACGGCTTAATGTGTCAGCTACTACGTTAGCCTTTCCGGGATGGTAATGCAATCTCATATCATAATCCTTGATGAGCTCCAACCATCTCCTTTGTCTGAGGTTTAACTCCTTCTGCGTGAAAATGTATTTCAAACTCTTGTGATCCGTGTACACCTCGCAATGATTTCCAATGAGGAAATGTCTCCATGTTTTCAATGCATGCACTACGGCTGCTAACTCCACATCATGCGTAGCATAATTCAATTCATGCGGTTTCAGTTGTCGTGAGGCATATGAAACAACTCTCCCTTCCTACATAAGCACTGCTCCAAGTCCTTTACGTGAAGCGTCGCAATACACCTCATAATCCTTGGTCTGGTCTAGCAAAATCAACACTGGTGAAGTAACCAAACGTTTCTTAAACTCTTGGAAACTAACCTCACACTCCTTAGTCCATACGAACTTGGTATCCTTCTTCAACAACTCAGTCATAGGCTTCGCAATCTTTGAGAAATTCTCAATAAATCTCCGATAGTATCTTGCGAGTCCAAGGAAACTCCGGATCTCGCCAACTATGGTTGGTGCTTCCCACTTGGTCACGGTATCAACTTTAGTGGGATCTACTGATATACCTTCTCCGGATATAACGTGTCCGAGGAATCCTACTTCCTTCAACCAAAACTCACATTTGCTGAACTTGGCATACAACTGATGTTCTCTGAGCTTCTCAAGTACCAATCGCAAATGTTCCTTATGCTCCTCTTCATTCTTCGAGTAAACCAGGATATCATCAATGAACACCACAACGAACTTATCCAAGAACTCCATAAACACTTTGTTCATCATGTTCATAAAATAGGCAGGTACATTAGTCAGACCAAATGACATAACGGTATACTCGTACAACCCATACCTGGTGGTAAAAGCTGTCTTAGGTATATCCTGTTCTCGAATCTTCAACTGGTGGTATCCTGATCGCAGATCGATCTTGGAAAATACCTTAGCTCCTTGCAATCGATCAAACAGATCATTGATCATGGGTAGTGGGTACTTGTTCTTGATCGTTACTTCATTCAACCCACGATAATCAACAACCATCCTTAACGATCCATCCTTTTTCTCTACTAGAAGTACTGGTGATCCCCAAGGCGACAAACTTGGGCGAATGTAACCTTTATCCAGTAACTCTTTAATCTGCTTCTTAATCTCCACCAAATCCTTTGTAGGCATCCTGTATGGTCTCTTCGATATTGGCCCTGTGCCTGGCAATAGCTCAATCAAAAACTCAATATCTCTATCCGGTGGCATGCCTGGCAACTCTTCTGGAAATACTTCAGGGAAATCCCTTACCACTGGTACTTCCTCCTGCACAACTCCTGTTAAACAATTTACTTGAGTCCCTTTTGGCACATGTCGGGTTACATACTTGATCCTTCTCCCATCTGGGGTGGTAAGCAAAATTGTCTTACTGGCGCAATCGATGTTTCCTCCATATATCGACAGCCAATCCATACCCAGAATTACATCCAATCCTTGTGATTCCAAGATGATTAAATCCGAGGGAAACACATGCCTACCTATACTCAATGGCACTTGAAAACATCCTTCACTGACCATATACTCCGCTCCTGGTGAGCTTACTAGCATAGGTGTTCTAAGAACCTTAGTGGGCAGGTTATACTTATCCGCAAATCCCCTTGATATGTATGAATGCGATGCACCAGTGTCAAAAAGAACGAGTGCAGTAAATGACTTAACCAAAAACTTACCGATTACGACATCCGGCTGCTCTTCAACGTCCTCCACGTTAACGTGGTTCACCTATCCCCTGTTGAAAGGGTTCGGCTTCTTCCCAGAGCTTCCATTGCCATTCTGGCCTTCAGGACATTCATTGGCATAATGTCCGGTCTTCTAACACTTAAAGCAAGTGACTTGGCTCAGGTCTTTCTTGGCTGGGGTTGATGGGTTGGTACGGTTCTAGCCGTTGCTTCCTCCATTGCCATTACCATTCTTGGTGCCGTTGTGATTGTGTGAGCTACCTCCTCCATGGGTATGCTGAAAATGTCCTCCCGATCTAGGGGTAAAACGTGGCTTCTGCTGAGCTCCTGAATTGTACTTCCCTTGTCCATACTTCCTCTTGTGATTCTCAATTTGCTGCTGTTTGCCTTCAATCATAAGAGCACGATCTACCAACTCCTGGTAGTTGTTGAAGGTTGCTATCATCAACTACATGCTCAACTCATCATTCAGTCCTTCCAGAAACTTCTCCTGCTTTGCTGCATCCGTAGCAACGTCATCTGGGGCATAACGTGCTAATTTACCAAAGTCCTCCACATACTGGCCAACTGTCCGTCCTCCTTGGCGCAAGTTGCGAAACTCACACTTCTTCATGGCCATAGCTCCTGCTGAAACATGGGCAGTTCGAAAAGCCTGCTGAAACTGGTCCCATGTAACAGTGTCGACAGGGAAAGTGGCTGTGAAATTCTCCCACCATGATGCTGCGGGTCCTTCAAGCTGATGTGCGGCAAACTTCACCTTCTCCGCATCTGTGCATCCTACGGTGGTTAACTCTCTAGCTGTCTTGCGGGGCCAATCATCTGCTACTATCGGCTCGGTGCTACTGGAAAACACTAGCGGATTTAGCCTAAGAAAACGGGCTAAGTGATCAACAGGTGGTGGGTTGTTGTTATTGTTCCCCTGATTCTGATTCTGGACTAGCAACTGCATCAATGTGTTCTGCTGCTGGATCAACTGGGTGAGCTCCGGTGGAAAGGTAAATCCGGGGTCACGTCTCGGAGGCATCTGAGGGTTTAGAAAAGATGAGATTTAAGAATAGAGGGGGTCTAAAGAGAAAAACACTACCCATATGCACATGAGGCAAAAGCAAACAATTCACTTCATTTAATCAAACAAGGGCATACAATCGATCTAGCTATCGTAAAAGTGTTCGGACTACTGTATTTACATGGTGGACTACTACTGATGAGGTGGTCTACTAGAAATATTCTTCGGTTGCAGACTCCATGATATCTGCTCCGGCTTCATCAACATAGTCATCATCGCTATCATCTGGATCCGAGTCGGTGTCGTCGATGATGATGTAGTCTTCCAGGCGAATCTCCTTGGGTTCTTTGTCTTCATCTACTGGTGTAGGGCCTCCCATAAATATTCTGATCTTCTTGATCAGATCGTATTCTTCTCCACCAATACTTCAATTTCTTCTTCATAATATTCACGTGTAGCCTTGAGTTCTTCCTCCAGTTCCTTGATTCTTGTCCTTGCTTTCTTCAGGTCTATCATGTCGGTGCACATCTAGTTCTCCTGTCGTCGAATGTGCTGGTTTAACTCCTGGATAAAATCGGCAATTGATCTATCCTTTCTGATGCTGATCATCTCCCAGTGCTCATCTCGGTGCCCACAAATCTGGTAGATAGTATCTTTGAGATCATTGCGGTAGACCTCTCCAATGCGTCCATGGCGATGTGAGCTGCCATGCTCTTTCCTAGACTCCAAGTTGGTGCATCAAAAGAAAACTCTATGGGCTCAGTGACTGGCATGAACGTCCTTCCTGGAACTATGCAAGTTATCCTTGTTTTACCTTCCTATGCAAGTTGATTCTTGTTCCCACAAGTTGTTTGCTCACAAAATCCCTATGCACAGGAAGTATGTTAGACTTAAATGTGCTAGTCATATTCTTCATGATGCTCTCTTTATGTTTCAATTCTTATCCTTTATGTGAGCATCATTGAAATCATCATGCCTAGCTAGGGGAGTTAAACGATAGCGCTTGTTGGGAGGCAACCCAATTTTATTCTTGTTCCTTGATTTTTGTTCCTGTTTAGTAATAAATAATTCATCTAGACTCTGTTTAGATGTGGTTTTATGCTTTTAATTAGTGTTTGTGCCAAGTAGAACCTTTGGGAAGACTTGGGAGAAGTCTTGTTGATCATGCTGTAAAAAACAGAAACTTTAGCGCTCACGATAATTGCTGCCATTTTTATTTGGAGAGTGATATTTAGTTAATTCTTTTTGCAGATGATTAATAGATAAATTACTCAGTTCCATAAATTTATTTTAGAATTTTATTAGTTACAGAAGTATACGTTTGATTCAGATTACTACAGACTGTTCTGTTTTTGATAGATTCTGTTTTTCATGTGTTGTTTACTTATTTTGATGAATCTATGGCTAGTAAAATAGTTTATAAACCATAGATAAGTTGGAATACAGTAGGTTTACCACCAATATAAATAAATAATGAGTTCATTACAGTACCTTGAAGTGGTGATTTACTTTCTTATACTAAATGTACCGACCAGACCTCAAACGGTCCAATCTCTGTGCTCAGGTGTCATCCCTGGATCAGTAATGCTAACACCACACAGTACTTGAAAGATTTATAACAGAGTAGCAATCACACACTTATTACATCGAGTGTTTCAATAGAGAACTTACTACAATAAATATGGCTTAAGGCCATATACTAACGATAACAACGGAAGGCTTGGAAGATAAGCGAGTCCATCAACTCCAACGGCATCACTGAGTATAGAACCACGACCTAAAAACTCCTTAATCATCGTCTGAAAAGTCTGCAACATTAATGTTGCAGCCCGAAACGGGTCAACACATGGAATATGCTGGCAAGGTAACACATAGAGAGTAATGGAATGAAACAGCTATTCTATATGCATATTTGGCTGGTCGAAAGCTCTATGGTTACAGTTTTTGCGTAAAGCCAATTTTTCCCTACTGCAAAGGAATAAATTTTATTTAACTATCATGGTAGTTTTTAAACATTGAGAATGGTTGACAACATTCTCAATCCCAATTAAGCACCATCATTAAACAAAACCCAACAAAATTAAATTTTAGAGTAACATGTTGAGATTCACATGATAATCCAAGTACTAGATACTCAAGATGTCCATAACCAGGGACACGGCTAACCATGATTAGTTTATACACTCTGCAGAGGTTTGCGCACTTTTCCCCACAATACTCGATCGCCTCCATTTGGTTTCTCGCACTACATGGTGTTTGAGAAGACGGATGACCGCGACATAGTCTTTCAGAAGCACTAACACCTTATGATGGATAGACCATTACACCTACTTTCCCCTACATCTGCTAGTCTACCCTATAAGAGTTCGCAGGACTTAATCAACTATGCTAGAGCCCATAATAGCTTGTGGCTGCACACGGAAGTTTCTAGTTTGAAAAATCTCATGATCCCTTTGGGCCTGGGTGGCGGTCCATAAAGAAAAACAGGCAATCCTGGAATACCCAGGTACCTCAATCCACCCAGATGTGTGTTTACGTTGCCACCTTAGATAAACCATTAATTAAAAAACTCACATCTGTCATGGATATCACTCACCCAATCCACGTCTACTAGCATAGCATGGCATAATGGCAAACGTAGAAGTAACTCCCAAAGGTTTGATAATATAACAGGTAATAGGTACTACCTCAACCACTTCCCATCCCACAATTTAATTAGATCCTAATCATGCAATGTTTGAGGATTGATCTAATGCAATAAAACTGGGTAGTAGGAGGTATGAACAAAGTGTTACTTGCCTTGGTGATGATCCGCGAAACCTAGAGATTCGAAGTAACAGACGGCGCACTCTGGGTATTCTATCACAGACAAACAAACTAGCATACAATAAGTATTCATCTAATGCACGGGTAAAACTCAAATAAGAGATCTAACCAGAAGGTTCAACTTAAGAACTCCAGTTTGCAAAAAGAATCAAATCAAACGAAGCAACGAAAGTCAAACGACAAAAGAAACAGGCTTTGTTTACTATTCTGGATCTAGGGAAATTTTTATAGTGGCAAAAACTTGTTTGAGTTGGTTAAACGGATAGAGGGTTTCGAGACGAAACTCCAGGCGCTTGAATCGCCTGATTCTGATAAACGAGCAAAAAGTTATACTAAAACGAAAATCGGATTAGGAATCGCGATCAGAAAAATCGCGGATTTAATCCGAGAAAAAAGAAAAACGACGAACGTTCGCTAGAACGAACGAACGGACGAACGCTTGCTATTTAAATAAATCGAAAAAACCAATCTATTAAAAAAACCGAAACTAAAAAAACGAACAAAATCGTCAGAAAAACCGAACGGTTTTTTGGAAAAAAAAACCGGCGTCTAACAAAAAAAACTACCCGGCAACTCCAGCAAGAATCCGGCGGCAGCGGCAGGGCTCCGGCGGCGGTCGGCGGCGGGGCGGCGGCGCGGCGACGCAGCGGCTGCGGTTGCGCTAGGGTTCGGGGCGGCGGGCTGCGGGGTCGGGTGCCCCGACTTTTAAAGGCCGGCCCCGTAGGAGTCCGGGCCTAACACGGCCCGTAGGTCGGTTTCGTTTTTTTAAATTATTGCATGCAGAAAATCAAATAAAATAAATACTAAAAGGACTCCAAAAATTTCGAAATAAATTTTCCCGGGCTTCTAAAATCAAACCGCACAAGGTGAACATTTATTTGGGGCCTAAATGCAATTTTGAAAAACACACATTTTTACTAAATTCAAATAAAATAACGAAAAACTCCGAAATAAAAAACTTATTTGATTTTATTATTAAATCCTCAATATTTCTTTATTTTGGGAAAGTCATTTTATTTACTCTCTCATATTTTTGTAATAGAAATAATTGACGATAAAATAATTAAAATTAAATGATCCTATTCTCAAAATTTGAGAAAACTCAAATATGAAAATAACGAAATCCCCAACTCTCTCCGTGGGTCCTTGAGTTGGGTAGAATTTCTAGGACCAAAACCAAAAGAAATTAAAATATGATATGCATTGATGATCTAATGTATAACATTCCAAATTGAAAATTTGGGATGTTACACTAACGGAGGTTACGAGTTTTCTGTTGTAAAGTTTTCAAGTTTTGGGTAAAGATTCGATGGACTATGGAATAAGGAGTGGCAAGAGCCTAAGCTTGGGGATGCCCAAGGCACCCCAAGGTAATATTTAAGGACAACCAAAATCCTAAGCTTGGGGATGCCCCGGAAGGCATCCCCTCTTTCGTCTTCATTCGTCGGTAACTTTACTTGGAGCTATATTTTTATTCGCCACATGATATGTGTTTTGCTTGGAGCGTCATTTTATTTCATTATGTTTTGCTTGCAGTTTGAATAAAATACCAAGATCTGAAAATCTTAAATGTTAGAGAGTCTTCACATAGTTGCATAATTATTCGACTACTCATTGATCTTCACTTATATCTTTCGGAGTAGTTTGTCGTTTGCTTTAGTGCTTCACTTATATCTTTTTAGAGCATGGTGGTGGTATTATAGAAATAGTTGAACTCTCATGATTAACTTATATCATTTTGAGAGTTTTAAATAGCATGGTAATTTGCTTAAATAATCCTAATATGCTAGGCATCCAAGAATAGTAAAAACTCTCATATAGAGTATTGAATACTAAGAGAAGTTTGGTGCTTGATGATTGTTTTTAGATATGGAGATGGTGATATTAGAGTCATGCTAGTTGAGTAGTTGTGAATTTGAGAAATACTTGTGTTGAAGTTTGTGATTCCCGTAGCATGCATGTATGGTGAACCGTTATGTGATGAAGTCGTAGCATGATTTATTTATTGATTGTCCTCCTTATGAGTGGCGGTCAGGGACGAGCGATGGTCTTTTCCTACCAATCTATCCCCCTAGGAGCATGCGCATAGTACTTTGTTTTGATAACTAATAGATTTTTGCAATAAGTATGTGAGTTCTTTATGACTAATGTTGATTCCATGGATTATACACACTCTCACCCTGCCACCATTGCTAGCCTCTCTAGTACCGCGCAACTTTCACTGGTAACATAAACCCACCATATACCTTCCTCAAAACAGCCACCATACCTACCTATTATGGCATTTCCATAGCCATTCCGAGATATATTGCCATGCAACTTTCCACCATTCCGTTAGTATGCCACGCTTCATCATTGTCATATTGCTTTGCATGATCATGTAGTTGACATCGTATTTGTGGCAAAGCTACCGTTCATAATTCTTCCATACATGTCACTCTTGAGTCACTGCACATCCCGGTACATCGCCGGAGGCATTCATATAGAGTCATATTTTGTTCTAAGTATCGAGTTGTAATTGTTGAGTTGTAAGAAAAATAAAAGTGTGATGATCATCATTATTAGAGCATTATCCCAGTGAGGAAAGGATGATGGAGACTATGATTCCCCGACAAGTCGGGATGAGACTCCGGACGAAAAATAAAAAAAAAGAGAAAAAGAAAAGAGGCCATAAAAAGAGAAAAGGCCCAAATAAAAAAAGAAAAAGAAAAAAATGAGAGAAAAAGAGAGAAGGGACAATGTTACTATCCTTTTACCACACTTGTGCTTCAAAGTAGCACCATGATCTTCATAGTAGAGAGTCTCTCATGTTATCACTTTCATCTACTAGTGGGAATCTTTCATTATAGAACTTGGCTTGTATATTCCAATGATGGGCTTCCTGAAAATGCCCTAAGTCTTCATTATTACGTCTCCAACGTATCTACTTTTCCAAACACTTTTGCCCTTGTTTTGGACTCTAACTTGCATGATTTGAATGGAACTAACCCGGACTGACGCTGTTTTCAGCAGAATTACCATGGTGTTATTTATGTGCAGGAGCAAACGTTCTCGGAATGACCTGAAACTTCACGGAGACACTTTTCAGAAAATAAGAAAAATACTGCCAAAGATGAAGGCCAGGGGGCCCACCGTCTCTTCACGAGGGTGGGGGCGCGCCCCTACCTCGTGGGCCACCTGTTGCATCTCCGACTCCAACTCCACCTCCATATATTGAGTTTAGATGAGAAAAAAATCAGAGAGAAGAAATCATCGCGTTTTACGATACGAAGCCGCCGCCAAGTCCTAAAACCTCTCGGGAGAGCTGATCTGGAGTCCGTTCGGGGCTCCGGAGAGGGGAATCCGTCGCCATCGTCATCACCAACCATCCTCCATCACCAATTTCATGATGCTCACCGCCGTGCGTGAGTAATTCCATCGTAGGCTTGCTGGACGGTGATGGGTTGGATGGGATCTATCATGTAATCGAGTTAGTTTTGTTAGGGTTTGATCCCTAGTGTCCACTATGTTCTGAGATTGATGTTGCTATGACTTTGCTATGCTTAATGCTTCTCACTAGGGCCCGAGTGCCATGATTTCAGATCTGAACCTATTATGTTTTCATCAATATATGAGTGTTCTTGATCCTATCTTGCAAGTCTATAGTCACCTATTATGTGTTATGATCCGTTAATCCCGAAGTGACAATAATCGGGATACTTACCGGTGATGACCGTAGTTTGAGGAGTTCATGTATTCACTATGTGTTAATGCTTTGTTCCGGTTCTCTATTAAAAGGAGACCTTAATATCTCTTAGTTTCCGTAAGGACCCTGCTGCCACGGGAGGGTAGGATAAAAGATGTCATGCAAGTTCTTTTCCATAAGCACGTATGACTATATTCGGAATACATGCCTACATTATATCAATGAACTGGAGCTAATTCTCTTTCACCCTAGGTTATGACTGCTACATGATGAACCGCATCCGGCATAATGCTCCATCACCGATCCATTGCCTGCAAGATTTCCATATATTGTTCTTCGCTTATTTACTTTTCCGTTGCTATTGCTATCATCACTACAAAATACCAAAACCATTACTTTTACTACTGTTACCTTTTGCTACCGTTACCACTACTATCATATTACTTTGCTACTAAACACTTTGCTGCAGATATTAAGTTTCCAGGTGTGCTTGAATTGACAACTCAGCTGCTAATACTTGAGAATATTCTTTGGCTCCCCTTGTGTTGAATCAATAAATTTGGGTTGAATACTCTACCCTAAAAAACTGTTGCGATCCCCTATACTTGTGGGTTATTGTCACATCCCTAGCTGCTGGTAGTGCTCTAGGCTAGCTCATGTGGGCATCATGTTTAAATTCTGAAAATTTGAATTGAGGGAATTTTGGAAGCCTCAAAAACTTAAATAAAAGAGGGGCAAAAACCCTAGAAATCTCATTCATTGCTCCAAAATGCTCTTCTTAAATGTTTGATAATTTTTGGTAAGGGTTCTGGTCCCAACCAAAATATTGAACATTTTTAAGGAATTATTTTTGGGACTTTGGATTTAATTCATTAGCTATTTGAATTTGAATTATATTCATATAATTAGAATATAATTTCAAATACCCCTGAAATATTTTATAAGCTTTTGGAAAAGTCCATCTAGCAATATAAAATATTCAGAGGAGTTTTTGGCATTGTTTGAATTATTTTAAATTCAAAACAGTGGCAAAATAAATTAAATAAAAAAATAAACAGAACAAAAAAAAATAAAACAGAGCAGAGAACTACCTGGCTCTCACCTCAGCCCACTTACCTGGCCCAGCTCCTCCAGCGCGGCCCAGCCGGCCCAGCCCATCTCCACTTCCTCCCCTGTCGTCTTCCTCCCTGCCAGGAGGACGGGCACGCGCCCGGCGCGCGCGGCCACGCGCCCCGGCCACCTCCTGCTTCCCGGCCACCTCCTGCTTCCCCCCCGGCCTCCCTAGCGACGCCACGACGAGGCCTCGTGTCCCCTCGCTCCTCTTCCTCCCCCGCTGCATCCCCTCTTTCCTCTGCTCCCTCTCTCTCGCCCGGACCGAACGGAGCCGCCGCTACCGACGAGCTCCCTCGCGGCCACCGCCACCCCCTTTCCTCCCCGACGTGCTCCCGAGCTCCTGCACCTCGTCGCCAACCCCCTCACCGAGCCACGTGACCGGAAGAGCCCCGAAGCACCGCCCCGACGCTTTTTCCCCTCCTCGGCCATCGAGGATCGCCGTCGTCAAATTCGTCGCCGTCCGGCCTCCCTCAAGCTCGCCGTCCACCTCTACAGGGTCTATGTGAGCTCCTCTTCCATTTCCCCTCCTCCCCGCGCTCGTTCCCGCACGCTAGCCGCCCTTTTCACCGGGGCCGTGAGCTCCTCACCGCCGGCGATGACGCGGACAAGGCCAGAGCCACCGGAGCTAGCTACCGAGCACGGCAACGTGCTCCACACCTCACCAGGAACCTAAGTCACACACCAGCTTCCCCTCCCGTGCCCCCTAACGCCAACCCCGACCTCGCCCGAACTCCGGCCACCGCCGCGAGCTTGCCTCCGGTGAGCTCGGGCCACCTCAGCCCCTGCCGTTTGCACAGATGGATGCGGGCGAGTCCCAGCTCCACGTAGACGCCCTCATCCGCCCGTTTGGCCGCCGGAGCAAGAAATCCGAAGGCCTCCGCCGTCTCGGCCTCGCCGGCGTCAAGCCGCCGACAGGTTAGGCCCTGCTGACCAGGGGTTTGACCCCCCCTGGGTCGATGACAGGTGGGGCCAGCCCCCCTGTTAATTAGTTTAGTTTATTTTAATTTAATTACCCCCCTGCTGACACTGACATGTGGGCCCTAGTGCCCTAATCTTTAATTAAACTAAACTAAACCCCCCCTGTTTAACCTGTGACGCTGACATATGGGTCCCACAGGTCAGTTTGACCTGGACGGCGCCCGTTGACCTGCTGACGTCACTATGAGGTCATGATGATGCAATAATTCCTTTTTGGAATTTAAATAAATCTTAAATGATTTAATAATTTCAGAAAATAGCTAAAACTTCTATAAATCATAGAAAATTAACCGTAACTCCAAATTTAATAAATTATATATGAAAAATTATCAGAAAAATTCAAGGAATCCATCTGTACCATTTTCATGCATGTTAGAACAACTTATAGGTGCTGTTTAGCACAAATCAATTAAATGGCATTTGAATAATCACATATGGAGTTTGAATTTGAATCTTGTATTCAAACCAACTTCATTTAATCTGTTGCTAGTTGCATTAGCCCAAAACACATTCATTTTGCCATGTCATGATCATGCATCATATTGTACATTGCATTGATTGTGTTCCCTTCTGTGTTGCCGGTATTTGTCCCCTCTCGATAAACGTGATACCGATGATGCGATCGTTGACACTGATGAAGACTCAATGCTATCTTCAGAAGTGCCAGGCAAGCAAAAACCCCTTGTTCATTCTGATACAATCCCACTCTCTCGCTCCTGCTCTCTTTTACTGCATTAGGACAACAACGATTCATCTGTTACCTGCTGCGGTAGCTGAACCCCTTTATCCTTTGCATGACCTGTCATTGCCACAGTAAATAGATGAAACCCACTAGCATGAGTAGGAGTTGTTTGAGCCCTGTTGTGCCTACTCATTCATGCTTGTTTGTCACGCCTGCTACTGCTTAGAGTTGAGTCAGGTCTGATTCATCCGGGATGAATCAGAGGTGTGTGAACATGTCCTACTGTGTGTGAGCTAAGGGTGTGAATACAATTTGGTAAAGGTAGCGGTGAGAGGCCATGTAGGAGTACATGGTGGGTTGTCTCATTGCAGCCGTCCTCAGGAACTGAGTTCTGTGTTTGTGATCCATGATTCAGCTACTACCACGCATTGGGCCCGAAACCAATGGACCCTCTCGGCTTCTTGATCACCCTTGTCCTCTGTCCAGGAGTTGCAAGTAGTTTCTGGTGTTTGTAGTATGCTGGAGGCCGTGCGCAGCGCTGACCGTAGGGGTGGGCTGTGATGCGGTAGGCACGTGGCCGGGTAAACCGGGCGCCCGTTTGGTGTCACGGAACCCTGTTCACATCGTTTGGGGCTGTGAGCGAAACTCCGGCCGGATCTCCTCATGGATGGAACCCGAATAGGCGATAAACCTGGACTAGAGACTTGAGTGTTTAGGCAGGTCGTGGCCGACACCCACGTTGGGCTTCCGCTTGAAGGTTGCCGAGTACATGTCGTGTAAACGGCGGTAAGTGGTGAGAGCGTGCGTGAAGAAGTACACCCCTGCAGGGTTAACATCATCTATTCGAATAGCCGTGTCCGCGGAAAAGGACTTCTGGGTTGCTTATATCAGTTCATAGACAAGTGAAAGTGGATACTCTAAAATACGCAAGATAAGCGTGAGTGCTATGGATGGCGTTTTCGTAGGGAGACGGAAGCGGATCCATAGTGGTGTATTGGTTGGTGAATATGTGGACTCGTGTGCGCCACCTCAAAAGAGTTACTTGCAGTCGTAGTTCAGGATAGCCACCGAGTCAAGCTGGCTTGCTGCAGTTAAACTCCACCATCCCCTTTGTTGATAATGATGCATATGTAGTTAGCTCTGATGTAAGTCTTGCTGGGTACATTTGTACTCACGTTTGCCTATGTTATGTTTTTGCAGAGAGACTTCGGTCTCGCTAGTAGTTCCACGTGGACTTCGACGTTTAGCTTGTTACCTCAGCTACGATCTTGTGCCCTCGGCAGGATCTGATAGATAGTCAGGCTTCTCAGCCTTTTTCATTTATAGATGTCTGTACTCAGACATGTTAAGCTTCCGCATGTGCTTTGACTTGTATGCTCTGATTGTTGGGTCATGAGACCCATGTTTGTAATATCTCGCTCCTCGGAGCCTATTGAATAAATTACTTGAGTCATAGAGTCATGTTGTGATGCCATGTTGTGTTTGCACATATCGAGCATATTGTGTGTATGTTATTGAAATGCTTGGTATGTGTGGGATCTGACTATCTAGTTGTTTATCCTTAGTAACCTCTCTTACCGGGAAATGTCTCCTAGTGTTTCCAATGGTAGCTTGCTACTGCTCCGGAACACTTAGGCTGGCCGGCATGTGTCCTTCTTCGTTCCTGTGTCTGTCCCTTCGGGGAAATGTCACGCGATGAATACCGGAGTCCTGTTAGCCCGCTACAGCCCGGTTCACCGGAGTCCTGCTAGCCTAGTGCTACAGCCTGGATTCACTCGCTGATGACCGACACATTCGATGCTGGGTCATGGATGCCTGTCCCTGTAAGTTTGTGCCACTTTGGGTTTACGACTAGCCATGTCAGCCCGGGCTCCTTATCATATGGATGCTAGCGACACTGTCATATACGTGTGCCAAAAGGCGCAAACGGTCCCGGGCAAAGGTAAGGCGACACCCGTGGGAATACCGTGCGTGAGGCCGCAAAGTGATATGAGGTGTTACATGCTAGATCGATGTGGCATTGAGTCGGGGTCCTGACAGTTATCAAGACTATTTTCTAGCACCGTTGCCGGGGAGCATAGCTCTATTCTTTGAGTCACTTGGGATATATATCTGCTTATCATTGTGAAGAACTTGAGAGATCCAAAAACCAAGATCTATCCCTCAACTACGAGGGGAGGTAAGGAACCGCCATCTAGCTCTGCACTTGATTCACCTTCTGTTTTGAGTAAGCTTGCGACAATTACACCTGCTTCTGCTATTCGTTCTGATATGTCGCATGTTATTGATGATGCCACTTCTGCTATGCATGATACTTATGATGAAACTACCTATATGCCTCATACTACTATGCCACTTAGTGCTTTTTCTTGATGAACAACTTGCTAGGGCTAGAGAAATTGAAAATATTGAATCTGATGATACTGATGAAAGTGATGATCAAGAACCACTTGCCATTCCTAAGGGTTATGTTTTTGATCAAGATGCTTCTTTAGCCATTTTAGCTTGCAGAAATAGAACCGAACTTAAAAAATTATTAGCTAAATGGAGTAAGCAATCTGTAAATGCCAGAATGAAACCTGACCCTGCTTTGCTACTTCACCTATCTTTGTTACTCATAGGGATTATGAATTCTCTGTTAATCCTGGTATAATTACTTTGGTTGAATCTGATCCTTTTCATGGTTATGAATCCGAAACTATTGTGGCACATCTTACTAAATTGAATGATATAGCTACCTTGTTCACTAAAGATGAGAGAACTCGCTACTTTTATATCCTTAAAATATTCCGTTCTCATTAAAGGGTGATGCTAAGATATGGTTTAATTCTCTTGATCCTGGTTGTGTGCGTAGTCCCTAGGATATGATTTATTACTTCTCTGCTAAATATTTCCCTGCTCATAAGAAACAAGCTGCTTTAAGGGATATATATAATTTTGTGCAAATTGAAGAAGAGAGTCTCCCACAAGCTTGGGGGAGGCTTCTCCAATTACTTAATGCTTTGCCTGATCATCCTCTTAAGAAAAATGAAATACTTGATATCTTTTATAATGGACTAACGGATGCCTCCAGAGATTACCTGGATAGTTGTGTTGGTTCTGTTTTCAGGGAAAGAACACCAGATGAAGCTAAAATTCTATTGAATAATATGTTGACAAATGAAAATAATTGGACACCTCCGGAGGCAATTCCTGAGCCTATTCCTAAACCAACTCCGAAGAAGAGGGGTATTCTATTTCTCAGTCCTAAAGGTATGCAAGAGGCAAAGAAATCTATGAAAGAAAAATGTATTAAAGCAGAAGATATTAAGAATTTACCTCCTATTGAAGAAATACATGGTCTTAATTTACCGCCTGTTGAAGAAACATATAATCCAAATCCTTTACCTATTGAAGAAACTCATGGTCTTGATAACCCGACATAGGTAGTAAATGTAAATTCTCTCTATAGATATGATAAAGCTGTAATCCCATTTACTAAAATTGCTAGCCCATGCTTAGATTTATTTGATAAATTTATGGCTAAGCAAGAAGATTTTAATGCTTATTTTGGTAGACAATTAAAATACAATTCAAATATGCTTGGACACTTGGGTGATTATATGGCTAATGTCAAAGGTGAACTTAAACTTATTAGTAAACATGCTTCTATGGTTACTGCTCAAGTAGAACAAGTACTTAAAGCTCAAAATGATTTGCTCAATGAATTGAATAGTAAAGATAATGATTATGCTGTTAGAGTGACTACTAGAACTGGTAGAATGACTCAGGAACCTTTGTATCCTGAAGGCCATCCTAAGAGAATTGAGCAAGATTCTCAGAGAAATAATTTAGATGCACCTAGTTCTTCTAAAAAGAAGAAAAAGAAAAATGATAGGACTTTGCATGCTCCTAGTGATCCTATTGTTGAAACACCTGAGAATCCAAATGATATTTCTATTTCTGATGCTGAAACACAACCTGGTAATGAACCTGAAACTAGTGATAATGTTAATGATAATGTTCATGATGATGCTCAACCTAGTAATGATAATGATAAAGAAATTGAACCTGCTGTTGATCTTGATAACCCACAATCAAAGAATCAACGTTATGATAAGAAAGATTTTGTTGCTAGGAAACATGGTAAAGAAAGAGAGCCTTGGGTTCAGAAACCCATGCCTTTTCCTCCCAAACCATACAAGAAAAAGGATGATGAGGATTTTGAGCGCCTTGTTGAAATGATTAGACCTATCTTTTTGCGTATGCGATTAACTGATATGCTCAAAACCAATCCTTATGCTAAGTACATGAAAGATATTATTACAAATAAAAGAAAGATACCGGAAGCTGAAATTTCCACCATGCTTGCTAATTACACTTTTAAGGGTGGAATACCAAAGAAACTTGGAGATCCAGGAGTGCCCACTATACCATGCTCTATTAAAAGAAACTATGTTAAAACTGCTTTATGTGATCTTGGAGCCGGTGTTAGTGTTATGCCTCTCTCTTTATATCGTAGACTTGATTTGAATAAGTTGACACCCACTGAAATATCTTTGCAAATGGCTGATAAATCAACTGCTATACCTGTCGGTATTTGTGAGGATGTGCCTATTGTAGTTGCAAACATTACTATTTTAATAGACTTTGTTATTCTTGATATTCCTAAGGATTATAGTATGTCTATTATTCTTCGAAGACCCTTTTTGAATACTGCAGGGGCTGTTATTGATTGCACTAAAGGCAATGCCACTTTTCATGTTAATGGTAATGAGCATACGGAACACTTTCCGAGGAAACAACCTCAAGTTCATAGTATCAACTCTATTGGGAAAATTACATCGATTATATTTGGAGGTTTTGAATTTCCTCATCCTACTGTCAAGAAGAAATATGATATTCTTATTATTGGGGATGTGCATATCCCCGTTGAGGTAACATAGTGTTAGTCGAAATTTCTCCGGTTCCATGTTATTCGGAATGAGTTCGTTAACAAGACTTGATCAACCTTGTTAGTGGATTCCTTTTGATTATCATGAGATGGATGAAACTAGAAGGCACAACTTTCTGTACCCCACTTTTACTTTCTGTTATTTATATTAAATAAAAAATATTATTTGTCTGTCTGTTATCTGGTTATCCGTGCAATATAAAAATACCTCGAAAATAAAAGTTCTCCAAATGCCTTGAAAATTAAATATGATTTTTTAGAATATTTGAGGATTTATGGAACAGAGAGCACACCAGGGGGCCAACCACCTTGCCACGAGGGTGGAGGGCGCGCCCCTGCCTCGTGGGCCCATGGTGGCCCTCCTCCACTTATTCCTGCACCCACAGACTTCATCTTCCTCCCACAAACAAGAATAACCAGCTCAAGCACGAGTTCTAGCTCATCTTGCTGCCATTTTCGGTCTCCTTGCTCAAAGCACCTCTCACAAAACTGCTTGGGGAGATTGTTCCTTGGTATGTGACTCCTCCATTGGTCCAATTAGTTTTTGTTCTAGTGCTTTATTCATTGCAAATTTTTTCTGCTTAGGTGACCCTGTTCTTGAGCTTGCATGCCAAATTTATATGGTCAAAAGTAGTTTTGATGCATGATATAGGCCCTAGGCACTTGTAGGAGTAGTTACTATCAATATTATTGAGTTTGGTTTACTTTTATTTTGAAGTTACTAAAAAATTTCAGAATTTTTCAAAGGAAGAAAAATGCTTAGGAAAATGTTCCAAGGTGGTTCTTCAAGGAAGCAAGGACCCAGGCTTGCAATGCGTGATGCTGACGAAGAGCCACCAAGAGACGCTCCAGTGCGTCCTTGTGAGTGGCCTTCTGAAAATTTTATGGATCGATCGGGAATAAAAGAAGAATTCAATGCATATTTGCGCAACGCTGATCTCGTGAGCTTCGAGGAAGAGAGGTGCAGTCAGTATCATAATCTCACTAGTTCCTTTGTGAGAAGGTTTGAATTTTCAACTTCACGTAATTCTCCAACTGTCCTGTTTGATCTTTATGATAAATCTTATACCATGGACTTAGAGGATTTTACCACTGCATGCAAACTTCCACAATGGGGCAGTATAAGGGATCCTCACAAATCTGAATTTAGAGATTTTCTTGCTAGCATAACTGTAGGAGAATCTAGAGATATTACACAAGCTACCATAGGGAGCATTCCCCTTTCCTGCTATACATTATTTTGCTCTCTTCATAGGTAGATGCATTAATGGTAAAGATGAGGCATGTCACATGTGTGCCCCCGATCTCAGTATTCTTAGGAGTGTTGTGTCAGGAGACCAATCTTATAATTTGGGAGCCATTGTTGCACGTAGGTTGTATCATAATAGATTTAATGGAGATTTCTTTGGTGGAATTTATGCAACCCGCGTAGCTCATTTTCTTGGTATATATGTACATGAAGATGATATTGAATTACCTCCTGCCTATCTAGATTTTAATGCTATGGTTCACCACCAGTTTGTCGAGAGGAGCGAATCACCTCTCCAGTATCGACTAATCTTTGACAGATGCCATGCTGTCTGTATTACTCTCCCTGCTCCTGCTTTCTTTGATTATCAGGCAAGAGGAGGATATACTATTACCAGAGAGGAGGCAGATGAGTACGAGAGGAGAGAGGAGGCCGCTCGTCGCCACGCTGCAGCTCAGCAGGCGATAACTGCTGCATCACAGTACGACCCCAGCTACTATTATGGATATCCGCCAGCCCAGCCATGGCCATAGACCAACTTAGGCCAAAAGCCTAAGCTTGGGGGAGTACGTATTTCTCACCGACACTACATTTATGCTCACACACTCATTGCTAGATGTCGGTGCTCATACTTTTTCATTGTATCATCCATGCTAGTTTATTTTCTTTTTTATGGTTTCTTATTGTGTGTTTAATAAACCTTAAGAGAAACCAAAAAAATTAGTTGCAGCTGTTAATCAGTTTAATTTCCATGCTTGTAGTAGTAATTAAAAAGAAAACCCAAAAATATTTCCTGTTCTTCTTTTGCTTGTTGGGAGCTTTCCCGTGTAAATAGTTTTATCTCTTTTCTTTTCTTTGGGGGTCGATAGGAGAAGACCATAATTAAATTGTTGAATTTGCTCTTATATGCATTATTGTTGATCTGACAAAAGAGCCCATATTGCCTTGTCTTCTCCTGTTTATCGAATGCCTGCAGATTCCAGCTTAGTCCAATGCGCGTGCACTATTATTATTATTCACATCGTTCGGTCGTGCAAGTGAAGGGCAATTATGATGATATATGATGGACTGACTGAGATGAGAAAAGTTGGTTGTCGGTTGGAAACGACACCTATGGGATCACAAGAATCCCTACTGCGGTTGCGGGGCGCGGGGTTGAGAGAAGAGCGGGTCTAACAGAGAGCACGTGTTTCGTTTACCCAGGTTCGGGCTGCGAGGATGCGTAAAACCCTAGTCCTGCTTTGGTGGATGTATTCTGAGTTCTTGAACTAGCTACGGGGTGCAACGAGCTCCAAAAAGCCGAATCCCTCTCCTCGTCGCCTTGGGCCTCCTTTTATAGAGAAATGGGTTTCCATAGTGGCACACATGAGGTGGAAAGGCAACGGTGTTGCGAGGTTATCCTGGTATTACAGGACGAAGCGCATTAAATGCAAGGCTTAGGTGTCCCTCCACTTTATCGGGGACGGGGGCGAGGCCCGTCCCATCCGTCGTCGCTCCTCCAATCTTCGACACACACCCTGGCCAGCGATGCATGCGGTGCCATGTAGGTAGGCAGGCAGCTGAGGTGGCGCGGTGGTGGAGCCTCCACGAAGGGCTGCATGTCGCCACACAGGTGCCTACCCAGCTGGTTGGGTTGGCAGCTGCATGCTAATGGCGGCGGATACTTGGCTGGTGCAGGCCCGACGGTGGCCCTGCTGATGCGCTTGGCGAGGGCCTTGCCGGGCGGCCCGGCAAGGGTCTTGCCATGGCGCGCAGGCGTCCCCGGTAAGGATCTTGCTGGGGGTCTTGTGGGTTTCTTCGGTGAGGATGGCTGCCTTCCTACCCTCATTCGACCTTGACTATTCTTTGTTTTCACAAATATCTGCATGCCACCACAGAGGTGCCTCCCGAGCCCTGTCCAATGCATTTGTCGAGTGTTGGTGGGCTCGAGGGTGGCTTGCTTGGCTGGCGTGGGCGAGCTGCCCCGGCAAGGGTCTTGCCGGGGCCACTGAGGCTGCCCCCGGCAAGGGTCCTTGCCGGGGAAACCTGCTTTGCCTATCTGATCTTTGTGGTCTTGGTCCTTGTCGTTGCTTCGCTTCATCTTGGGCTTCGGTCTTACCTTGGCTTACCTCCCTTGCTCTGCTTGGTGTGGTCACAGGCGCGGCTCTGACTGCCTGTGCATAGGTAAAGGGGTACAAAAATGTGCCCCAAGTTTTGTACACCGACAGGAGCCCCCGGGCCTGGGCCACACAAAAGCACGACACGTTGTTGGGTCAGGCTGAAGACGGTGCGCGGGCAGGCGGGGCGGTTTTTACCATGGTAAGATTTTTCGCGCGCTATGCTTCCCACGACCCGCGCGTGCGGCGCGGGGTGGAAGGGCGTGCGTGACGTGGGCGGCATGCATGGGGCGGTTTCCACACGCATGCGTCACATTGCAGTAAATGGGCGGCGCGACCCGCGGCTTCCCCATAAAAAGGGATAACCGCGAGCGCACTATTCCTTTTACCCTTCGCGCGACCCCAATCTCGGAAACCTCCACCTGTCTCCCTCTTCTTCTCCAAGCTTCGCCTCCGCTCGTCGCCGTTGTGCTTCTGCCGCCCTCCGCTCCTCCCTCCTCCTTCAGCCACCATGGCGCCAAAATCCACCAGTGGCAAGGGGGTGGCCAAGGATGCTGGGGCTGTGGAGCCGCTGGAGAGCGCACTGCCGGGGCAACGGACGCAGTCCACCTTCTTCTTCCCCTCGACGGTCGACGCATCAGAGCTTT
>NC_041388.1:300560673-300683761 GCF_002162155.2 Triticum dicoccoides | reverse complement strand
GCCTGCGCCGACCCTGCCCGAAATCGCTACCCCTTCTTCGTTGATTACCTTTCTTGCGGGCTCTGCACTCCCTTCTCTGATTTCTTCAGCGACATCATGCACACCCTCGGCTTCCGTCTCTTGGATTTTACTCTGAATGCTGTGGCATGCATGGCCCTTTTTGCGCACCTTTGCGAAGGCTATGCCAGAGTACACCCCAGCACAGTGCTCTTCCGCCACTATTTCTTACCTCGGATCCAGCCGGGGGGTGCCGTCTCTGGTTGCGTCACTTGGATCCCAAGATCCAAAGGGGCGTACCCGGACGGCGCCATGAAGGAGAGGTGGGAGGAATGGCGGGGCCGGTGGTGCTGGATTGAAGAGAAGGACCCGCCGGCGTTCTGCAAAGTTCGCCGGGTGCCGCCGGTTCACGGCAGCAATTGGAGCGACGTTGATGCTGCCGACGGGAAGCTCACGGTTGCCACCACCAGGATTCTCCGGCTTACCCAGGCCAGGCTCACCCTTGAAATGATCAGGGTGGATTTCATCCACCGCCGGACTGTTCCGTTGCATAACAAGGGGAGGCCAGCCTGGCTCTTCACGAACCCCGCTGATATCATGCGACTCTGCCCCGTCCTCGACCACAACTTTACGGTGATGGCGCACGCCCATTTGTGCCAACGGCTCTTCCAGCTTGACGTGGGCCGCAACGGCAAGGTTGAGCGGACCGACATGGTTGTGAGGGCCGCCGCAAAGGCCGGCAAGGTCCTCAAGGGGCCGTTGTTTAAGCTGTCAACGGGGGTGGTCCCATTGTGCAACAATTCGAGTCGGTCCGAGATCATTGCCATGATGCCGGACTGCAACACGCATGGCCCCGACCCGAGCTGGAAGGAGCCGGAGGATGTCGAAGTGCAGCAGTTCTTTGATACCCTGCACGAGGGGTACGTCGATGCCGACGCCGAGCAACTTCTTGTCATGGACACCACCCAGGCGGAGCTGGACTACATCGCCACTAGGGCGAGGGAGGCACAGCTTGGCAGGGAGGACGGTAGCGCCGGCGGTGTGGAGGACGAGGCTGCGATGGCTGCGGAAGAGGAGGGGCTCACCCGGTGGGCCGCGGCCGCCGGGGGAGCCAGCATCGCCGGCACCGAGGCTCCTCTGGTTGAGGATGTGACCGGCGAGTCATCGTCGGAGGAGGCCGAGACCGCCGACCCGACGCCACCTACGGGGAGGGGGCGAGTCTTGTGGCGGGCCAGTCCTGGTGAGCTGGTCTGGCCCCGCAGGGCTTCGCAGCCGCAGCTGACCTTGGAGGGGTCCCGGCCCCACACGAGGGCCGCGCCGGCGAAGGAGCCAGCGAAGGTCACGGTGAAGAAGAAGACAACCGCTCCTTCTTCATCCAAGCATGCCCAGACGCCGCCTCCCTCCCCTCCTCCGGCGAATATCGGTGTGGGGATCACCTTTGATTATGGATCCCTCAATCCGAGGAGGAAGAGGAAGACAACAGAGGAGGAGGAGGACGATGAGTAAGCATCCGGTTCCTCCCCATTATCTCTGTCTCCCCAACCCACGTTACTGATCTTGACTTGTCGTCACTTTGCAGGGACGCGGAGACGCTGGCCCAGAGAGCAAAAAGGGCCAAGGCCTCCGCGGGTGGCCAGCCCCCGGCTGGTACTTCGAGGGCGCCCTTGGTGGTATTGAGCAGCCTGGACAGCAGCCCCCGGCAAAGCCCCCAGCGTAAGTTCATCATTCTTTTCTCTTCGACACATGTCAGGGGCACGGCAGTTTGGTGCTGACCTTGCCAGGTGTGCAGGAGCAGGAGAAGCCACAGGGGGCTACTCCCAACATGCTGCCCCCATCGACCACGCCGCCCCGAGGGACGTTCCCGACAAGGGCGCCAATCACCGAGCCCACACACATGGAGGAGGAGGAAGAGAACTTGGGCGCCGGTGGCTTTGCCTCAATGCCAAATGTTGCCAGAGAGGGGACTTCCATTTCCCAGCCGGGTGTCGGCACCGGTAAGTCATTCGCCGTTTCGTCCTTGCTTCTTCTTCTTTCCGGTTCTTGGTCTTGGCTTTGCCTCACCCCTGTCTTCGGCGCCCAGATTCCTCCTTGGTGGACCCAGAGGACATGGACGCCGTCGCCGAGGGTGTCGCCAAGGCCACCGAGGCGGACGCCGAGAAGGTCTCCGCAGAGGAGGCCGCCAAGGATGCTGTCGAGGAGGCCGCCGAGGGGCCTTCCGGGGAGGCCAACAAGGCTGCCACTGAAGAGTCCGGCAAGGGGCTTGTTGGGGAGACGGAGGAGGAGGCTGGTGACCAGCCTTCCTCCTCTGCTGCTTCCGGCTCCGGCAAGTACCCGAGGGTGAGCGACGACTTGTTCGTCCACCTTCCGGGCGCGTCGAGCACCAGGACGCCTGTTGACGGAGAGGTGTTCGACGATGAGGTGCTTGCCGCCGCCGGGCTCGAAGTCGTTGACGAGCCAATCATTGGCGACGGCGGTTCGCAGGAAGGGCGGCTCCTCCACGCCATGGCCGCCAGGTTCTGGAAGCTCCAGGCGCTCCACCGCGCCCGCCTGGACAAGGTTGAGTCTAGGATGGCGGTGGTGGAGAAGGCGGAGGCGGACCTACAGGAGCGCATCGCCGAAGTGCAGGATTGGTTCCGCGAGGCCCACGAGAAGCTCAAGGCGGCCCAGGACGAGCAGGCCAGGTGCGACATGGGGCTTACCATGAAGCTTGCCGACGTCGAGAAATCTCAGGAGGCGGCGAAGAACTCGGCCGAGGCCATTCGGACCCAGCGCGGGGCCGCGCTGAACTCCTAGGAGGAGGATCTTGCCGCACGCGAGGAGAAGCTCGCCGCCACACTTCGTGGCAAAGATGCCGAGGTGGAGAAGCTTGTCCTGCAGCGGACCAGTGAGCTAGAGCAGAGGCACAAGGAGGCACTCAATGCCCAGGCCCAGGTTCACGCCGGCAAGGTGAAGGAGCTGGTGGAGGAGCGCCATAGGCTGACGGAGCAGGCGTTAAAGCTGTCCCGGGAGAAGCAGGCACTTAACGGTGCTCTGACGGAGGCACATGGCGCGGTCATCGGCAAGGTTGGGGAGCTTGCCGAGGCCAACAACTCCATCGGGGATCTCAAGCTGAAGTTGAAGGGTCTCGAGGAGGCGCTGGAGGAGGCCAAGACTCGAGAGGGAAACCTGGCCAAGGCGCTGGAGGGCGAGAAGTAGTTGCGGCAGAACGAAGGCCTCAACTTCGCCGATCATGTGGTGGGCGAGAACCATCGGCTCGAACGCCTCGCCGCTGTCGCCAATCAGGCTGCCGCGCAGCTTGCCACCATGGGGATGCCGGACGTGAGGTATGGCCCGGAGCGGAGCGTGAGCGCCCATTGCACCCTGACCTTGTTCTTTGAGAAGGTCGTCCATGCTCTGGAGCAGCTCCACGCCAACCGGGCGGCCTCACTGGCCGAGGAGTCCCGGATGCTTTGTGAGGGCGCCATGACCAAGGTTCTCACCAAGATGGCGCACTGTTACCCCGACCTCGACTTTGACGCCGGGCTGGAGAACTTGCCGGAGGGTGTCAACCTCGCGCCGCTCAGGGAGCGCATCAAACCCATCATCAGCCGTGTCGGCGAAATTCTGAGGGTGGAGGGCCAGCGTCGGGATTAGGCATCCTGTTCCTTATTGCCGCTGCAGGTTCACAACCAAGACAATTGCTATCTCTAGTTACAACCGCGGCAACAATTTGATGTAACATAACTCTGCAGCACTTTCAGTACTATGCATGTTATTTCCCTGTTTGATTTCCCTTTGTATATGCACCCTACGCCAACTGGGCAGGCTCGCTGGCGCGGAAGCCCAAGGCGGCGTCTTGGGGACGGATCCCCAAGAGCCTGTCGGGTATGCGTGCTGCCGGACGAGCCACCTCACCGTTCTTAACGCGGACGCTCGAACTATCGAGCTTGACTCGAGTCAGAATCGAGAGCATTGTCAATCGCGGAAGGCTAACCCTGCCGCACTCGACGCAGCCGCTTGAGCTGTTGACCAGACTCGAAACAGGGCAAGGGCATTGTCGATAGCGGGAGAGCCCCCTGGCGTGCAGGTTTTCCATACAAAGGCACGGCATCTCCGAGGGAAATAACCTTGTATAAAAAGGAAAGAAAGTAGTCAGCGTTCGGTCTGACTTAGCTTCTGCTTGTGGTCGCGCCGGTGTCGATCTTTCGACCCCTTCTCCTACTTCTCTTAGAGCCATCACCATGAAGAAACGCTCACTTAACTGCTAAAACCGATTCTCACAATTGTGCGCCCCCTACCTGGCGCGCCAAAGATGTCGGTGGGAAACGACACCTATGGGATCACAAGAATCCCTACTGCGGTTGCGGGGCGCGGGGTTGAGAGAAGAGTGGGTCTAACATAGAGCACGCGGTTCGTTTACCCAGGTTCGGGCCGCGAGGATGCGTAAAACCCTAGTCCTGCTTTGTGGATGTATTCTGAGTTCTTGAACTAGCTACGGGGTGCAACGAGCTCCAAAAAGCCGAATCCCTCTCCTCGTCGCCTTAGGCCTCCTTTTATAGAGAAAGGGGTTGCCACAGTGGCACACAGGAGGTGAAAAGGCAACAGTGTTGCGAGGTTATCCTGGTATTACAGGATGAAGCGCATTAAATGCGAGGCTTAGGTATCCCTCCACTTTATCGGGGACGGGGGCGAGGCCCGTCCCGTCCGTCGCCGCTCCTCCAAGCTTCGACACGCGCCCTAGCCAGTGATGCATGCGGTGCCATGTAGGTAGGCAGGCAGCTGAGGTGGCGCGGTGGTTGAGCCTCCACGAAGGGCTGCATGTCGCCCTGCAGGTGCCTGCCCAGCTGGTTGGGTCGGCAACTGCATGCAAACGGCGGCGGAGACTTGGCTGGTGCGGGCCTGACGGTGGCCCTGCTGATGCGCTTGGCGAGGGCCTTGCCGGGCGGCCCGGCAAGGGTCTTGCCGTGGCGCGCAAGCATCCCCAGCAAGGATCTTGCCGGGGGTCATGTGGGTTTCTTCGGTGAGGATGGCTGCCTTCCTATTCTCATTCGAGCTTGACTATTCTTTGTTTTCACAAAGATCTGCATGCCACCACAGAGGTGCCTCCCGAGCCCTGTCCAATGCATTTGTCGAGTGTTGGTGGGCTCGAGGGTGGCTCGCTCAGCTGGCGTGGGCAAGCTGCCCCGGCAAGGGTCTTGCCGGGGAAACCTTCTTTGCCCTTCTGATCTTTGTGGTCTTGGTCCTTGTCATTGCTTCGCTTCATCTTGGGCTTCGGTCTTACCTTGGCTTACATCCCTTGCTCAGCTTGATGTGGTCACGGGCGCGGCTCTGACTGCCCGTGCACAGGTAAAGGGGTACAAAAATGTGCCCCTAGATTTGTACACCGACACTGGTATGAACTCGACCTCTTTTGTTTTTGTAAATATGATTAGTTCATCATTCCTAATTCAGCCTATTATGAATAAACATGTTTGAAATGACAACTAGAGATCATAGTTTCTTACGCCTGCTTGATTAGCTATGAGTTATAATGGTTTACCTTGCGTGCCAACATGCTATTAAAATGGTTATGATGTGGTATGATAGGGTGGTATCCTCCTCTGAATGATTTAAGCGACCTGACTTGGCACATGTTCATGCATGTAATTGAAACAAAATCAACATAGCCTTCATGATATTTATGTTCATGGTGGATTATATCCTACTCATGCTTACATTCAGTGTTGATTAATTTTAATGCATGTTCATGACTGTTGTCGCTCTCTAGCTGGTCGCTTCCCAGTCTTTTGCTAGCCTTCACCTGTACTAAGCGGGAATACTGCTTGTGCATCCAAACTCCTTAAACTCCAAAGTTATTCCACATGAGTCCACTATACCTACATATATACGGTATCTACCTGCCGTTCCAAGTAAATTTGTATGTGCCAAACTCTAAACCTTCAAATAAATATCCTGTTTTGTATGCTCGGATAGCTCATGTATCAACTAGGGCTGTCTGTATCTTCCATGTTAGGCGGGTTATTCTCAAGAGGAGTGGACTCCGCTCCTCACTCACGAGATAAATGGCTGGTCATCGGGATGCCCAGTCCCATGCTTTATGCAAACTAAATCAAAATAATTGCAAACAAAACTCCCCCTGGGACTCTTGTTAGTTGGAGGCACTCATTGTTTTGAGCAAGCCATGGATTGATGCTTGTGGTGGAAGGGGGAGTATAAACTTTACCATTCTGTTTGGGAACCGCCTATAATGTGCGTAGCATGGAAGATATCGCCATCTCTTGGTCGTTATGTTGACAATGAAAGTATACCGCTCAAAATATTATTCACCTCTGTTTTAAAACCAAGCTCTGGCACCTCTACAAATCCCTGCTTCCCTCTACAAAGGGCCTATCTATTTACTTTTATGCTGAGTCATCATCCTCTTATTAAAAAGCACCAGTTGGAGAGCACCGCTGTCATTTGCATTCATTACTGTTAGTTACATTGAGTATGACTTGACTGGATCTCTTTTACCATGAATTACAATGTCTAGTCAGTCCTTGGTCTTTAAAGGTGCTCTGCATTTATGTTTTGCGGTCTGAGAAAGGGCTAGCGAGATACCATCCTGTTATATCATATTGTCATTGTTTTGAGAAAGTGTTGTCATCCGAGTTTTATTATTATGGCTCGCTAGTTGATTATGCCATTGATATGAGTAAACTTGAGACCTATGCGTTATTGCGAATGTGGTTAGTTATAATCTTTGCTGAAAACTTGAATGCTGGCTTTACATATTTACAACAACAAGAGCAAACAGAGTTTGTAAAAGTTTTTCTTTATCACTTTCAGTTTGTCAACTGAATTGCTTGAGGACAAGCAAAGGTTTAAGCTTGGGGGAGTTGATACGTGTCCAACGTATCTACTTTTCCAAACACTTTTGCCCTTGTTTTGTACTCTAACTTGCATGATTTGAATGGAACTAACCCGGACTGACACTGTTTTCAGTAGAATTACCATGGTGTTATTTATGTGCAGGAGCAAACGTTCTCGGAATGACCTGAAACTTCACGGAGACACTTTTTAGAAAATAGGAAAAATACCTGCCAAAGATGAAGGCAAGGGGCCCACCGTCTCTCCACGAGGGTGGGGGGCGCGCCTGTCCCCCTAGGGCGCGCCCCCTACCTCGTGGGCCCCCTGTTGCATCTCCGACTCCAACTCCACCTCCATATATTGAGTTTCGATGAGAAAAAAATCAGAGAGAAGAAATCATCATATTTTATGATACGGAGCCGCTGCCAAGCCCTAAAACCTCTCGGGAGGGCTGATCTGGAGTCCGTTCGGGGCTCCGGAGAGGGGAATCCATCGCCATCGTCATCACCAACCATCCTCCATCACCAATTTCATGATGCTCACCGCCGTGCGTGAGTAATTCCATCGTAGGCTTGCTGGACGGTGATGGGTTGGATGGGATCTATCATGTAATCGAGTTAGTTTTGTTAGGGTTTGATCCCTAGTGTCCACTATGTTCTGAGATTGATGTTGCTATGACTTTGCTATGCTTAATGCTTGTTATTAGGGCCCGAGTGCCATGATTTCAGATCTGAACCTATTATGTTTTCATCAATATATGAGTGTTCGTGATCCTATCTTGCAAGTCTATAGTCACCTATTATGTGTTATGATCCGTTAATCCCGAAGTGACAATAATCGGGATACTTACCGGTGATGACCGTAGTTTGAGGACTTCATGTATTCACTATGTGTTAATGCTTTGTTCCGGTTCTCTACTAAAAGGAGACCTTAATATCCCTTAGTTTCCGTAAGGACCCCGCTGCCACGGGAGGGTAGGACAAAAGATGTCATGCAAGTTCTTTTCCATAAGCATATATGACTATATTCGGAATACATGCCTACATTATATCAATGAACTGGAGCTAGTTCTGTGTCACCCTAGGTTATGACTGTTACATGATGAACCGCATCCGGCATAATTCTCCATCATCGATCCATTGCCTACGAGCTTTCCATATATTGTTCTTCGCTTATTTACTTTTCCGTTGCTATTTCTATCATCACTACAAAATACCAAAAACATTACTTTTACTACTGTTACCTTTTTCTACCGTTACCACTACTATCATATTACTTTGCTACTAAACACTTTGCTGCAGATATTAAGTTTCCAGGTGTGGTTGAATTGACAACTCAGCTGTTAATACTTGAGAATATTCTTTGGCTCCCCTTGTGTCGAATCAATAAATTTGGGTTGAATACTCTACCCTCGAAAACCGTTGTGATCCCCTATACTTGTGGGTTATCATTCATGAGCAAGCAAGTTGGATGCACACCCACTTAGTTTCCTTTTTGAGCTTTCATATACTTATAGCTCTAGTGCATCCGTTGCATGGCAATCCCTACTCTCTCACATTGATATCTATTGATGGGCATCTCCATTGCCCGTTGATACGCCTAGTTGATGTGAGACTATCTTCTCTTTTTTGTCTTCTCCACAACCACCATTCTATTCCACCTATAGTGCTATGTCCATGGCTCACTCTCATGTATTGCGTGAAGATTGAAAAAGTTTGAGAACATCAAAAGTATGAAACAATTGCTTGGCTTGTCATCGGGGTTGTGCATGATTTAAATATTTTGTGTGGTGAAGATGGAGCATAGCCAGACTATATGATTTTGTAGGGATAACTTTCTTTGGCCATGTTATTTTGAGAAGACATAATTGCTTAGTTAGTATGCTTGAAGTATTTTTATTTTTATGTCAATATGAACTTTTGTCATGGATCTGAATATTCATACCACAATTAAGAAGAATTACATTGAAATTATGCCAAGTAGCACTCCGCATCAAAAATTCTGTTTTTATCATTTACCTACTCGAGGACGAGCAGGAATTAAGCTTGGGGATGCTTGATACGTCTCCAACGTATCTATAATTTTTGATTGCTCCATGCTATATTATCTACTATTTTAGACAATATTGGGCTTTATTATCCACTTTTATATTATTTTTGGGACTAACCTATTAACCGGAGGCCCAACCCAGAATTGCTGTTTTTTTTGCCTATTTCAATGTTTCGAAGAAAAGGAATATCAAACGGAGTCGAAATGGAATGAAACCAACTAGAGAAGTTATTTTTGGAAGGAAAGCTACCGGAAAAACTTGGAGTGCATGTCAGGAAAGGAACGAGGGAGCCACGAGGCAGGGGGCGCACCCTCCACCCTCGTGGGCCCCTCATGGCTCCCTTGACGTATCTCTTTCACCCATATATACCCACGTACCCTAAAACTATCGAGGAGCACAATAGATCGGGAGTTCCGCCGCCAGAAGCCTCCGTAGCCACCGAAAACCAGTCTAGACCCGTTCCGGTACCCTGCCGGAGGGGGAATCCCTCTCCGGTGGCCATCTTCATCGTCCCGGTGCTCTCTATGACGAGGAGGGAGTAGTTCTCCCTTGGGGCTGAGGGTACGTACCAGTAGCTATGTGTTTGATCTCTCTCTGCCGTGTTCTTGAGGTGATACGATCTTGATGTATCGCGAGCTTTGCTATTATAGTTGGATCTTATGATGTTTCTCCCCCTCTACTCTCTTGTAATGGATTGAGTTTTCCCTTTGAAGTTATCTTATCAGATTGAGTCTTTAAATATTTGAGAACACTTGATGTATGTCTTGCTGTGCGTATCTGTGGTGACGATGGGATACCACGTGATTCGCTTGATGTATGTTTTGGTGATCAACTTGCGGATTCCGCCCATGAACCTATGCATAGGGGTTGGCACACGTTTTCATCGTGATTCTCCGGTAGAAACTTTGGGGCACTCTTTGAGGTCCTATGTGTTGGTTGAATAGATGAATCTGAGATTGTGTGATGCATATCGTTTAATCATACCCACGGATACTTGAGGCGACATTGGAGTATCTAGGTGACATTAGGGTTTTGGTTGATTTGTGTCTTAAGGTGTTATTCTAGTACGAACTCTAGGGCTGTTTGTGACACTTACAGGAATAGCCCAACGGATTGATCGGAAAGAATAACTTTGAGGTGGTTTTGTACCCTACCATAATCTCTTCGTTCGTTCTCCGCTATTAGTGACTTTGGAGTGACTCTTTGTTGCATGTTGAGGGATAGTTATATGATCCAATTATGTTATTATTGTTGAGGGAACTTGCACTAGCGAAAGTATGAACCCTAGGCCATGTTTCAACGCATTGCAATATCGTTTACGCTCACTTTTATCATTTGTTACCTTGTTGTTTTTATATTTTCAGATTACAAAAACCATTATCTACTATCCATATACCACTTGTATCACCATCTCTTCGCCGAACTAGTGCACCTATACAATTTACCATTGTATTGGGTGTGTTGGGGACACAAGAGACTCTTTGTTATTTGGTTGCAGGGTTTCTTGAGAGAGACCATCTTCATCCTATGCCTCCTACGGATTGATAAACCTTAGGTCATCCACTTGAGGGAAATTTGCTACTGTCCTACAAACCTCTGCACTTGGAGGCCCAACAACGTCTACAAGAAGAAGGTTGTGTAGTAGACATCAATATACCTTTTGATCCACTGCTTTACCATCGGGATCTATGTCAAGTTGGCATTTGACGGGCATTGGAGTGGAAGCCGGCTTGACATCACTTAGCTTGAATCTCTTGAGCATGTCTTGAGTGTATTTGGCTTGGTTGATGAAGGTTCCTTCTCTTTGTTGCTTGAGTTCAAAACTGAGAAAGAACTTCAACTCTCCCATCATGGACATCTTGAACTTTGAGGTCATGAGAACGGCAAATTCCTCATTGAAAGCTTTGTTAGGAGAACCAAAGATAATGTCATCAACATATAGTTGGCACACAAACAACTCCCCTTTGACTTTCTTAGTAAAAAGAGTGGGGTCGATTTTCCCAATTTCAAACCCACGATCTTGCAACAACTTGTTAAGGTGGTCATACCACGCATGTGGGGCTTGTTTAAGGCCGTAGAGTGCCTTATCGAGTTGGTACACATGATCGGGGAAATAGGGATCCTCGAACCCGGGGGGTTGTTTGACATACACCAACTCATTAATCGGACCGTTAAGAAAAGCACTCTTCACATCCATTTGTTGCAACTTGAAGTTATGATGAGAAGCATAAGCAATCATCAAACGAATAGATTCAAGGTGAGCAACAGGAGCAAAGGTTTCACCGTAGTCGATACCCTCGACTTGGGAGTAGCCTTGTGCTACCAAGCGAGCCTTGTTGCAGACAATAATTCCATGAGCATCTTGCTTGTTCTTGAATATCCACTTGGTTCCAATGATATTATGGTTCCCTGTTGGCCTTGGCACCAATCTCCACACCTTGTTGTGCTTGAAGTTGTTGAGTTCTTCATGCATGGCATTAAGCCAATTCGGATCTTCGAGCACCTCATAGACCTTTTAGGGTTCAACACAAGAGACAAACGCATGATGTTCACAATAGCTTGCCAGTTGTCTATGGGTGCTTACCCCCTTTCGAATGCTTCCAAGCACATTTGTCATGAGATGGCCCTTGGTAGATAGCTTGGATGCAATCTTGGCGGCACGATGCTCCAATTCCTCCTCAGGAGTGAGTTGAGGAGCGGTTACTTGATCATCTTGAGTGTCGTCTGGAGCTTGTTCTTGATCTTGAGCTTGCTCTTGATCTTGAACTTGCTCGAAGGAGAAAACTTGACCTCGGGCATCACTTGGTGGTTCAACACCATCTTGAGGTTGATCTTGCCCTTGGTCTTGTTCATGAGGTTGAGGGCCTTCACTTTGTTCTTTGGAAGCGTGTGGGCCTTGGGTTGGTGATGGTTCCACTTGAGTGGAACATTGTCCTTCTCCTTCGGCCACAAGGGGTTCCTCAATGGGTAGGATAAAACCAACACCCGTTCTTCTTATAGCTTGGGGAGGAATTTCATCACCTACATCACAAGTGCCACTTTGTTCCACTTGGGAGCCATTATTCTCATCAAACTCCACATTAAACGTCTCCTCAATAAGTCCCGTGGACTTATTGAGGACACGATAAGCATGAGGGTTTGTAGCATAACCAACAAATATGCCCTCTTGAGCTCTAGCCTCAAATTTAGACAAACGAACACCTTTCGTGAGAATGAAACACTTACACCCGAACACCCGAAAGTATTTGAGGTTGGGCTTGTTGCCGGTGAGTATCTCATATGGAGTCTTGTTCAAGCCTTTTGCGGAGATAGAGCCGATTGGATGCATGACACGCGGTGTTGATGGCTTCTGCCCAAAAGTTGTATGGAGACTTGAACTCCGCCATCATGGTCCTTGCAGCATCCATCAACGTCCGGTTCTTCCTCTCTGCTACACCATTTTGTTGAGGAGTGTAAGGTGCGGAATATTGATGCTTGATCCCCTCGTCACTAAGAAACTCATGCAAGGTGTAGTTCTTGAACTCGGTGCCGTTGTCACTTCTTATTGTCAAGATCTTTGCATTGTGTTGGCATTGAGCTTCATTTGCAAAGTCAATGACGGTTTGTTGGGTCTCACTCTTCCTCTTGAAGAAGTACACCCAAGTGTGTCTTGAATAGTCATCCACAATCACCAAGCAATACTTTCTACCCCCAAGACTATCAAAGGATGGATGCCCAAAGAGATCCAAGTGAAGGATCTCCAAAGGCCTCTTTGAGTAAATGATAGTCGTGGGAGGGTGAGCCTTCTCATGTAGCTTTCCTTCAATGCAAGAACTGCAAGCACGATCTTTGGCAAAACTAACATTTGTTAGTCCACGGACATGGTCCCCCTTGAAAAGACTTTGCAAATATCTCATATTGACATGGACTAAACGGCGATGCCAAAGCCATCCCACGTCAACTTTAGCCATTAGGCATGTCGCGGTCTTAGTGGGTCACTCCGAAAAGTTAATCACATAGAGACCATTCTCGACATGCCCAACAAAGGAAACTTTAAGAGTCTTGCTCCACAAGAGGGCCACACTACCAATATCAAAGAAAGTGGCAAAGCCCATGATTGCAAGTTGACAAACGGAAAGTAAATTGTATGCAAGGGACTCAACAAGCATGACCTTCTCGATTGTGAGATCATGATAAATGACAACCTTGCCAAGCCCCAATACCTTAGAGGATGAGGCATCACCCCACTCGACATTGGTGGACATAGACGGAATCTTGTGCATGTCCACCACCAAGTCGTTGCTTCTGGTCATATGATTAGTGGCTCCACTATCGAGCAACCATGATCCCCCACTGGAAGCAAACACCTACAAGAGATCAATGCTTGGTTTAGGTACCCATTTTGTAATGGGTCATTTGATTTTAGTGACAAGGGTCTTAGGAACCCAAATAGACCATTCAATATACTCATAAGGAGAACCAACAAATTGGCATAAACATGCCCATCACTAGCACGTCATAACACATAGGAAGGGTTAAAGTTGCCGACTTTGTTGTAAGGGGTGGCATTGCTCTTATTGACACCACCACCCTTCACATTGTTCTTCTTCTGCTTAGAGGCACCCTCTCCCTCTTTGACAAAAGTTTGCATGAGAGGAGGATGCCGTTTTGCCTTGTCATTCTTCTTCTTGTTCTTGGACTTGGGTGCAAACCCAATCCCTTCCTTGGCCACAACTTCCTTTTGATTGCTCAAAAGGTCGTTGAGGTTCTTCTCACCTTGTATGCACGACACAAGGCCTTTCTCAAGTTGCTCCTTCAACTTTGCATTCTCCTCAACAAGATGCAGATGCTCACACCATGGGTTAGTAGTATTTGCATTATCAAATAAAACCATATGAGTAAAAGTGGCTTTCTCCTTGGTTAGCTTCACTTGGAGTTGATCATGAGACTCTTTAAGACTAGCATGAGTACCCTTCAAGGCCTTGTGAGCCTTGTCAAGTATATCAAACTCCTCCTTGAGTCTAGCAAGATCAACCCTAAGTTTGGCTTTCTCAGAATTTAGCACATGATATGTAACAAGAGCATGATCAAGATCTTTCTTCAATTTAGCATGGTCATCGTTGTGTGACTCCTCAAGAGACAAACGATGACCTCGCTCTTCCTCAAGAGCATTAGAGAGATCCGATATCTCATCGGCATATTCATGACTATGCCCCTCCATCTTAGAGATGGTGTCTTCGTGAGCCTCGATCATGTCATTGGCTTCACCAAGTTGTTCCAAGAGAGCAACGAAGTGCTTCCTGGATTTACCCTTGAGCTTACTCATAAAGGACTCAAATTCATTTTCCTCCATGTTAGACCCCCCCACTTTAATCAATGCAATCAGTCAAAGAAGGATGAGTAATGATGGTAGTTTTGATGTTGGGGGTTACCTTGTTGGTGGCTTTAGCCATGATGCACTTGGCGGTGATGTTCTCATTGGGTGAGTCGAAGAGGGACACATGTGGAGTTGTCACAATGGCCATGAAGGCCATGGCAACCGGCTCACCATTTTCATCATCATCATCCTCATTGTACTCTTCTTGTGCCACTAATCCCTTGGGAGGAGTCTTCTTGGTGAAGTTGTTCTTGTTGGGGAAAGACTTGGCCTTGTCCTTCCGGATGAGCTTGCCACTATTGTCTTCCCTCTTCTCATAGGGACACTCCGCAACAAACTGGCTCACATTGCCACAATTATAGCAAGTCCTCACATGTTGCTTGCCCTTGGCGCCACTTGAGTTGCTCTTGTTGAAGTTGGGCCTTGAGTTCTTCTTGCTCCAAAATTGTCTTGAAGCGAGAGCCATGTGCTTATGATAATCATATTTTGTATCCTCGGGGTTTCTCTCCTCTTCTTCCTCTTCCTCCTCTTCTTCTGCACTAGCCTTGGCTTTCAAGGCAAGGTTGGGCTTCTTTGCTCTTTGAGAACGCAACACCGTATTGTCGGCGGTCTTGTCCAAGATACTCATTGCCACAAACTCATCCAACACTTCACTTGAGGACAAGGTGTGGAATTCTGGACTTTGACAGATGACGGAGGACATGGCCTTATGGTAAGGCATCATGGCTTTGAGAAACTTCCGCTTGATCCAATTGTCATTTGTATCCTTGCTCCCATGATCTCGGAGTGAGACCGCGAGTGTGGTTAGTCTCCGGTAGAGCTCACGAGGTTCTTCACCTTCGTTCATGGCAAATTCATCGGCTTCATCTTGCACTACTTCATAGTTGGAGTGTTGAATGCTTGCGCTTCCCTTGTAAAGGGAAACAACATGGTGCCATGCTTCCTTTGCCATGGTGAATAGTCGGAGATGCGCAATATCTTCGGGAGGGATTGCATCTTGGATGATGAAGAGAGCATTCTCGTTGAATTGATGATCCGCGGCTTCTCGAGGGATGAAGTTGCTTGAGTCATATGGATAGAAACCTTGCTCAATGATTCTCCAAAGTTTACTATTAACATGATTTAAATGATGTTTAAAGAGACAGACCCAAGCGTCAAAATCCTCATTTTTCACAATCTTAGGAGGAGAACCGACATGATTTAAATGAGTGGAGGGAATTGGTCCTCCATAGGTAAGTGGAGGTTCCACATGGGCAAAGATGCCACTACCAATTCTACCACTAGAAGAAGGATCTTTCTCACTAGTAGCTTCCCCCTTGTCGGAGTTAGCACCCGTCACCATGTTAGTGGGATCAACCACTTCCAACGATGCGGTGGATAATTTGAGACCATCAAGAAAGTTCTTGAGCATGCCTTTGACCTCGGCTGTCATGGAGGTTTTCAATGTGTCCAAAGACACATTGAACTCCTCACGTGAGACCGGGGTTCCCCCATCGGCCGTAGACGAGGACTGAATCACACCGGGGTGCTCCTTCTCACCGTTTAAGGCATCAACCATACTCTTCGGACAGCAAAGTCCTTAATAAAGAGATGAGGCTCTGATACCAATTGAAAGGATCGATATAGTTGACTAGAGGGGGGGGTGAATAGGCAACTTACAATTTTTAGCTTTTCTTTATCAATTTAAACTTTGCATCAAAGTAGGTTGTCTAGATATGCAAGTAGGTGAGCAACCTATATGATGCAACAACAATAAGTACACAAGTAAGCAAGGGATGTAACACAAGATAAGCTTGCACGAGTAAAGGGGTGAAATAACCAAGAGTCGAGCCGGTGAAGACGAGGATGTGTTACCAAAGTTCCTTCCCTTTGAGAGGAAGTACGTCTCTGTTGGAGCGGTGTGGAGGCACAATGCTCCCCAAGAAGCCACTAGGGCCACCGAATTCTCCTCACGCCCTCACACAATGCGAGATGCCGTGATTCCACAATTTTTAACCTTTCTTTATGAAATTAAAATTTGCATCAAAGTAGGTTGTCTAGACATGCAACTATGTGAGCAACCTATATGATGCAACAACAATAAGCACACAAGCAAGCAAGGGAGATAACACAAATAAGTTTGCACAAGTAAAGGTACGAGATAACCAAGAGTGGAGCCGGTGGAGACGAGGATGTGTTACCGAAGTTCCTTCCTTTTGAGGGGAAGTACGTCTCCGTTGGAGCGGTGTGGAGGCACAGTGCTCCCCAAGAAGCCACTAGGGCCACCGTGTTCTCCTCACGCCCTCACACAATGCGATATGCCGTGATTCCACTATTGGTGCCCTTGGAGGCGGCGACCGGACCTTTACAAACAAGGTTGGGGCAATCTCCACAACTTAATTGGAGGCTCCCAACAACACCACGAAGCTACACCACGATGGAATATGGCTCCGCGGTGACCTCAACCGTATAGAGTGCTCAAACACCCAAGAGTAACAAGATCCGCAAGGGATTAATGGGGGAATCAAATTTCTCTTGGTGGATGTGTAGATCGGGGCCTTCTCAACCAATCCATAGGAAATCGACAAGTTTGATTGGTTAGGGAGAGAGATCGGGCAAAAATGGAGCTTAGAGCAACAATGGAGCTTAGGGGTGGAAGAGGTAGTCGACTCGGAGAAGAAGACTCCCCTTATATAGTGGAAGAACAAATCCAATCGTTATCCACTAACTCAGCCTGCGACGCACGGTACTACCGCACCAGAGACGCGGTACTACCGCCAGGGCCCGCAGTACTACCGCATGGCACTGCGGTACTACCGCTAGCGTAGCAGTAGCTAAACCAGCCCTGATGCGTTGAAGCAGAGGGTGGTAGAACCGCTGGCGTGGTACTACCGCTCCCCCTTGCGGTACTACCACAAGGCAGGGATAGTCTAGATTGGGAAGGCACAAACATATAAAAATACATCCGTGGCAACTTCGGCTGAGTTTCGATCTATGCCGAAATCCGACACAGTACTACCGCAAGCCAGGAGTGGTACTACCGCGTAGGGCGCGGATGTAAAAAATTACATCCGCCCCTACTTCCGCTCGTGCTGCTGAGCCTGGCTCGAGGCCACGGTACTACCGCGTCTGAGAAGCGGTACTACCATGAGCACCTGTGGTACTACCGCGCCCAAGTCCGGTACTACCGCACCCAAGTCTGGTACTACCGCAGGTCCTATGGTACTACCGCTTTGAGGAGCAGTACTACCGCATGCCCCAGTTCAGAAACACTAGAAGTCCTTCCTTTTGTAGAGATACGAAGAAACGGAGGATGCTCCAAAGAGCCAAAGGAAAGGTGGTGCAAAAGTAACAGGCGTGTATGTGTTGATTCCACCCAAACCTTTTCAACGCGGACCCCCTCTTAATAGTACGGCTTTCCTATGACTCAAATCCACCAAAAAGAAACGTAGAGAAATGCTGTCTTCAATAGTCTTCGAGGGGCACCAAATTGTCTTGTGCGTAGACATGATATATCTGAAATGCTCAGTGCACACGATTAGTCCGTAAAAGCATTGTCATCAATCACCAAACTACTAAGGGATAAATATGCCCTTACACCAGACAAATTGGCTAGCAAAGCCATGTGCTTTCAATCGCCGAGCAACCTTTCAGTTAATCCTAGCTCACTGTAATCCAGCTCTCACGTGACACAAGCTGAGGGAGTCCTGGACTAAGGGGTCCTCGGGCGTCCGACCTGTTATCTATGGGCCGGACTGATGGGATGTGAAGATATGAAGACCGAAGACTATACTTGTGTCCGGATGAGACTCTCCTTGATGTGGAAGGCAAGCTTGGCGAACAACTATGAAGATTCCCTCTTATGTAACTGACTCTATGTAACCCTAGATCCCCCAGTGTCTATATAAACTGGAGGGTGTAGTCCGGAAAGGATATACTCAATACCTTAGTCATATGGGCTAGACTTCTAGGGTTTAGCCATTACGATCTCGTGGTAGTTCAACTCTTGTAGTACCCATATTCATCAATATCAATCAAGGAGGATGTAGGGTATTACCTCCATCAAGAGGGCCCGAACCTGGGTAAAACTTCGTGTCCCCTATCTCCTGTTACCATCAACCTTAGACGCACAGTTCGGGACCCCCTACCCATGATCCGCCGGTTTTGACACCAACATTGGTGCTTTCATTGAGAGTTCCTCTGTGCTGTCGCTGAAAGGTCTGATGGCCCCTTCAATCGTCCATGATGACGCTGTCTACGGAGAAACTTTCCTCCCCGGACAGATCTTCGTATTCGGCGGTTTCGCACTGCGGGCCAACTCGTTTGGCCATCTGGAGCAGATCGAAAGCTACGCCCCTGGCCATCAGGCCAGATTCGGGAGCTTGAACTACGTCGCAGACATCCGTGGAGACTTGATCTTCGCCGGATTCGATACCGCGGTGGCCACTCCCAGTCACCCCGATGATCATGACCTAAATCTGTCATCGGGCCGCATCCAGGAGATCGCTCCTGTAACCGCTCTGGCCCTAGAGCCGGAGCAGGCCGCGCCATCCAAAGACGGGAGGATTAACCCCACCTCGAAGGCTGCAGACTCCACGGTGTTGGAGCCGCACATGGACCTGGTCTCACATGATGCCTATGCCACCAGAACGCCGGACTTGTCTCCGACCGTAGGTTCTGAATCACGCGAGCCCATGGACGCCGAGCTTGATCATTTATCGATCTTCATATTCAGCGTCGCAGACATCTTCCAGCACTCACCTTTGGGTGATGTGCTAAACTCATTAAAAACCTGTCCTTGGTGGAGGACTCTCAGCCGAACTATATCCGACTCGAACTAGGGGCTGACGATGGAGAATTTTACTTCCCACCCGCCACCCACTTTATAGCCACGATCGAGGATTTGACCGACGAACTTGATTATGACTCCGAGGACATCGACGGTATGGACGATGATGCCGGAGAAGAAGAGGCCTAGAACCCGGCGTTCACTAGACGCTGGACGGCCACTTCCTTGTACGACGTATACATAGTGGATGCACCAAAGGAGAACATCAACGACGATAAGGAAGACCCAGTTGAGGATAAACCTTCCGAAATACAGTCAAAGCACCGTCATCAGCGGCGCCGCTCTAAATCACGCCGCAGTAAAGACAACAACACCGGCACAGGAGAAGATGACTCTCCGGAAGGTGCCGAAGACAACGAAGACCCCGTCGATAAAGCAAACGAACAAGATGAACGGGAAGATGAGCAGGTTAGCCCTATTAAACAGGCCACACACGAAGATTCGGAGGACGACAATTACCTCCCGCTCTCTGAAGATGAGGTGAGCCTTGGCACCAAAGATTTCATCATGCCCGAGGAACCTCTTGAGTAGGAGCGCTTCAAGCGCCAGCTAATAGCCACGGTAAGGAGCTTGAAAAAGAAGCAGCAACAGCTTCAAGCCGACCAAGATCTGCTCAATGATAAATGGACTGATGTCCTAGCAGCCGAAGAGTACGGCCTCAAGCGGCCAACCAAAAGCTACCCAAAGCGCAAATTGCTACCTCAGTTCGACGAGGAGGCACCGGAGTACATACCACCATTGCACAATACGGCCGACTAACCACACATGATCGGGACAAAACGACAACTCATGCCGAACACCAGCCCGTCCCGCCTCATCACTCAGGTAGAGGTAAATCAGCCCAGGGCCATACATATGACCTCCGGCAGACACTGAACAATAAAGTAGGACACACTGATACGTCTCCGTCATATCTATAATTTTTGATTGTTCCATGCCAATATTCTACAACTTTTATATACTTTTGGCAACTTTTTATACTATTTTTGGGACTAACATATTGATCCAGTGCCCAGTGCCAGTTCCTGTTTGTTGCATGTTTTTTGTTTTGTAGAATATCCATATCAAACGGGGTCCAAACGGGATAAAAACGGACGGAGATTTTTTTGGAATATATGTGATTTTTGGCAAGAAAAATCCACGCGAGACGATGCCCGAGGGGGCCATGAGGCAGGGGGGCGTGCCCCTGACCCTCGTGGGCACCCCGTAAGGCGGTTGGTGCCCTTATTTCGCCGCAAGAAAGATAATATCCGGATAGAGACCGTGTTAAAATTTCAGCCCAATCAGAGTTACGGATCTCCGGGGATATAAGAAACGGTGAAAGGGAAGAATCTAAGAACGCAGAAACAGGGAGAGACAGAGAGACAGATCCAATCTCGGAGGGGCTCTCGCCCCTCCCATGCCATGGAGACCAAGGACGAGAGGGGAAACCCTTCTCCCATCTAGGGAGGAGGTTAAGGAAGAAAAAGAAGAAGGAGGGGGGCTCTCTCCCCGTCGCTTCCGATGGCGCCGGAGTGCCACCTGGGGCCATCAACATCACCGCAATCTTCACCAACAACTTCACCGCCATCATCACCAACTCCCCCCCTCTATGCAGCGGTGTAGCCCCTCTTTTACCTGTTGTAATCTCTACTTAAACATGGTGCTCAACGCTATATATTATTTCCCAATGATGTATGGCTATCCTATGATGTTTGAGTAGACCCGTTTTGTTCTATGGGTTATTTGATGATCATGATTGCTTTGAGTTGCATGTTTTATTATTGGTGTTGTCCTATGGTGCTCTCCGTGTCGTGCAAGCGTGAGGGATTCCCGCTGTAGGGTTTGCAATATGTTCATGATTTGCTTATGTTGGGTGGCGTGAGTGACAGAAGCACAGACCCGAGTAAGTAGGTTGTTTGCGTATGGGATAAAGAGGACTTGATACTTTAATGCTATTGTTGGGTTTTACCTTAATGATCTTTAGTAGTTGCGGATGCTTGCTAGAGTTCCAATCATAAGTGCATATGATCCAAGGAGAGAAAGTATGTTAGCTTACGCCTCTCCCTCAAATAAAATTGCAATAATGATTACCGGTCTAGTTATCGATTGCCTAGGGACAAATAACTTTCTCGTAACAAAAAGCTCTTTACTAAAACTAACTTAGTTGTGTCTTTATCTAAACAGCCCCTACTTTTTATTTACATGCTCTTTATTACCTTGCAAACCTATCCAACAACACCTACAAAGTACTTCTAGTTTCATACTTGTTCTAGGTAAAGCGAAGGTCAAGCGTGTGTAGAGTTGTATCGGTGGTCGATAGAACTTGAGGGAATATTTGTTCTACCTTTATCTCCTCGTTGGGTTCGACACACTTACTTATCGAAAACTGTTGCAATCCCCTATACTTGTGGGTTATCGAGACCTTTTTCTGGCGCCGTTGCTGGGAGCAATAGCGTGGGGTGAATATTCTCGTGTGTGCTTGTTTGCTTTATCACTAAGTAATTTTTATTTTCTGTTCTTAGTTGTTCTTTATCTTTAATTATGGATATGGAACACGAAATACCAAAAAAAATTAGGTTTACTTGCTGCTCATGGAGATGAGGAACCTCCTAAAACTCTCGATGCTCGTTATGTGACAGACATTATGTACTACTTTGATAATCCAGAGAAAACCCCATTCAATTTGGTAATGGGAGACACGTTGGATCAATGTGAATACTTTAGGGATTATCGCTTAACTCAAAAAGGAAACTATTATGGGATCAAATTTATGTGTTGTAGTGGTATGCTAGGCAACTATGCTTGAGATATGATTATACTTGTTTCTCTAGGATGAAGGCTCCACACCTTCTGTTTTCATGCAAATTTAATGATAATGAAACCATGGCTTCTTATGCTAGAGGTATATATGATTACTATGATGTGGAACAAATAGAAGAATTTGTTGCTTTTATGGGTGCTTATGAAATTGAATCTACGTCCAAAGAGTTTGAAAATCTTCATGATGCTGTTTATAGACATGAAAATTTAGCTATCCTTAAATATTGCTATGCCAATTATGAATACAATTCCGATATTGATGCGTTTATTGAGAAAGTCTCCGCTGTCCTAGAAGAGACTAATATTTTGCAGGAATCTATGGAAGCAGAAATTGATGAAACTGTGAGCTCATTGGATGAAAAAGATGAGGAGGAGAGCGAAGAACAAAAGGAGGAAGAGTGGATTGATCACCCGTGCCCACCTTCTAATGAGAGTAACTCTTCAACTCATACATTGTTTAATTTCCCTTCGTGCTTACCGAAGGATGAATGCTATGATAATTGCTATGATCCCGTTGATTCTTTTGAAATATCCCTTTTTGATGATGCTTGCTATGCTTGTGGCCAAGATGCCAATATGAATTATGCTTATGGAGATGAACTTGCTATAGTTCCTTATGTTAACCATGAAATTGTTGCTATTGCACCCACTCATGATAGTCCTATTATCTTTTTGAATTCTCCAAACTACACTATATCGGAGAAGTTTGTGCTTATTAAGGATTATATTGATGGGTTGCCTTTTACTACTACACATGATGATTTTGATAGATATAATATGCATGTGCTTGCTGCTCCTACTTGCAATTATTATGAGAGATGAACTATATCTCCACCTCGATATGTTTCCAATATGATAAAATTGCAAGAAACTGTTTATACTATGCATTGGCCTTTACTATGTGTGCATGAATTGTTCTTTTATGACATGAAGATGCATAGGAAGAGAGTTAGACTTTGTTGTTACATGATATTTACAAATCATTGTTAATTAAAATTGGCTTTGATATACCTTGGGATCCGGGTGGATTCACTACTTGAGCACTATATGCCTAGCTTAATGGCTTTAAAGAAAGCGCTGCCAGGGAGACAACCTAGAAGTTTTAGAGAGTCATTTATTTCTGTTGAGTGCTTTTATAAAGTTTAAAAACAAAAATAAATAAAGAGGGGAACCTAAATCTTTTTCAAAAAGAAAAGCGAAAGTGAGAAAGACAAGCATTGTTGAAGTGGGAGCTAGCCTTGAACTTTGTTCATGCTCACGGAAACTTTGTGAATCTTGATTACAGAAACTTTTCAACAAAAATAATTATCCCATTGTACAATTCGATTTTATTATAAAAATAATGTGCCAAGGTTTGCCTTTAGGATGTTTACTTTGCTTGTTGGTTTGTACGGTGCAGGACAGAAACTTTGGCTGTAGCGCGCGATTTTACATTTTTACTGGAATGTCAAATGGTTCTGATTCTTTTTACACTGTCTTTCTTTACAAATTGTTTATTTTTCCTATTTTTTTCAGATTTTTTCAAGCACCAGAGGTATGGTGAATGTTCATATTATTACAGACTGTTCTGTTTTAGACAGATTCTGTTTTTGATACATAGTTTGCTTGTTTTGATGAAACTATCGATTTATATCAGTGGATTAAGCCATGAAAAAGTAAATTACAGTAGCTACAATGCCAAAAAAAATATGAATTGGTTTGCAACAGTACTTAGAGTAGTGATTTGCTTTATTATACTAACGGATCTTATCAAGTTTACTGTTGAAGTTTTGTGTGGATGAAGTGTTCGATGATCGAGAAGGTCTCGATGTGAGAAGAAGGAAGAGAGGCAAGAGCTCAATCTTGGGGATGCCCGAGGCACCCCAAGTAAATATTCAAGGAGACTCAAGCATCTAAGCTTGGGGATGCCCCGGAAGGTATCCCCTCTTTCTTCAACAAGTATCGGTATGTTTTCGGATTCGTTTCGTTCATGCGATATGTGCAATCTTGGAGCGTCTTTTGCATTTAGTTTTCATTTTTCTTTTATGCACCATGCTGGTATGAGGTAGTCCTTGGTTGATTTATAGAATTTGCTATGCACTTCACTTATATCTTTTGAGTATGGCTTTATAGAATGCTTCATGTGCTTTACTTATATCATTTGAAGTTTGAATTGCCTGTTTCTCTTTACAATGAAAACCGCCATTTGTAGAATGCTCTTTTGCTTCACTTATATTTGTTAGAGCATGGACATATCTTTTGTAGAAAGAATTAAACTCTCTTGCTTCACTTATATCTATTTAGAGAGATGACAGGAATTGGTCATTCACATGGTTAGTCATAAAATCCTACATAAAACTTGTAGATCACTGAATATGATATGTTTGATTCCTTGCAATAGTTTTGCGATATAAAGATGGTGATATTAGAGTCATGCTAGTGGGTAGTTGTGGATTAGTAGAAATACTTGTATTGAGGTTTGTGATTCACGTAGCATGCACGTATGGTGAACCGTTATGTGATGAAGTGGGAGCATGATTTATTTATTGATTGTCTTCCTTATGAGTGGCGGTCGGGGATGAGCGATGGTCTTTTCCTACCAATCTATCCCCCTAGGAGCATGCGCGTAGTACTTTGTTTCTATGACTAATAGATTTTTGCAATAAGTATGTGAGTTCTTTATGACTAATGTTGAGTCTATGGATTGTACGCACTCTCACCCTTCCATCATTGCTAGCCTCTCTAGTACATCGCAACTTTCGCCGGTACCTTAAACCCACCATATACCTTCCTCAAAACAGCCACCATACCTACCTATCATGGCATTTCCATAGCCATTCCGAGATATATTGCCATGCAACTTCCATCATCATCATATACATGACTTGAGCATTCATTGTCATATTGCTTTGCATGATCGTAAGATAGCTAGAATGACGTTTCCATGGCTTGTCCGTTTTTTGATGTCATTGCTACGCTAGATCATTGCACATCCCGGTACACGGCCGGAGGCATTCATATAGAGTCATATCTTTGTTCTAGATATCGAGTTGTAATATTGAGTTGTAAGTAAATAAAAGTGTGATGATCATCATTATTAGAGCATTGTCCTAGTGAGGAAAGGATGATGGAGACTATGATTCCCCCACAAGTCGGGATGAGACTCCGGACTTTAAAAATAAATAAATGAGGCCAAATAAGCCCAAATAAAAAAAAGAGGCCAAAGAAGCCCACCAAAAAAAACAAAAAAATGAGAGAAAAAGAGAGAAGGGGCAATGTTACTATCCTTTTACCACACTTGTGCTTCAGAGTAGCACCATGTTCTTCATATAGAGAGTCTCTTGAGTTATGACTTTCATATACTAGTGGGAATTTTCATTATAGAACTTGGCTTGTAGATTCCCATGATGGACTTCCTCAAATGCCTGAGGTCTTCATGAGCAAGCAAGTTGGATGCACACCCACTTAGTTTCCAGTTTGAGATTTCATACACTTATAGCTTGTAGTGCATCCATTGCATGGCAATCCCTACTCACTCACATTGATATCTATTGATGGGCATCTCCATAGCCCGTTGATACGCCTAGTTTATGTGAGACTATCTTCTCCTTTTTGTCATCTCCACAACCACCATTCTATTCCACCTATAGTGCTATGTCCATGGCTCACGCTCATGTATTGCGTGAAAGTTGAAAAGGTTTGAGAATGTCAAAAGTATGAAACAATTGCTTGGCTTGTCATCAGGGTTGTGCATGATGTGAATATTTTGTGTGGTGAAGATGGAGCATAGCCAGACTGTATGATTTTGTAGGGATAACTTTCTTTGGCCATGTTATTTTGAAAAGACATGATTTCTTTATTAGTAGGCTTGAAGTATTATTGTTTTTATGTCAAATGATAGACTATTGCTTTGAATCACTCGTATCTTAATATTCATGCCATGATTAGATATGTGATCAAGATTATGCTAGGTAGCATTCCACATCAAAAATTATCTTTTTTATCATTTACCTACTTGAGGACGAGCAGGAATTAAGCTTGGGGATGCTGATACGTCTCCGTCGTATCTATAATTTTTGATTGTTCCATGCCAATATTCTACAACTTTTATATACTTTTGGCAACTTTTCATACTATTTTTGGGACTAACATATTGATCTAGTGCCCAGTGCCAGTTCTTGTTTGTTGCATGTTTTTTGTTTCATAGAATATCCATATCAAATGGAGTCCAAACAGGATAAAAACGGACGGAGTTTTTTTTGGAATATATGTGATTTTTGGGAAGAAAAATCCACGTGAGACGATGCCCGAGGGGGCCATGAGGCAGGGGGCACGCCCCAGGGGGCAGGCGTGCCCCTGACCCTCGTGGCCACCTCGTAAGGCGGTTGGTGCCCTTCTTTCACCGCAAGAAAGCTAATATCCAGATGGAGATCGTGTTAAAGTTTCAGCCCAATCGGAGTTACGGATCTCCGGGAAAATAAGAAACGGTGAAAGCGAAGAACCTGAGAACACAGAAACTGAGAGAGACAGAGAGACAGATCCAATCTCGGAGGGGCTCTCGCCCCTCCCATGCCATGGAGACAAAGGACCAGAGGGGAAACCCTTCTCCCATATAGGGAGGAGGTCAAGAAAGAAGAAGAAGGAGGGGGGCTCTCTCCCCCTCGCTTCCGGTGGCGCCGGAGTGCCACCGGGGGCCATCATCATCACTGCAATCTTCATCAACAACTTCACCGCCATCATCACCAACTCTTCCCCCCTCTATGCAGCGGTGTAACCCCTCTTTTACCCGCTATAATCTCTACTTAAACATGGTGCTCAACGCTATATATTATTTCCCAATGATGTATGGCTATCCTATGATGTTTGAGTAGATCCGTTTTGTTCTATGGGTTATTTGATGATTATGATTGCTTTGGGTTGCATGTTTTATTATTGGTGCTGTCCTATGGTGCTCTCCGTGTCGCGCAAGTGTGAGGGATTCCCATTGTATGGTTTGCAATATGTTCATGATTTGCTTATGGTGGGTGGCATGAGTGACAGAAGCACAGACCTGAGTAAGTAGGTTGTTTGCGTATGGGATAAAGAGGACATGATACTTTAATGCTATGGTTGGGTTTTACCTTAATGATATTTAGTAGTTGTGGATGCTTGCTAGAGTTCCAATCATAAGTGCATATGATCCAAGTAGAGAAAGTATGTTAGCTTATGCCTCTCCCTCAAATAAAATTGCAATAACGATTACGGGTGTAGTTATCGATTTCCTAGAAACAACCCCTACTTTTTATTTACATGCTCTTTATTACCTTGCAAACCTATCCAACAACACCTACACAGTACTTCTAGTTTCATACTTGTTCTAGGTAAAGCGAAGGTCAAGCGTGCGTAGAGTTGTATCGGTGGTCGATAGAACTTGAGGGAATATTTGTTCTACCTTTAGCTCCTCGTTGGGTTCGACACTCTTACTTATCGAAAACTGTTGCGATCCCCTATACTTGTGGGTTATCACACACCAGATCAATCTATGAATCGTGAGGACGCGCCTCGACACGCGACAATGGCCACCTATCCAGACGTGACAAACCCAGTCATGGGCGGGCTGAACACCACAGACGGACTCTATGAGAGCCACGCCACGATACGACCCGATACAGAGGCCCCGCACATCCTAATTGCTTCACTGATGAGGTCCTGGATCACGAATTCCCAGAAGGATTCAAGCCCGTGAACATAGAATCACATGATGGAACCACGGACCTCGTGGTATGGATCGAGGACTTCATTCTCCACATCCATATGGCCCACGGAGATGACCTCCTTGCCGTAAAATACCTCCCTTTAAATCTCAAAGGGCCAGCCCGACATTGGCTAAACAGTCTACCTGAAAATTCCGTTGGCAGCTGGGAGGACTTAGAAGAGGCTTTCCTCGATATCTTCCAAGGTACATACGTTCGACCTCCGGACGCTGATGACTTAAGCCATATAGTTCAACAGCCCGAAGAGCCCACCAGGAAATTCTGGACAAGGTTCTTAACTAAATAGAACCAAATTGTCAACTGTCCGGACGTCGAAGCTCTAGCAGCTTTCAAGCATAGTATCTGCAAAGAATGGATTGCCGCCACCTCGGCCAAGAAAAGCCAAAATCCATGGCAGCCCTCACGGCACTCATGACCCGCTTTTGTGCGGGCGAGGACAGTTGCTTGGCCCAAAGCAAAAACAATGCAAGCGACGCCGGCACCCCTGAAGTTAAAAGAAACAAAGACAAGTCTCTATGCAATAGATACAAGCACCGAAACAACAGTGACAACACCGAGGATATGACAGTCAATGCCGGATTCAGTGGCTCTAAGTCCGGCCAGTGAAAGAAGCCGTTCCAAAGGAACAATTCGGGCCCATCCATCTTGGACCGCATACTTGATCGTCCATGCCAGATCCACGGCACCCCCGACAAGCCTCCTAATCATACAAATAGAGAGTGCTGGGTTTTCAAACAGGCCGGCAAATTAAGCGCCGAGAATAGGGAAAAGGGATCGCAAAGCAAGGACGATGATGAAGAGCCACGACAACCAAACACAGGGGGATAGAAGAAGTTTCCCCCTCAGGTCAAAACGGTGAACATGATATATGCTACCCACATCCCCAAGAGGGAGCGCAAGCGCGCGCTCAGGGACATCTACGCGATAGAGCTAGTCGCCCCAAAATTCAACCCATGGTCGTCATGCCCGATCACTTTTGATCGCCGGGATCACTCGACCAGTATCCGTCATGGAGGCTCAGCCACACTGGTCTTAGACCCAATAATTGATGGGTTCCACCTGAATGGTGTCCTTATGGATGGCGGTAGCAGCCTCAATCCGCTCTATCAGGATACAGTGCGAAAAATGGGCATTAACCCGTCAAGGATTAAGCCTACAAAGACCACCTTTAAAGTAGTCATTCCTGGCATAGAGGCCCATTGTACGGGCTCAACCACACTAGAGGTTGTCTTCGGATCTCTGGACAACTTCCGAAGCGAGGAGTTAGTCTTTGATATTGTCCCATTCTGCAGCGACTCTCACACACTGCTCGGACGAACTACGTTTGCTCGATTCAACGCAGTGCCACACTATGCTTATCTCAAGCTCAAGATGCTCGGCCCACGCGGCGTCATAACAGTGAATGGCAATACAGAACGCTCTCCCCATACAGAAGAGCACACAACTGCCCTAGCAGCAGAAGTACAAAGCAGCCTTCTCAAGCAGAACCTTCATTCGGCTGCCGAGCCCTCGGACACCCTTAAGAGGGTCTGGACTACTCTGCAGCAGGAGAGCTCGGCTCATCAGGAGCTCGACTAGCAATCCGGCCTCCATTTCAATCCCGATCAAGCGGTGTCCTGCGTGCCGCGCATACATAACTACACACTCAAAATTCCATGGTCATCAACGGAGGCATAACTAGCTTGTGATCCACGGCACGGCTCAATCGACATCGGATACACACATACTTTCACTTTTGCTTGTTTTATTTCAGGTTTTAATCCCACAGACCCCATCGGGTGGTCTGGTTATTGGTCCTCTTGAAGGATAAACACACCAAGATGGCGAGGAGCGCAGACATATGGGGACTTTTTAGGTGATTCCGTTAACGATAACTCTACCTGTCTTCCAGGACCCACATGCGGCTCTTCCCTGGTTTCGACATGTTAATTAGCTTGTTGCTTATTGCACTACTTGTATCAATGCGCCTTGGCGTACTAATTACATTACAGTGAAAACAATTTGTAGCTGGAGCTGTAGGACCCTAGCTTTTTACCTTTACATCTTTTCTGTTTTCTTTCTCTCTTTTCTTTATTTTTTTCAGTTTCCCTATGGATAACCCCATCGGGTAGCACCCGTACACTTTGGTACGTTTTGATGTTTGCCAGGGGCTTTATAGCACCCCACATTACGGCAACAAAAGTCTGAACACTTCTTGTAAGTATAGTTCGGCACCCCGAATTTAGCATTATATGCATTGGCTCCGAATCATGTCTTTGGTCAATAGTTGGGTTGCCCCACTCCTGTGCTTGCTATCCTACGTTCCGCTACATCGGCTAGGGTAATAAAGGGACAACTACTGCGATTGTGCCCTAGTCTAAACCGGATGAGCACCTCAGTAGAGGAAGCCGAAAACTGACTGTCATGATGCAGCGAGACCCGATCAGCGGTTCGGAGGTCTCAGATCGTTGGAGGTTTTTCCGCATTTCACGAAGGATCGGTACTTCCCGATCACACGCTGACAGCACCCTGGTTCATATACCAGGGGCTGCGCCTATGTTTTATTATAAAACTCCTATGGCTAAGTGAGGGTGTTCAAGCCATATAGTTTGGTTGCCTGGTTCGTTGCGCTAAACAACTCCTTCAAGGACCATATAATTGGATCAAAATTGTTTAGATACCATCCCGAACACCTCCGTACTACCTACATGAGGGTAGAAGCCGACGACTGGCCAACCCTCAGATTTCATACAACACGGCTGCACAAGAGGATACAATTAAAACATAATAAAATTATATTACAAAGCGGATTTGTTTTCATCATACAAGGCAAAATATGAAAGTATTTATTCGAGAGTAACATCCTTCCCGCACTGTGTTGCTACAAGTCGAGACCCCTCCAGGACATCCGCAAAATATCGCTCGGGTGTGCGGTGCTCCTTGCCCTCCGGTGGCCCCCGGGCCACCTCGACGATATCCATCTTCGCCCACCACATCTTGCAACGAGCGAAGGCCATGTGGGCACCCTCAACGTAGACTGATCGCTTGACGATGTCTAGCCGCGGACAAGCCTCCACCACCCGCTTCACGAGGCCAAAATAACTGCTAGGTATAGCTTCGGTTGGCCATAGTCGGATTATTAAATCCTTCATGGCCAGTTCGGCCATCCTGTGCAGCTCGACCAATTGTTTCAATTGATCGGCCACCGGATATTCTGGCACAGCATACTACGACCAGAACCGCTTCTCTGGAGAATCCCCTTCCCTGGCTCAGAAGAACTTCGCAGCATTAGATACACTACGCGGCAGATTCACAAAAGCCCCTGGGTAACTCCGAATCTGGGTTACTAAAAGGTACTTCCTCTCTGCATACTTGCTTTGCATGTTAAACGCCTTACCCGCTGAGGTCTTCTTCGCCTCCTGGATCTCCTGGAGAGCGTCCCGGGCCTCATTCCGTGTGGCCTCCATGCTTTGACGAGCTTTGGTAAGTTCGGCCTCTCGAGTCGACGCCTTGTGCTCCAAGGATTCACACTTCTTCACCATGTCCTGGAGCTCCTGCTGGACCTCGCCGACCCGGGCCTTGAGCTTCTTACGGGCGGCTTGCTATTGGACAGCCTTCCCCTCAGCTTCGGCCAGGGCCTTTCTCAGGGCCTCGACCTCGGTCGTCGCTTCTATACAAATCATGTCATTTTGGTCATCGCATATCATTTTCTTCTTTTCGAATATATAACAAGATTATTGCTTACCTTGCTCCTTCTCGAGTTGCCGCTTCACTTGGCTCAGCTCTCCCTCGGCCTCCGCCAGTTTCTGCTTCAGTCCGGGGACTTCGGCAGTAAGCGAGGCCACGGCCAGCAACAACGCCTGTAGTTAAGAAAAAATTAGTTAGTTTCCCGACATCAGAGATTGATCCTCTGTCTGGTTTTTTTCTTTTCGAACATCAAACAGTGTCTCAGGGGCTACTGTCTACATTGGGATTCTCTCCTGTTGGTGTGACTTACCTCAAAACCTGTCAGCAGGTTGCTGCAGGCATCGGTTAGTCCGCTCTTGGTGGACTAAACTTTTTCAATCACCGTGCCCATAAGGACACGATGCTCATCCATAATGGAAGCGCCTCGTAGCGCTCCCAACAGATTGTCCGGTGCACCTGGTTGGACAGGGCCACCGACGGAACAGGCATCCCCCTTCTTTCGAAGGAGGGTGCATGTTGGATTCCGGAGTCGCCTCGATCTCCGGAATTGAGTCCGGTTGAGGGCCGAATTGTATACGGCCCTCCCTGCCAGTCTCCAGGGGGGATTGGTTCCCCTTGGTGTCCGACGACAGGGGTTACGCTTTCGGGCGCCTTCTAAGCCTCTCCCTCGCCGGGAACAGTCCTTCGGGACAGCACCTCCTCATCATCCTTGTTCTTGGGGGAGTGTGCGACTAGCGGGGTGTCGCTGGCCATCACCATGGAATCCAGCGTGCCTCCTGACGAGGATCCCGGAGGGCTGTTGTGGGCTGGACTACAATAACATAATCAATCATCTCAGGACAATAAAGAGGGGAAACTTCATGGGCAGATAAGGTTTTAGTACTTACGATGCGGCCCGAGACTTAGCGCGGGGGCGTCTCTCCAGACTGTCCTTGAAGTCCCATGCGGAGTTATCCGCGAGGGAGCCCTTCCCCCCTTTTGGGCGCCTCTGCCTCCAGAGTTGCGGAGGTCGCCCTCTTCTTCCTCTCCCATTAGGGGGAGAGTCGCTCTCCTCCTCCTCCTCATCTGTGTTGTCTTCGGTGGCAGGGGAATGGGCCTTGTCTTCGGACGTCGCGTCCGAGGTACCCTTGCGGCGGAGGCCGCTCCGGGCCCCCTTGGCCTTCCCTGTGGCCTTCTTCTCTGGTGCCTTATAAGGTGTCGGCTCCAGCATCTTTGCTAAGCGCGGGATGACTGGCTCCTCGAGCAAGGGAGCCGGACACCGGATCTGCTTCGCCTTCTTCAACCAGTACTGAAAAAGCAATGGTAATGGAAGCTTAGATATCATCCTTGAAACAAGCAAGTAAGGGATGTGTTGAAAACAACATACCTCGTTGGGAGGGTGATTTATGTCATGACCCCGGTCCAAGCCAGTGGCCGGCGGTATCTCGTTGCCCTTGAAAAGAAACTTCCAGGCATCTTCGTGAGTTGTTTCAAAAAGCCTCACCAGGGTATGGTGTTTCTTTGGGTTGAAATCCCATAGAGGACGGCTTCGGCTCTGGCAGGGAAGGATTCGGCGCACCAACATCACTTGGATTATGTCGACAAGCTTGATGTCCTTATGGATCATACTTTGGATACGCGTTTGAAGTGCAATCAGCTTGTCCGGTGAACACCGGTTTGGGATCTTCTCGATCCAGGAGGTGAGCCGCACGGGGGCGCCGAAATTGAATTCGGCAACCGCAGCCCAGGTGGCATTGCGGGGTTTGGTGATGTAGAACCATGGCTTTTGGCATTCCTTGACAGATTCCACGAATGTGCCTTTTGGCCAGGAGACATTGGTGAGCTTGCTTACCATGGCGCCCCCGCACTCTGCGTGTTGTTCGCCCACCACCTTGGGCTTCACGTTGAAGGTTTTGAGCCACAACACGAAGTGGGGGTGGATGTGGAGGAAGGCCTCGTACACTACGATGAACCCGAGATATTGAGGAAGGAGGTTGGGGATAGATCGTGGAAGTCTATCCCATAGTAGAACATTATCCCACGGACGAAGGGGTGGAGTGGAAACCCTAGCCCGCGGAGGAAATGAGGGATGAACACTACCCTCTCGTTGGGCTTCGGTGTGGGGATGATTTGTCCCCGGGCTGGAAGACGGTGGGCGATTTCCTTCACCAGGTACCTGGCCGCCCGAAGCTCGGCGATGTCCTCCTCCTTAACTGAGGAGGCCATCCATTTGCCTTGACCTCCAGATCCGGACATGATTGAGTGCTTTCTCGAGACAGGGAAATGAGAGCTCGGGCATTGGAGCTCAAGAGCAGAGAGGCAGGAAGAAAGTGTGGGAGAAGAATGGGGAATCTTATCTCCTTATAAGGGCGGTGAATATCGAATGCCCACCCATTCGCCTACTCCCAAGGGCTGTGTAAACGGTGAGGTTGGGTTACCCACGCCAGTATTGATGAGAATCCCGTAATAAGGGGACACGATCTCTGCTTTGACAAATCGTGCCAATGACAACCGCGTCTCGAAACATGGGGCGAAAAATGGTTCGAAATTATGACCGGACAGGCGTGACATTGCATTACTAAAGTTGTCAGCAGATTGGACTTGTGTGTTATTATATTCTCTCTGCAGTTGTGTACGGTGTGTGTTACAGGTCCGGACACAATCAATTCGTCTGGAGACTATTCGGGAGTTCAGAAGGAGGAACCCACCTTGCAATGCCGAAGACAGCACTACGCGCCGGATACCTTGTCATTGAAGCCAGGTTCACGGGCTATTGAGGGAGTCCTGGACTAAGGGGTCCTCAGGCGTCCGGCCTATTATCTATGGGCCGGACTGATGGGCTGTGAATATATGAAGACCGAAGACTGTACCTGTGTCCGGATGAGACTCTCCTTGACGTGGAAGGCAAGCTTGGCGAACAACTATGAAGATTCCCTCTTATGTAACCAACTCTATGTAACCCTAGATGCCCCCAGTGTCTATATAAACCGGAGGGTGTAGTCCGGAAAGGATATACTCAATACCTTAGTCATACGGGCTAGACTTCTAGGGTTTAGCCATTACGATCTCGTGGTAGATCAACTCTTGTAATACTTGTATTCATCAATATCAATCAAGGAGGACGTAGGGTATTACCTCCATCAAGAGGGCCCGAACCTGGGTAAAACTTCGTGTCCCCTGTCTCCTGTTACCATCAACCTTAGACGCACAGTTTGGGGCCCCCTACCTGAGATCCGCCAGTTTTGACACTGACACAAGCCATCGCTTTTACCTTAATGAGTTCAGGGTCTTGAAAAAGATTGATTATTAAGAGTTCGGTGGGTCACCTGGCAGAGTAGCAAGTTGAAAATAGGCAGGATAACTCAGAATTCGGCGTCCACGCCTAGTCAAGAGGGTATGGAAGCTAAACCTGGTGGGTTGGAAGCCCCCAAGTGACCTTATGAACAAATAATAAAGACTCAGATACATAGAAATGTAACGACAGAGGCCCTGAATTATCAGGGATGCCAACTTCATTATATTGATCATAAAATATATACACTGACAAATCTATGTACAATGACGAGAGCCGGTGGCTCAGGTGTAATAAGGCCGAAGATGAGCAATATTCCAGGGCCGGCGGGTCTCCTCCTCTGACTTGCTTAAGTCCTTGTGTTCACGTATATCAATGAGGTAATATGGCCTGTTATTCAGATTTTTGCTGACCACAAAGGGCCCTTCTCAAGGTGGGGATAACTTGTGCATATCCGTTTGATCCTGGATCAACCATAGCTCCAAGTCGCCTTCTTGAAACGCCTGAGTTTTAACTCTATGGCTATGATAGAGACGCAGGTCTTGTTGATATATTGCAGAACGAGCCACCGCAAGATCACGCTCCTCATACAAAGCATCGAGTGCGTTTTGACGTGCTACCTCATTATCAGCTTCAACATAAGCTGCCACACGAGGTGAGTCATGACATATATCACTGGGAAGAATGGCCTCTGCCCTGTAAACCATGAAGAAAGGCGTATAGCCTATTGGGGGTGGTATTAATGCTCTAGATTACTGAAGGTAATTCCTCAACCAACAACCCGGTGTTCGCTGCAAAGGAACCATAAGCCGGGGCTTGATACCTCTCAAGATTTCCTGGTTAGCCCTCTTAGCTTGACCATTAGACTGTGGATGAGCCACATAAGAAACATCAAGACGAATATATTATTTTTGATAGAACTCCTTCATAGCACCCTTAGACAAGTTAGTACCATTATCGGTAATTATACTATGAGGATAGCCAAAGCAGAAGATCAACTTTTTAACAAACTGAACGGCTATAGCTGCATCACACTTGCTGACCGGCTCTGCCTCTACCCACTTGGTGAATTTGTCTACTGCCACCAAAAGATGAGTCTTTTTATCCGATGACCTTTTGAAAGGCCCAACCATATCAAGCCCTCAGACGGCAATTGGCCACGTAATTGGAATCATCCTCAACTCTTGAGCCGGTACATGAGCCCGTCGAGAAAAGTTTTGACAACCATCACATTTACTGGGATATCATCTGCATCAGCATGAGCCGTCAACCAATAGAACCCATGACGAAAAGCGTTGGCCACCAAAGATTTTGAGCCAGCGTGATGACCACAATCACCTTCGTGAATCTCACGCAAGATCTGACGGCCCTCTTTGGGAGAAGCACAACGCTGGAACACACTTGTGACACTGCATCGGTGTAACTTGCCATTGACAACAGTCATAGCACTACAAAAAAAGACACATCCATGACATTTTGGGCCGAATGAATTTTTTTCTGTCATGCTTATGACACTTCTATGACGATAACTGTGACAAAACTTGGTATCATAGATGTGGTGGGCTCCTACTTCTATGACAAAAAATAATGACAGAAAATGGGCTTTTCGTCCTGGGCAGGCTCAAGACGCAGCTGCATGACATTCTTTGGGCCGTCCATGACAGAAAAAACCATGGTAGAAGCGAGGGCGAGGAAAATATTGGGGAGTTCCTGGTTACGGTGGGTGGTCAGGGCCAAGCGATGCACGGAGGGATTGCGCGTTTCTCTCGTACACATACATGCGTGGGTGCGAGGCGTTGGGCTCTAACAGAACCCGAGCGAGGCGTTCGCCTACTGAACCTGAGCGATTGCACTGGCTACGCATTACTGAACCCGAGCGATCGACCGATCCCTGGCTGTTAACCGAACCCGATTGAGTGATTCCTTCGCTATTGCTGCTAACTGAAGTTGATCGAACCTGCTGCATCTTGATGAACAATTAGCATTGTTGGGGGTTGGCTGAACAGTTCTCGGTGGGGATTGGATGAACAGAACCCCATGGTAGTAGAGGTCATTGGCCACTGGATGAACAGGACCCCGATCAAGCCAGTTGGGGGTGGATGAACAGGACCCCGTCGGTTCCACACATGAACAATCTCTTCAATGATGCTCAATCACTTTGGGTTTGTAGGTGTTTAGGTTTGGGTTTTCCTCACTTGATGATTTTCGCTCAAAGTCCTTGGAGGATGGGATGCTCTCAATGAAAAGTGTTAGTTTCTCTCGGAACAGCCAACCAACTAGTGGTTCTAGGGCGTGGCTATTTATAGCCTAGGGAGCAGCCCGACATGATAAGAATTAGGGTTGACGACATTCATTGGGCTCAGTATTTTCTTCAGAGCCATTATCCTCAGGTGCAGCAACATGATTTTCTTCATGTTCTGGAATGACTTCATTAGCAGATTCCTCGGTAGGAATGACATCCTTAGTAGCCTTGAACTTAATGGATTCCTCATGTGACATTTCATCTAGCACAGGAGGTAGGTGCCCTATTTGCGAGCCGTTAGTTTCATCGAACCACACATCTACAGTTTCAACAACCTTGTGATGAACAGTGTTGAAGACTCTGTAGGTGTGCGAGTCCTTTCAGTAACCAAGCATAAAACCTTCATGTGCTTTTGGTGCAAATTTGGAATTGTGATGAGGGTCTCTAATCCACATTTAGCACCAAAGACTTAGAAATAACTCACATTTGGTTTCTTCTCAGTGAGGAGTTCACATGAGGTCTTTTTGAAGAATTTGTGAAGATATACCCTGTTGATGATGTGGCACGCAGTATCAATTGCCTCAGGCCAGAAGCGAGGAGGCATCTTGTATTCATCAAGCACAGTGCGATCCATCTCAATGAGAGTCCTCTTCTTGCGCTCCACGACGCCATTCTATCGAGGAGTATAAGGAGCAGATAACTTGTGAGTAATACCAAGTTCATCAAGATAGTCATCAAGATCAGTATTCCTGAACTCGGTCCCATTGTCACTCTAAATTTTCTTGATCTTCACACCGAAGTTTGTCGAAGCCCTCAAGGAAAATAGTTTGAAGACTTCCTGCACTTCATTTTTGTAAGTGATGATATGCACCCATGTGTAACGAGAATTGTCATCAACAATAACAAAGCCATATAGAGATGCTACATTTGTGAATGTGGCATAGTGAGTAGGGCCAAAGAGATCCATGTGAAGCAATTCAAATGGACAAGTGGTAGTCATGATAGTCTTCAAGGGATTCTTGGACTTGGTCATCTTTCCAGCCTCACCAGCTCCACACAGATGGTCCTTGAGCAATTTGACACCCTCTATGCCAATGACGTGCATCTTCTTCGCGAGTGTGTGTAAGTTCCTCATGCCAGCATGACCTAGTCGTCGATGCCATAACCAGCCTTCTGAAGCTTTTGCAAGTAGACATGTGGCAGGATACTGTAGAGAAATCAACAATATACAAGTCTCCTTTCCTAAAGCCTTCAAAGACTTTGGAGTGGTCAGATTCCATGATCACAACACAACGATATTTTCCAAAGACAACAACCATATCAAGATCACAAAGCATTGAGACAAACATGAGGTTGAATCCTAAGGACTCGACAAGCATGACTTTGTCCATGTGTCGATCATTTGAGATTGTAACCCTACCTAGATCCAATACCTTGCTTTTGCCTTTGTCTGCGTAGGTGATATGATTTAGATGCAATGGAGATAAATCAGTGTCCATCAATAAGTTCTTATCACCGGTCATGTAATTTGTACATCCACTGTCGAGGACCCACTCAGTAGCTTTGGGTTGATCGTCCTGCAAATGAATTAGTGCAACTTACGAACTCATATACTTCATCAGTGAACAACATGACATCAGAATTCATCTGTTTGAATTTCATCAAGCAGTACAACAAATATAGCAGTATAAGGACATGAGAAATGAATATTCATTTCTTCATGATTAGCTTGCATCCGTTCAAGCATATTCAGGTCTCTAGCAAATTCTCCAGACGTTCAAGTTCGTCTGGAGACCTGACCCTGCATAAGAGATTAGATCCTTTTCTTCACCACCCACATCTGGAGGGGTGGCAAAGAGTTCATCATTTTGCGAGCTCCATAGGATAAAGGTGGCATAGAAGTTAGTCCACTTCGTTTCACAGAAGAGGGGTTAGAGTAAGCATATGAATAAGCAGAGAAATTCTTCGAGGACTTATGAACATAATGATTTGAAGAATAATGCACATATTCATAACCCTTAGGCTTTCCCTCCGAAACAGAAGTGTTAGCACGATGATGTTCATATGAGGATTTTCATCTATGTGAGGAATTTGGTCCATATGAGGACTTGGATCCATATGAAGACTTTGGTCCATATGAAGAATTTGATCTGGGGTTCCTATTCTTCACAGGTGGTGTCATGATGACATTCACCTGAAGACTTTCAAGGCACCTTTTGGGAACCCAGATTTTCTTCATAGGGGGCCATTCCTGCAGTTAGTTCCAATATATCTAGAAAATACTTCACCATTCTGATTTTTGAATAGTTTATAGTTGGATTCAAATGAATCATCAGAATAATATAAAGATTCACATGTAAAGCCAGATAAAGTGGATGCATCTATGGGAGGTCCTTTCGTAGCAATCCATGATGTTTTGAGATACTACTCAGGTTTCAGTAGGTCCCATCAGCATTGAGTTTCCTCTCAAAGGCAATACCCCTCTTTCCTATGGTTACTGTTGAGGATCTGCTTTTTAAGCACATCACAAAGAGCCTGATGCCCTTTGAGGCTTTTGCACATGCCTATCACATACAATTCCTCCAGCCCTGCATTGTCAGTGATACTTGTGGTATCATCAGATGAGGAATTTGTGAACACAGAGACAGTTGAAGAATTTGCAGCAATAGAAGCATTTGAACTTTCAGGTGAAGAATTAGCATATTCACGTTCAATGCATTTCAAACATGGTGGAATGAATTCATCTTGAGCAGAACTGATCTGTTGAGCAAGCAATGAATCAGGTTGCTTCTGAAGATCTTCATAGCTCACCCTTAGCTTCTCAAGATCTTGCTTTCTTTGAAGAAATTCATAAGAAAGTTTCTCATGATCGGCTAAGAGAGTGTTATGATGACTCTGAAGGTTATCAAACTTAGACTAAAGTCTCTGAAGATTATCAGTCAGAGTTTGAGTTCGACCCATTTCTTCACCCAACAGGTCATCGCTTTTGTCTAGCATATTTTGAACCTTTTCCAAAGCTTTTTGTTGCTTAGTGGCAATAGAAGCAAGCTTGGTATAGTTGGGTCCAAAATCATCATCAGATTCATCATCACTAGACTCAGATGAGGAACATTCGGTTACCTTATGTTGGGGATATAACTATTGAGTATAAACCGCCCAGGAGGGGCCGGATTATACTCATAGTGAGTTGTTCCTGTCATAGCCCACGAGGACAAGGAGTACGGTGCTTTACGAAGGAGAGCTACCAAGAGGGCTCAAGGCCCAAAGGCAGATTATGATCCATAGGTATAAACCGCCATAAGATGTATAACTTGTGTTGTAAGATAAGAAAAGGTAGAAACCGAGCCGGACACGCTTATGAGCCGGCCGGGACTCTGTAAACTGCCGGGCGTCAACCTGTGTATATAAAGGGACGACCTAGCGACGGTTTAGGGACAAGAAACAAGAGATCAAGAGCCGGGTCAAGCATATTCTCTCCCCGTTCATCAAAGCCCGAGCAATACTAACTACAAACCGGACTAGGCTTTTACCTTCATCATAAGGGGACGAACCAGTATAAACTCCCGTGTCCTTTGTCCTGTTTAACCCCTTTAAGCTAACCTCAATGCGATGGCCTCACGACTAAGTCCTCACACTAGGACATCTATCGTGACGTTTCCACGACAGTTGGCGCCCACCGTGGGGCTATCGCACGATGGTTTCGAGTTCTTGAAGGGCGGCTTCGAAGGGCTCAAGGGATACGCCGTGGGCCGGATGACCAAGAGTCGCCGCGGCAAGCTCTACATCGATGACACAGGCTAGGGCCCCGAGGCCGGCTCCATTGAGTACGGGTACCGGGTCCCCTTCGGTGGAATTGACGTCTTCATCAGCAAGATCGGCGAACCGGGCCCTGAGCTGGACATCTGCACCAACATCATCGAGACGGCTCAGCGTGCGAGACCCGCCCGGGTTCAGCCTGCCATGAAGCGTTCCTTCGTGGGAGTCATCCACGGGGCAGAATCTGAGGAAAGATCGGTATCTGATGATGAAACCGTCGTTTACTCCGATGGCGGGTCATCTACTGGAGAGACCGAGTCATTGTACCAACCGCAAGACGGCAAGCTTGGGGGCTATTCCGAAGGCAACAGTATTTCGGATCCCCAGGAGCCGCTGAACCGGGTTGCAATCTTTATGGCCGGTACACAGCCAGGGCAGAATTCTTCAACTGCAGCGGCATTAATATCCAGGTTAACAGCAGCAACAACAGCCGGGGCAGGAGGCCCTGCGCGCCCGTCTGCTCAGGTTTTGTCCGGTTTACTTTATGCTTTAGCAACACCAATGGCGACCAAGGTTAGTGCGGCAAGCCGGGATGAGCATAATGCAGAAATTGCCAAGGTGAGAGACCAGATAACTCAAGCCAAGGAAGACCTAGCAACCGAGGATGTAAGGATGGCCACGATGCGGGCCGAGTTGGAGGCTCAGGCGCAGCGGGTTCAATCGGAATCCTTCCGGCTTATGCTAGATCAGAACGCGTCAAATGATGTCATGAGGAGAAGGCATCAGACCCGCTTATCTTTGGTTTACGAGCCGAGAAACCTCTTCAACACGCCTGGAGCAGGGACCAGTAACCAGCCAGTGATAAATCGGACTGAAGCACCAGGAACAGGGGTGCTGGTTCAACCGCGCACGATGGATCCACCGCGTCGGGGTGATAACCCGCCGCAGCATGCACCGACGCCGCATCATGGGCCGACACCGCCGGGTCATTACTCTAACCCCTTGGATAACATGGTCGCGGCTGCTTCATGTTTGGTGGCTCTCGCGGTCAAAGGTGAGTCCCCAGTAGCGGTTGAGACGCGACGGGCTAGAGAGCTCCTTCAGACAGCCTTGGCTCAGCAGCAGGCTTATTCATATAGCCGTGAGAGGATTCATTCCACCCCCCATCTGAGCCGGAGTTACAACAGACATATTGATGAGCCAGCCGTGTCCACCAGTGTGCGGAATCGTAATCCGCCTCATGGCAATAACCCAACAGGCGGTGGAGCCGGTGCTCAGATCATGGTGGACCAAGGGAGAGCACGTCGAGAGGCCGAGTTAGTGGCGTAGTACGCGGCCCGTCAGCCTTCTACGGTTCATCTGACGGCTTCGGTCGAGACAGGAGTAACTTTCAGGTCTTTGGGTGTTCCGTGTTTGACCCCGACTTTGCGTAACGTACGGTTGCCCAAGGATTTCAAAGGAACCCATAAGGTACCCAACTACATGGCCGATTTACCTCCTGAATCATGGATTGAGAGTTATGAGATGACGATGGAACTGTTGGATGTTGATGAGGCTGCATGTGCTAAGTATTTTACCATGATGTTAGAAGGAACGTCTCGTACTTGGTTGAAGGGATTACCGGCTAACTCCGTTGGGTCATGGGCCGAGTTAAAAGCCCGGTTTATCCAGAATTTCAAGGACACATGTAAGCAGCCCATGTCAATTGTGGATTTGGTCTCCTGTGTCTAGGAAGAAGGAGAATCAACAACCCATTGGGTGCGTCAGGTTTCAACGATACTGCACTCGTCAGACCGAATCAATGTCGATTCAGCAGTCTTGACGTTAGAGAAAAATTGCTGTTTTACGCCCCTCAAGTAGAAATTAGGGCGGCTTAAACGTAACTGCAATCACATGGGGACACTTATGGCTGCTCTAGTTAAGTACGCTAACTCTGATAGTACCAAAGATCCTGAGTCTGATGATGACAAACCGGGAAAGGGAAAGAAGAGCAGCAGCACCAAAGGGCAGCAGCATAACCCAACGGCGAATCAGGGAGGTAATGGTAAGCGCAAGGCTGATAGCAACCTGGACTTTGTGGCAAATACCAATGCATAGAATAATGGCCAGGGACATAAGGGCAGACCACCCTCGCGGACCGGAGGATCAGGCATTAATCTTGAGCAGACGTTGAATCAGCCCTGCCCAAAGCATGGTACACATCAAAGACCGTCTACTCACCTTTAGAAAGATTGTTACATCCCGAGGGAGTTCAAGAATTCAAATCTTTTTCAAAGAAACCATGGACTGGGAGGCGGTTCAGGATCCGGTTCACAGGGTCCGGGTTATGGAGGTGGCGGTGCAGGCTCTGAGTTCCAGGGTCATGAAGGTCATCAAGGTCACCAAGGTCATCCAGGCAATCAAGGTAATCATGGCAGTTACCATCAACAGTCTAGTCAGGGGAATCAGCAGCAGCAGTTTGGATACCAGAGTAACCCGAAACAGTTGAATAGTGGGCAGTATCACATCTTCACCACGAGTTTGTGTAAGCAGGATCAGAAGCTTCATAAAAGGGCAGTAAACTCTGTTGAACCAGCAGTGCCCCGTTACTTGCGCCGGTCTGAGCAGCCCATTGTGTGGAGTCGAGAGGATCATCCGCCCCGGGTTCATAATCCAGGTCATCTGGCATTAGTGGTTGCGCCTCAGGTTGGAGGGTATAAGTTCACCAAGGTGCTCATTGACGGAGGGAGCAGCATTAATATCCTTTACCATGACACCTTCCGTTGTATGGGTTTGACGGATAAAAATCTTAAACCATCAAACACTGTTTTCCATGGAGTGGTGCTTGGTAAATCGGCGTATCCAGTTGGTAACATAGCCCTGGAAGTTGCTTTTGGAGATGATCATGATTCTAGGTCAGAGACGTTGACCTTTGAGGTGGTGAAAATCAAGAGCCCTTATCATGCCCTGTTTGGATGACCGGCTTATGCTAAGTTTATGGCAAGACCCTGTTATGTTTATCTGCAGCTCAAGATGCCAGGTCATAAGGGGACCATCACGGTACATGGGAGACGAAAGATAGCTTTGGAATGTGAAGAAGGTGATGCGACATATGCTGAGTCGGTTTGTGCAACAAAAGAGTTGAAATTTTATAAGGACAATGTTGGTCCGGCGGATATGACTTCTTTGAAAGAGTCAACTACAGAGCATGATCCGGCCTTGAAGTTCAAATCGACTGAGGAAACCAAGTTAATTGATTTTGTTCCTGGGGATTCATCCAAGCAGTTTAGCATCAGTGCTAATCTGGATCCAAAATAGGAAAGTGCGCTCATCGAGTTCATCCATGAGAACCGGGACATCTTTGCATGGAAACCTTCTGACATGCCAGGTGTACCGAGGGAACTCGCTGAGCACACTCTTAATATTGATCCTAAGTTTAAACCGGTCAAGCAGTTTCTCCGCCGCTTCAACTAAGAAAGGCGTAAGGCTATTGGTGAGGAGGTAGCCCGGCTCCTGGCAGCCGGGTTTATCGTTGAAGTATTTCATCCTAAGTGGTTGGCTAACCCGGTGCTGGTACTTAAGAAGAATGGCACTTGGCGCATGTGTGTGGACTACACAGATTTAAACAAGGCTTGTCCAGCTGATCCTTTCGCCCTCCCTCGTATTGATCAGATTATCGATGCTACGGCGGGTTGTGAGCGTTTGATTTTTCTAGATGCTTATTCTGGTTATCATCAGATCAAGATGGCAGTTAAGGACCAGGTGTCGGTGTCAAAACCGGCGGATCTCGGGTAGGGGGTCCCAAACTGTGTGTCAAGGCCGGATGGTAACAGGAGACAAGGGACACGATGTTTTTTACCCAGGTTCGGGCCCTCTCGATGGAGGTAATACCCTACTCCTGCTTGATTAATATTGATGATATGGGTAGTACAAGAGTAGATCTACCACGAGATCAAGGAGGCTAAACCCTAGAAGCTAGCCTATGGTCTGATTGTTGTATATGGAGTTGATTGCCTACGGGCTACAACCCTCCGGCTTATATAGACACCGGATAGGGTTAGGGTTACATGGAATCGGTTACAATGGTAGGAGATCTTGAATATCCGCATCGCCAAGCTTGCCTTCCATGCCAAGGAAAGTCCCATCTGAACACGGGACGAAGTCTTCAATCTTGTATCTTCATAGTCCAGGAGTCCGGTTGAAGGTATAGTCCGGCTACCCGAACACCCCCTAATCCAGGACTCCCTCAGTAGCCCCTGAACCAGGCTTCAATGACGACGAGTCCGGCGCTCAAATTGTCTTCGGCATTGCAAGGCGGGTTCCTCCTCCAAATCCTTCATAGAAGATTGTAAACACCAAGAGTAGTGTCCGGCTCTGCAAAATAAGTTTCCACATATTGCCATAGAGAGAATAATATTAACACAAATCAAATCTGCTGACGTATTCCGCAGTGCGTCATCACACTACAGCCAAGTCCTTCACTCGAATCGTTTTTACTTTTCCACCTCAGCATGTTTTGCGAGGCGGTTTCCTTGGCACGTCTTGTCAAAGCAGAGATCGTGTGCCCCCCTTGTACGGGATTCTCATCAATACGGATGTGGGTAACCCAATCGTGCATGTTAGCATGTTTTTTCGACTAAAGGCGAGTCCCAAACGGTTACGGGGAGGGCTCCTGGTATTCAACCTCTTATAAAGAGACCAAGGCCTCACTCCTTTTCCCAATCTCAAACAAGTTCGCCCGTCGCCTCGAGTTCCAACACCCTAGGCTCCAGATTCCAGGCGCTTCGGACCTTCGACAATGTCCGGTTCCGACCTTCAAGGCCGATGGGTGCCCTCCTCCGTCACGGAGGAGGATGTGCTAAAGTTGAGAGAGGCTAAGTTCTTGACCGCCGAAATTTCGCATAGGTTGCCTGCTCAAAGGCAGGCTATTCCCAGTCCCCAGCCCGGTGAGAGCGTAGTGTTCATGTCTCACTTCCTTCGGGGGTTAGGCTTCCCGATGGATCCCTTCGTGAGGGGGCTGCTGTTTTATTACGGGCTGGAATTTCATGACTTAGCTCCGGAGTCCATCCTCCACATTTCCTCATTCATCGTTGTGTGCGAAGCGTTCCTCCGTGTTACTCCTCACTTCGGATTATGGCTCAAGACTTTTGGAGTGGAGCCGAAGATGATCGAGGGACAGCACGCAGAGTGCGGAGGCGCTGTCATAAGTAAGAATGTTGATGCTCCATGGCCCGAGGGCTCCTTTCAAGAGGAGCTCGGCTTGTGGCAACGAGAATGGTTCTATATCACCGCTCCCAGGAGCGCTAAGTGGGCGGCGCCCCCTGCCTTTCGCTCGGGTCCCCCATCACGGCTAGCGTCATGGGTCAACAAAGGATTAGATTGGGGGTTATCCAAAGACGTGCCCTTGTTGCAGGGCCGCATCAGGGATCTCTTAGAAAGAGACCTCAACCTGGTCAAGGCGACGCAGGTCATGCTGATTCACCGAACACTGCCCGGCAAACGTCGCTCCCTTCGTCTATGGGGGTTTAATCCGGAGGGACCACGAGCTCTCCAGCATTTTATGGGCGCAACGCCCGTGGAGATGTATAAACTGTTCTTCGGATCACAAATGATGTGTCCGGATTTGACCGAGGACGCAGGCCTAAGCTGCAATCGCCCGGATACCCAAGTAAGTAACCTTGTGCCCGGACCTACTATCCATATAATCGTCATAAACTTGCCCCTAAAAGAGCCGTCCTTTTAAACAGGAGTGGATAGCGAAGGCAAAGCTGATCAGGTGTCCGGCTCCCCTTCCCGAAACCAGGCCGGATCCCATGCTTGTCAGGATGTTGAAGATAATGCCTTTGGAGGGAAGTAAGGGGAAGGACAAGGGAACTATGGCCTCCTCGAAGGAGGCTGCTCCGAAGGGAGGAACTGACAATTCCTCTCCCAAGGGGAAGAAGAGGGCCGCCTCTGACGACCCGAAGACCATGGCCTCGAAGCGGGGGAGAAAATCCTCGTCAGAGGGTCTGACGCCGGGGAGTTCCTCGGCCGAACTATGCCCTCAAAGGGATCAGCCCTCCAGCGAGCCGTAAGTAGAGAGAGGTTTTCCTTTTGAGGGATGAAAGAAATCCTTGATTTATATCTGAGAAGATTAACCGAAATTTTACCTTGTAGCTCAGACCTCAGCCCTTCTCAGCAGAGCTCGTCTTCGGGGGATCTTCTTCCGAAGATGATGGAGAGCGGGACACCTCCCCCTGCTGTACCGCCTAGCGAGGCGGGCGACCCTGAGGTGTCATCGCGGAGGGTTTCTCCGAATCCGGCAGGGGCGGAAGATAGCTATGTGGCCCCCCAAGGTTCTCGGCGTCCGGCCTTCGAAAGAGGCCATAGGACAAGTCCGGCACCGTCTAGTGCTCGGACGAAGGAGCTAAAGATTCTGCTGGGGCGAGCTTCTATCTCAGAGAAGCACCGTGCATTGATGGGCATGGTGATTGAAAGGATTTCATCCGCCGAAAGCGAATTGCATGAGGCCGTCAAAAGTTTACTGACGGGTTTTGAGGTACGTTAGATAATGTACACTTTTGTTGGTTACGCATAAGTAAGATGCGCCCTGTGTAGATAGAGCCCCTGAGACTCTGCGCGTTGTCAAGAAATGACGGCACGCAGAGGATCATAATCCCAGGTCTAAGACGTCGCCTTTGAATGTAGGTGGCGAGGTGTCCAGAATCAAGCCAGACTGATGATGTGGCCGAACTAAAGCGGCAACTGGGCGTGGCAGATGCCGACATTGCGCTTGTCAACAAGCGGCTTGATGAGGCTCAAGGTATGTAATTCTTCGGGCAGCATCAGGTAAGAGGAGCTTCATGCAAGTGTCTTACAATGTGTGTGTTTGACGCAGATGGTACGGCCGCCGTGGAGAATCTTAGGGCAGAACTTGCCCGAGCTAAGGAGCAAGCCAGAAAAAGCGATGCGGCTGCCGAGAAGGCCCTTGAAGAGCTGAGAGCCGAACAGGCTGCTCACTGCCAACGCAAAGAAGAGATGGCCGAGATGGCCGAGAAGTTAAAGAGCATTGCAAACCGTTGCAAACTTCTTGAGAAAGAAGACCGGGCGAGACAGACGGACTTAGAGAAGGCCGTTGCCGATGCCAAGGACGCTCGCTCTGCGATGAGAGCTGCGAAGGAGGAGCTGCGTTAGGCCGAACAGATTGCGGCTGGAAAGCCCTTTATGCTGCGAAGGAAATTTTGTGATCCGAAGTTTGTTCCATTGGACCGGATGTGGAGTGTGGAGGATACCTATCTGGACTTGGCAGCGAGTGCTGCTGATGCGACCGAACACTTTCGACATCAGAAAGATCGCGAAGTGGAGAAGCTTTTCTGGTCGCAGTTTCACAATCCAGAGCGTCCACTGGCAGTGGATGATCGTTTGGCTCAATGGGCCGAACTGAATAGGTTGTCTGGACTCGCCATGAAATACGTCATGGGTCACCTGTGGCCGGGAGATCGGAGCCAAAGAGTTATTTCAGCTTGGTGCAGCAATTCCTTGACGCGGTGCCGCGTATAAATGCAATGAAGAGGTCAGCATGCATAGAGGGCGCTAGGATGGCTCTTGCCCGTGTTAAGACATACTGGGCAGAGATGGAGACCACCATTGTTGCATCCCGAGATTCGGACAAAAGCCGAGTGCCCTCCGAGCACTATTTTCAAGAAGTTCTTGAAGGCGCTCGTGTAATAGAGACGCAGTGCCCGAAAGATGCTATGTTCTGATAGCATATGTATTTATAAAGTAATATTTTGATAAACTGTAGTGGCCTTTTTTATACTTGTGCCTCCAAGTATTGGGAACACCTCCTGTGCGGCCGTTTTAAGATATATATATAGAATCTGAAAGATGGCAGTCGTTGGCTTCAGCCCCCACGCACATAGTGCGGGGGTGCTCGCAGAAGACGCATTTTCACACTTAACCCAACATCTTGGTCCTACAAAGGAGGTGATAGCGCAGCGGGCCAGGCAAGCGGACTATAATGCTTTAACACTTTCACTTAGCCATAGGAGTTTGACAATGAGACTCTTTAGGTAGCTCCTTGGTGGCAACAGCGCTCGTCCGAATTCGGGGCGCGTATGTGCCTGACCGGGAAGCAGCCCTTCGTTAAAGCGGAGGAATCCGATAGATTCTGATAGGTCATCGAGTGGCTGACCAGTCTCACGCTACATCATGACAGTTAGTTTTCGGCTTTCTCTACTGAGGTGCTCGCCCGGCCGAACCGGGGGCACAATCGCAGTAGTTCTCCTGGTGCTACCTTAGCTGATAGAGCGGAATGTAAGGTAGCCGAACTCAGGAGCTGGGAAACCCAACATTTGACCAAAGACATGATTCGGAGCTGATGCATATAATGCCAAAACTCGCGATGCCGAACACTCCCTAAGGTGTTCGGTCTTTATGAGTGCGGGCGAAACAACACTCTTTATTAAAAAAGCCCCTAGTGTCCAGGTACGTGCAAAAATTTCTGACGTGGCCACATGCCAAGACGCCAGCCTCCTCCTTGGTTATATCAGAAAAACCAGGGGATGTGTAGCAACAAGAGACAGTAAAAAAGGTTTACGCAGGGTCTTAATCTAAAAAGAATCCTTTAGGATGGGTCCCTACTGCACGTCTGCGCCTGTGTCTCCGTTGTGCCGTATCCTGGACGGGCGCCGCACGACGTTCATCTGTAAAAGAGAGGAACTGAGTTGAAAACGGGTCGTGCCGAACAAAAGTTTAAAATAAACAAAGTGTAAAGTAAAATATATAAAATTGAGCTTTATTGTCTCTTATTGTATATGCATGGAGCCCTTAGTGCGGGGGTATGTGGCCAATAAGCCTGCATCAATGATGATTTTGTACCGAACTCGTCTATCCGCGTTCATGGTCTTTAATGACCTATTTCGAAGTTTTTTGGCCGGTGAGGCCATTTTACTGTGGGGCTGTCAAAGCGGCCGCACAGTCCCTCGCATGGGGGGGGGCGCACTTTAGTGCTTCCCCTTCAAAGAGATGATGCCTCGTGGACCGGGCATTTTAAGCGTGAGAGATGCATAATGCGGTATTGCGTTAAAGCGGGCAAAAACTTCGCGTCCCAGTATTGCTTGATAGCGACTTGAGAATGGGACGATATGGAAGGTCAGCTTTTCACGGCGGAAGTTATCAGCAGAGCCGAGTATAACTTCGAGCCGGAGAAAACCCATACAATGGGTGTCCGGACCAGGTGTTACCCCTTGAAAGGAGGTTTTGCTGCGGCGGATTCTTGCTGGGTTTATCCCCATGTGCTGGATTGTATCCTGATATATCAGGTTTAGTCCGCTGCCGCCGTCCATAAGGACATTTGAAAACTGGAGTCCGCCAATTATTGGATCGAGTATCAAGGCAGTCCAGCCTACATTCTTGATATTCCTAGAATAATCTAGCTGATCGAAGATGATTGGTTTTGACATCGGGCCTAAAGGCGACGATACAGAGGAACTCTCAATGAAAGCACCAATGTCGGTGTCAAAACCGGTGGATCTCGGGTAGGGGGTTCCGAACTGTGCGTCAAGGCCGGATGGTAACAGGAGACAAGGGACACGATGTTTTTTACCCAGGTTCGGGCCCTCTCGATGGAGGTAATACCCAACTCCTGCTTGATTAATATTGATGATATGGGTAGTACAAGAGTATATCTACCACGAGATCAAGGAGGCTAAACCCTAGAAGCTAGCCTATGGTCTGATTGTTGTATATGGAGTTGATTGCCTACGGGCTACAACCCTCCTGTTTATATAGACACCGGATAGGGTTAGGGTTACATGGAGTCGGTTACAATGGTAGGAGATCTTGAATATCCGCATTGCCAAGCTTGCCTTCCACGCCAAGGAAAGTCCCATCCGGACACCGGACGAAGTCTTCAATCTTGTATCTTCATAGTCTAGGAGTCCGGCTAAAGGTATAGTCCGGCTACCCGAACACCCCCTAATCCAGGACTCCCTCACCAGGAGAAGACAGCTTTTATAACTCCCTTTGGAGCCTTCTGCTATGTGTCTACGCCTTTTGGGCTCCAGAGTGCCCAGGCGACTTATTAGTGCTGTGTGCAGAATTGTCTTCATACTCAGAACGAGCGCAATGGTCATGCTTATGTGGATGATATTGTTGTGAAGTCCAGGAAAGAGGAGACATTGATAGATGATTTGAAGGAAACTTTTGATAATCTCCGAATTTATAAGATGATGCTTAATTCAGCCAAATGTGCCTTTGGCGTACCGGCAGGCAAGCTCTTGGGTTTTTTGGTGTCTAACAGGGGCATTGAGGCTAACCCGGAAAAGATCAAAGAAATTACTTCTCTGGCTAAACCGGCGTGTATCAATGATGTTCAACGTCTGGTGGGTCGTATTGCAACATTGAGTCGGTTTATCAGTCGGTTGGGGGAGAAAGCTATCCCTCTATATCAGATGATGAAAAAGACAGACAATTTTGTCTGGAGTGACGCTGCTGATGCGGCGTTTGAGGACTTGAAAAAGCAGTTAGCCGAGCCACCTGTCCTTGCTGCTTCTATTGATAAGGAGCCATTGTTGCTATATATAGCTGCCAATGCCAGGGCTGTCAGTGTGGCTATTGTGGTAGAGCGAAAGGAGGCAGGCAAGGAGTTCCCGGGTCAACGGCCGGTTTATTACATCAGTGAGGTTTTCATTGAGTCGAAGCAGAGATACCCACATTGGCAGAAGCTGGTGTACGGAGTTTTTATGCAAGCCGGAAGCTTAAACATTATTTCCAGGGCCATCCCATCATTGTGGTCAGTTCTGCTCCTTTGGGAGATATAATCCAAAACTGGGAAGCAACTAGCCGGGTTGCCAAGTGGGCCATTGAGCTTGGACCTCACAGGTTAAAATATATGCCTCGTACGACAATCAAGTCCCAGGCACTTGTGGATTTCATCAATGACTGGACAGAGTTGCAGACACCGGTGGAAAATCGGATAACACATATTGGACTATTCACTTTGATGGGTCCAGACAATTGGAGGGCTCGAGGGATGGAGTTGTGCTAGCTTCCCCTCGAGGCGATAAATTTTATTCTGTTGTCCGCTTAATGTTTGCTTGCACTAATAATGCAGCAAAATATGAGGCCTTACTCCACGGTCTTCGAGTGGCTAAGGAGATGAACTTAAGTCGGGTTAGGTGTTTTGGTGACTCGGATTTGGTAGTTCAATAGGTATCAGGTACTTGAGACTCCAAAGACCCACTCATGGTGGCTTATCGACGAAAGGTGGATGTTTTTGCTGGTCACTTCAAGGGTTATCAGGTTGAGCATGTGGACCAGAGAAAGAATGAAGCGGCAGACGCTTTAAGCCAGTTGGGTTCTCAACGTAAACCGGTGCCGCCCAATGTTTTTCTTGATGTCCTTCATAACCCGTCGGTCAAGTTACCCACAGAGGAGGATTTGGCTATCCCTGACATGGAGGCTCAGTTGGTAGCAGCTCTTCATGTTATCTCGGATTGGGCAGTTCCCTATTTGGCTTATATGACTCGGGGCGAGTTACCTGAGGATGAAGTTTTGGCCAGGCAAATAATCCGGCGGTCCAAGTCAATGACTATTGTCAATGGAGAATTGCATCATTGCAGTGTCACAGGGGCGTCTCAGCGTTGCGTGTCTCCTGAAGAAGGTTGTGAGATCCTACATGAGATCCATGAAGGGGACTGTGGTCATCATGCCGGTTCAAAATCTCTGGTGTCCAAAGCTTTTCGTCACGGTTTTTATTGGCTGACGGCTCATGCTGATGCTGAGGACTTGGTCAGGAGGTGTGACGGTTGTCAGAAATTTGCACGTCGAGCTCATGTTCCGGCTCAGGAGTTAAGGATGATTCCCATTACTTGGCTGTTTGCAGTCTGGGGACTTGATATGGTTGGGCCCTTTAAAAGATCCAAGGATAAGAAGACCCACCTCTTGGTGGTAGTTGACAAATTTACTAAATGGGTAGAGGCAGAGCCAGTGAGTAAGTTTGATGCAGCAACGGCGGTTCAATTCATGAAGAAGGTGATTTTCCGCTTTGGCTTTCCACATAGCATTATAACTGACAATGACACTAACCTTTCCAATGGAGCTATGGAAGATTTTTGTCAACGTGAGCATATCCGGCTTGATGTATCCTCAGTGGCTCACCCCCAGTATAATGGTCAAGCTGAGAGAGACAATCAAGAGATTTTGAGAGGTATCAAACCCCGGCTTATGGTTCCCTTGCAGAGGACGCCAGGTTGTTGGGTCGAGGAGTTACCTTCCGTGTTATGGAGCATTAATACCACCCCAACAGGTCTACGGGTTATACGCCTTTTTCATGGTTTATGGAGCAGAGGCAGTTCTCCCTAGTGACATCCATCATGACTCGCCCCGCATGGCGGCTTATGTTGAAGCTGACAATGAAAAAGCACGTCAGGAAGCACTTGACCTGTTAGATGAAGAGCGTGACATCGCAGTAGCTCGTTCGGCGATTCACCAGCAAGATCTGCGCCGTTACCATAGCCGCCGGGTTAAAACTAGAACTTTTCAAGAAGGCGATCTGGTGCTCCGGCTCATCCAGGATCAGACCGATATGCACAAGTTATCCCCACCTTGGGAAGGACCCTTTGTGGCCAGCAAGAATTTAAACAACGGGTCATATTACCTTATCGATGTTCCAGACCACAAGGACTCACGCACGTCGGAGGAGGAGACCCGTCGGCCCTGGAATATCGCTCAGCTTAGGCCATACTACACTTGAGCCACAGGCTCTCCTTATGTACATATTTAGACAATGTATATATTATGATTGATATAATAAACCGGCATCCTTGCTAAAGCGGGGCCTCTGTCGTTCTTTTAAACGAGTTTTTGATCCGGCTATCAAGCCCATATCATAAGAGCACAACTCTGGTTACTTCTGTAATCGGCTATCAAGCCCATATCATAAGAGCACAGCTCTGGTTACTTCGGTAATCCGGCTATCAAGCCCATATCATAAGAGCACAGCTCTGGTTACTTCGGTAATCCGGCTATCAAGCCCATATCATAAGAGCACAGCTTTGGTTACTTCGGTAATCCGGCTATCAAGCCCATATTATAAGAGCACAGCTCTGGTTACCTTGGTAATCCGACTATCAAGCCAATATTATAACTTCATATGAGCATAGCTCTGGTCTATTAGAGGCTTAATGCGGGATTAAAGGGACCAAAGAGAGTTTGTTGCACAACACTGCTCAAACATAGGTACCCCTTGGGCACAACCCACATAATCACTTGGGGGCTTGGTCGTATTCAAACAATAGCTACACCTCTTGATTGGCATAAGGCCACCAGGGAAATCACTTGGGGGCTTGGTCCTATTCGAACCATAACTACACCTCTTGATAGGCGTAAGGCCACTAGGGAAATCACTTGGGGGCTTGGTCATATTCGAACCATAGCTACACCTCTTGATGGGCATAAGGCCACCAGGGAAATCACTTGGGGGCTTGGTCGTATTCAAACCATAGCTACACCTCTTGATAGGCATAAGGCCACCAGGGAAATCATTTGGGGGCTTTGGTCGTATCCGAACCATAGCTTAAACCCTCTAGACCAGTGCAACACCACAATTGTGACCATTTGAATTTTTTCTTGATTTATTCGGTTTATAATGCTTTATGAGTATTATTTATCTTTGCCTGGCCTTTGACTATAAGTCGCCAGCAAGCAGAAACTACTGTCCGGTGTTTATTGATCTGGCCTGGGCCCGTTCATAAACCGGCCGACAGATGATGATTACCAGTATTCAAGTGATGGGTTATCACCCTTATTATACCGGCTTGCTAAACCAGCAGGGTGATAAAATATCACAGGTATTGTATGTCTTGCATTATATATGGCTATTTTTATGCCTAGCCATGGTTATAGGCTATGTTGTTGGGCAAGATAACCCGCCTAGGAGAACACCTCTAGGACATTTTTTATTAATTGCGGGAGCAGATTCCATGGTGCAAAAGTATCATAAGTAGACATAGCATATATTAAACATGGCGGATTAACAGTGTCATGCAAAAGAAATATGCATGATGGCATAGCAGACCAAGCGTTTATCTTAGCCTATTACAAGGCGGTTCGATGCCCATAAGAACAAATGTTTCAAACAAATCTTGTAGAGAGAAGAAGCTAAAGTGGTTGCCGGTTTATGAATCTTGATCAAGCTGGCTTGAAGGTTGTGGGTCATCCTGGGCCAGTTCACCCTCCTCTTCTCTACCCAGAAGTCATTAGTTGACCAATCGATCCTAGTTAAGGCTCTGAATATAGCTTCATCACTTATAAGTGAGGAAGGGTCAACATCAAGAGCATAAGTATGCTTACGGATCGGTGGAATAAGATCCGGAGCGTTGCAACTTGGCGGATTAACCTTCTTGTTGTTGTCATCATAAATAGCCTGATAATGTGACATATCAGTTTCTTCAGCCAATTTGCTAGCCAGTGGACGCATCTCCCTTGTCAAATCTATGTGGTCATCATTATCAAAGTCTAATCCGTTCTCTTTTATGCTAGGATAGCCCTTTCCAAGATCGGCCGAATCAAGATCAGAGATCTAGGCTTTGGCTCGCGTCAACGCGGTAAGAGCACCCGCCCTGGCAGCCGATTTCTTTAGTTCATCAATCCGGGCAGGCATCACAGCTAGCCTTACCAATGTATCTTTGATCAAAGTTGGGGGCGGTTTATTATGAGAAGCTGTGCAGATGACCCGTTGTATGCCGGTATATAGTTGTTCTATAAAGGTATAGGCAGCCTTTAGACTTTGACACATGTCTAAGCCTAGATGAGCCACACGACTCCCTGCATTGACAAAATTGGTAAACCCGCAGTCTATTTGATAATACATGTTTACGGTTTGTGAAGATGATTACTCACCAAAGACAGCAGTAGTCATGGAAGTTATTTGCCGCTTTAAGCCAGTTAATTCCTCCACGACCGGATTAAGGGCCGCTTCAGCATCCTCAGCCATCTTCAGCAGAGTGGCTTTCTCTGTATCCCAGCCCGCCCGCTCACACTTAAAGTTCTCTTTTAGCTTTTCCATAGCTGCTAAAGCATTGGTCAGCTCTTCTTTGGCCTTGGAAGTCTCGGCTTGTTGAGTTTTGATATTCTCTTGAAGGTCGGTGACTTGGGATTCCTTTTTGCTAAGCTCAGCCTACAAGAGGTATGCAATTTTTAAGTTGGCAGTTTACATTTGAAGTCCCAAGCACATGACAAGTCATACACTTGGCACTTGGGGGCTAATGGCTATTGTTTCTTCTCTAAAAATATTACAAAGTCCCAAGCACATGACAAGTCATATACTTGGCACTTGGGGACTAATGCATATTTGCTCAAGTTAAAGACTATGGATTTTGCTGCAATCAATCAACTTGGTGGTTCATCGGTTTACACAGATTTGTACATGAATGTTGAGTTTGATAAATAAGCCCCGGTTCATCTTGAAAAGATAAACTGGTCCTTAGGGGGTACACAGGGAAGGTTGAAGTATTTTCTACAAAGTCCCGGCTTATATCAGTACTATAAACCGGCCCTTGGGGACTACTGGAGCTGGTAGCCTAAACTGGTTATAAGAGAAGAGTAACGATGCAGAAATCAGGAGTGTTTACCTCATATCGCTCCTTCATCATATTCAATAATTTGGCTTCATAATCATGGCTGGTATACAGCTGGTTTAAAAACCCAAAGTGGATATCTTGGGCGCTGAGATGGGCATAGATTTCCAGGTCCACTTTCCACTTGCCCTTGTCTATGGCATAAAATTCCTCTTTGGCGCTATGTTTTGACAGAGTAGTGGGGTTGCCGGGGGCTGTATAGCTAACGCCAGTAATGACAACATCATCCGTTTTATCATCAGCAGCTTTGGTTGGACTTGGCGGGTTGTCATCATGGGTCATCGGATCAATTTCCACTTGCTCAACAAAGGTGTCATGGTCTTGTGCTGGCGGATCATCAAGGACAGCATCAGTATTTTGTTCAGATGGTTTTGGAGTCTTTTCCGGGTCAGCTGTTGTATCTTCATCAGCCGGTTTATTTAATTTGGCCCTTTTGCTGGGTTTGGCCTTGGCTATGAAATGAATGGAACTAAAAGTTAGCATATTAAGTAGGCACAAGGTGTAAAGAGTTAGTTTTAATATGCTCACCCAGGAACATATGTAAGAGGTGGAAGTTGTGTCCTTGTTAACTCGCCAGACGATGAATGAGATGTTCCTTGATAGTTTGAGTCAGATGGATTAAGAGGTTGCCGAAAATAACCTGCCTTGGGATAAGACGTGTCAGGAGTAGGTGAAACCTCTAGGCGGCATTTACGAACCGGCGTGTTCGGTAAACCGGACGAAGTAACCACCTGGCCACTATGCCGGGTTGTGCGACGAGCTTCATGTTGCTTTTTCTTCAAAAGAAAGTTTGGATCCAGATAAGCTAGAGGGTGTGAAAATTTTACTTTCTGGTTTGCTTGACGGGTTTTCTGTGTTGGCAGAGGATCTGAACCGGAGGAAAGAATAATTACCTCTACATCATCAGCCCGGCTAGCCTCAGTGTCATCCTGATAATGGTCATTGTCAATGAGGTGTATGAAAAAGGAACCAAGAGAGTCAAGTTCTACCTCTGATTCCAGGTTATCAAGATCCTCGTCGATATTCAACTCAGTGGACTCGACAGTTTTCTTCTTGGCAGGCCGTTTGATGACCTTTGTCTTGGGGCGAGGTGTCTTGGCCGGTTTATCCTAAGCTTTCTTCTTCCAGAATGGGTCATCACCATGTTATAATATTGACAAAGGTTATAAGGAGGGGTTAAGAGTATTAGGTTAAAAAAGGGGTTATGCAATTCTTACAGCTGGCGGTTTATTTGAAACACAGAAGGGACTAAGCCCTATTTTACGGCAGACAGCCACCGGTTCATCCAGTATCTTTTTGACAGCTTCAGTGATTTCAGCGTCAGTTAACTGAATTTCAGTGTGCTGTTGAGGGTCTTTTAAATCCCATGTGTACTCGCACATTAAACCGGGGCGACGGCTTAAAGGCAAAATGCCCCAAGATATCCAGCAACGAACAAAGTCCAGGCCTGTTAAACCATTAGCCACAAAGGCTCTGAGCTTTGCAAGCTGTGGTGCATATTTGACTCATTCTTTTGCAGTCAGCCTTTGGGGAAATGGATGTGTATTGGTAAGACAGTGAGCACGATAACCTGGTAGAGGATTCTCGTCGTTTGGGGACGTATCTTTGCAATGGAACCAAGTCTGGTTCCAATCCTTGGGGTGACTGTGATGCTTGGCGCGAGGGAAGCTGACATATTTCCTTTTCTGAATTGAAACACCGCCAAGTTCAGTATTGGGTCCATCTGTAAATTCAGTATGGCGGTTTAAATAGAAGAAGTCTCTGAACAGTTCAATGGTCGGTTCTTCTTAGAGATAAGCCTCGCAAAACACTTGAAAATTACAAATATTGGACACAGAGTTAGGTCCAATATCTTGCGGGTGGAGTTGGAAGCTAGCAAGTAGATCACGAATTTTTTTGATCCAGGAGGTTTAAAACCGTGTCTCAGATGATCAACAAACACAACTATTTCACCATCTTTGGGCTCAGGAGGATTTTCTGGACCGGGAGCTCTCTAATGGATTTCACTCTGTTTGGGTAAAGCGCCAGTTGCAACACATCCATTCATATCTTCTTCCGTAATCCAAGATGGAACCCAGTTGCAGGCATAAAAAGACTTGGTCATTTCTTTGACAACCTGAAGGAAGGTTTGTGCCGCTTTAAGATTCATGGTTGACAAGCATAAAGCATTGCAGGTTAAGAGATGGAAAGTGTTAAAGCATGCAAAATTATTAAACCAGGTATTTGTGTTGTCAGAAGTACAATCATAAGCGATTGGCGGTTTAAAGAAGGGACTAATGGTATCTGGCGGGTTATCATTTTCTAAAGTTAAACCGCCTATGTTGATATTGAAGGTACAGATCTGAAATAACTAAGTGATGGAAAAACAAGTTTCACAAGTTGGCACTATAATTTTGGATCTATCACGGGTCAGAAAATGAAACTTTATTCAGACCTAAATATGGTTACCGAAGCAGTCCATAAAGGTTCAGATTGGAGTCTCTACTTAAACGAGATGCATTGATGAAAAAAGAAGGATTATGGCCATCACTATACAGGTTGAATATCGAGGTTTGAATCAAATAGCCACCGTGCAGTGATGAACACTGACGAACACCAATGAACGCTCAAAACCTAAAGGCAGATCTACGATGGAGGAAAGGAAAGCTTACTGGTTCTGAGGGAACGACGGAGAGGCGCTGCGAGTTTCTGATGCGTTCAGGGTGATGCAGCGGCTAAGGTCGAAGCAAAGGCGAAGTCTGACGGCAGCGGCAGAGTCGAAGCACTGGTGCGACGCGAGGAAGACGATGGGACGAAGAGGCACGAGGGGAAAAAGTAAAATGACCCCCAACCCTATTTATAAGGTGAATGGATAAGTGGCACGCGCAAGAACCGAGGAGGTCAAAAAACAGATCTGTACATATACAGACGCCTCGATGTTTGGAGGTTCATTAAAGGAGATGCATTAAAAGATTTGGGTTCTGTGTAAAGTTAATAGGGGATGACGTCATGGCGGGTTATCATGGTCTGGAAGATGACGTCACGACAGTTTACAAGATTTTTGTGAAGATATTGGAGAAGGAATTTTTCTAAGTGCTGAAGATTGACATGAACATGTTCAAATCAATTTGGGGCCTAATGTTGGGGATATAACTATTGAGTATAAACCGCCCAGGACGGGCCGGATTATACTCATAGTGAGTTGTTCCTGTCATAGCCCACGAGGACAAGGAGTACGGTGCTTTGCGAAGGAGAGCTAACAAGAGGGCCCAAGGCCCAAAGGCGGATTATGATCCATAGGTATAAACCGCCATAAGATGTATAACTTGTGTTGTAAGATAAGAAAAGGTAGAAACCGAGCCGGACACGCTTATGAGCCGGCCGAGACTCTGTAAACCGCCGGGCATCAACCTATGTATATAAAGGGACGACCTAGTGACGGTTTAGGGACAAGAAATAAGAGATCGAGAGCCGGGTCAAGCATATTCGATCCCCGTTCATCGAAGCCCTAGCAATATGCTACCTCTTGAGCACTGCGTTGGTTTTCCCTTGAAGAGGAAAGGGTGATGTAGTAAAGTAGTGTAAGTATTTCCCTTAGTTTTCGAGAACCAAGGTATCAATCCAGTAGGAGATCACGCTCGAGTCCCACGCACCTACACAAACAAATAAGAACCTCGCAACCAACGCGATAAAGGGGTTGTCAATCCCTTCACGGTCACTTACAAGAGTGAGATCTGATAGATATGATAAGATAATATTTTTGGTATTTTTATGAGAAAAAGAAATAAAGATGCAAAGTAAAATAAACGGCAATAGAAATAGCTAAGTGTTGGAAGATTAATATGATGGAAGATAGACCCGGGGACCATAGGTTTCACTAGTGGCTTCTCTCAAGAGCATAAGTATTACGGTGGGTAAACGAATTACTGTCGAGCAATTGATAGAATTGAGCATAGTTATGAGAATATCTAGGTATGATCATGTATATAGGCATCACATCCGTGACAAGTAGACCGTAACGATTCTGCATCTACTACTATTACTCCACAATTCATCGGATCTCGACAAACACACCGCAAAAGAAGATTACATCGAATAGATCTCCAAGAAGATCGAGGAGAACTTTGTATTGAGATACAAAGAGAGAGAAGAAGCCATCTAGCTAATAACTATGGACCCAAAGGTCTGAGGTAAACTACTCACACATCATCAGAGAGGCTATGGTGTTGATGTAGAAGCCCTCCATGATCAATGCCCCCTCCGGTGGAGTGCCGGAAAAGGCCCCAAGATGGGATCTCTCGGGTACAGAAGGTTGCGGCGGTGGAAATAGGGTTTTGGCTCCGTATATGATGTTTCCAGGGTATATGGGTATATATAGGAGGAAGAAGTACGTCGGTGGACCAACAAGGGGCCCACGAGGCTGGAGGGTGCGCCTGGGGGAGGTGGGCGCGCCCCCTACCTCGTGCCTTCCTCGTTGATTGCTTTACGTAGAGTCCAAGTCCTCTGGATCACATTTGTTCTGAAAATCACGTTCCCGAAGGTTTCATTCCGTTTGGACTTAGTTTGATATCCTTTTCCTTCGAAACACTGAAATAGGCAAAAAACAGCAATTTTAGTTGGGCCTCCGGTTAATAGGTTAGTCCCAAAATAATGTAAAAGTGTATAATAAAGCGCATTAAACATCCAAAACAGAATATAATATAGCATGGAACAATCAAAAATTATAGATACGTTGGAGACGTATCAAGCATCCCCAAGCTTAATTCCCGCTCGTCCTCGAGTAGGTAAATGATAAAAACAGAATTTTTGATGTGGAATGCTACTCAGCATAATTTTCAATGTAATTCTCTTATTTTTGGTATGAATATTCAGATCCGAAAGATTCAAGACAAAAGTTTAATATTGACATAAAAATAATAATACTTCAAGCATACAAACTAAGCAATTATGTCTTCTCAAAATAACATGGCCAAGGAAAGTTATCCCTACAAAATCATATAGTCCGGCTATGCTCTATCTTATCACACAAAATATTTAAATCATGCACAACACCGATGACAAGCCAAGAAATTGTTTCATACTTTTGATGTTCTCAAACTTTTTCAATCTTCACGCAATACATGAGCGTGAGCCGTGGACATAGCACTATATGAGGAATAGAATGGTGGTTGTGGAGAAGACAAAAAAGGAGAAGATAGTATCACATCAACTAGGCGTATCAACGGGCTATGGAGATGCCCATCAATAGATATCAATGTGAGTGAGTAGGGATTGCCATGCAACGGATGCACTAGAGCTATAAGTATATGAAAGGTCAACAAAAGAAACTAAGTGGGTGTGCATTCAACTCGCTTGGTCATGAAGACCTAGGGCATTTTGAGGAAGCCCATCATTGGAATATACAAGCCATGTTCTATAATGAAAAATTCCCACTAGCATATGAAAGTGATATCATAGGAGACTCTCGATCATGAAGATCATGGTGCTACTTTGAAGCACAAGTGTGGAAAAAGGATAGTAGCATTGTCCCTTCTCTCTTTTTCTCTCATTTTTTATTTGGGCCTTCTCTCTTTTTTTTGCTTTTGGCCTCTTTTCTTTCTTTCATTTTCCCCGGGAGTCTCATCCTGACTTGTGGGGGAATCATAGTCTCCATCATCCTTTCCTCACATGGGACAATGCTCTAATGATGATCATCACAATTTTATTTTCTTACAACTCAAGAATTATAACTCGATACTTAGAACAAAATATGACTCTATGTGAATGCCTCCGGCGGTGTACCGGGATATGCAATGAATCAAGAGTGACATGTATAAATATTATGAACGGTGGCTTTGCCACAAATACGATGTCAACTACATGATCTCGCAAAGCAATTATGACAGTGATGAAGCATGTCATGGTAAACGAAACGGTGGTAAGTTGCATGGCAATATATCTCGGAATGGCTATGGAAATGCCATGGTAGGTAGGTATGGTGGCTGTTTTGAGGAAATTATATGGTGGGTGTATGATACCGGCGAAAAGTGCGCGATATTAGAGAGGCTAGCAATGGTGGAAGGATGAGAGTGTGTATAATCCATGGACTCAACATTAGTCATAACGAACTCATATACATGTTGCAAAAATCTACAAGTTATCAGAGCAAAATATTATGCGCATGCTCCTAGGGGGATAGATTGGTAGGAAAAGACCATCGCTCATCCCTGACCGCCACTCATAAGAAAGACAGTCAATAAATAAATCATGCTCCGACTTCATCACATAACAGTTCACCATACGTGCATGCTACGGGAATCACAAACTTTAACACAAGTATTTCTCAAATTCATAACCACTCAACTAGCATGACTCTAATATCACCATCTTCATATCTCAAAACAATTATCAAGCATCAAACTTCTCATAGTATATATTCAACACACTCATAAGATTATTTTTTACTAATCTTGGATACCTATCACGTTAGGACTAATTTTTATGATTAAAGCAAATTACCATGCTGTTTTGTAGGACTCTCAAAATAATATAAGTGAAGCATGAGAGAACAATAGTTTCTATAAAACAATTCCACCACCGCGCTCTAAAATATATAAGTGAAGCACTAAAGCAAAAACTATATAGCTCAAAAGATATAAGTGAAGCACATAGAGTATTCTAATAAATTCCGAATCATGTGTGTCTCTCTCAAAAGGTGTGTACAGCAAGTATGAATGTGGTAAACTAAAAAATCAAAGACTCAAATCATACAAGATGCTCCAAGCAAAACACATATCATGTGGTGAATAAAAATATAGCTCCAAGTAAAGTTACCGATGGACGAAGACGAAAGAGGGGATGCCTTCCGGGGCATCCCCAAGCTTAGGCTTTTTGGTATCCTTGTATTTCACCTTGGGGTGCCATGGGAATCCCCAAGCTTAGGATCTTGCCACTCCTTGTTCCATAATCCATCAAATCTTTACCCAAAACTTGAAAACTTCATAACACAAAACTCAACAGAAAATCTCATGAGCCCCGTTAGCGAAAGAAAAGAAAACACCACTTCAAGGTATTGTATTTAACTCATTCTTTATTTATATTGGTGTTAAACCTACTGTATTCCAACTTCTCTATGGTTTATAAACTCTTTTACTAGCCATAGATTCATCAAAATAAGCAAACAACACACGAAAAACAGAATCTGTCAAAAACAGAACGGTCTGTAGTAATCTGTAATTAACGCAAACTTCTGGAACCCCAAACATTATAAAATAACTTTCCAGACGTGAGGAATTTATCTATTAATCATCTGCAAAAATAATTAACTAAATAGAACTTTACAAATAAAAATGGCAGCAATTCTCGTGAGCGATAAAGTTTCTGTTTTTTACGGCAAGATCAAAAAGACTTTCCCCAAGTCTTCCCAACGGTTCTACTTGGCACAAACACTAATTAAACACAAAAAACACAACCAAAACAGAGGCTAGATATATTATTTATTACTAAACAGAAGCAAAAATCAAGGAATAAAAAAAATTGGGTTGCCTCCCAACAAGTGCTATCGTTTAACGCCCTTAGCTAGGCATAAAAGCAAGGATAGATCTAGGTATTGCCATCTTTGGTAGGAAATCCATAAGTGGATCTCATAATAGATTCATAAGGTAATTTTATTTTTTTCTAGGGAAGTGTTCCATGCCTTTCCTTAATGGAAATTGGAATCTAATATTCCCTTCCTTCATATCAATAATTGCACCAATCGTTCTAAGGAAAGATCTACCAAGAATAATAGGACATGAAGGATTGCAATGTATGTCAGGAACAATGAAATCTACGGGCACATAGTTCCTATTTGCAACAATAAGAACATCATTAATTCTTCCCATAGGTTTCTTAATAGTGGAATCTGCAAGGTGCAAGTTTAAAGAACAATTATCAAATTCACGGAATCCCAGCAAATCACATAAAGTTTTCGGAATCGTGGAAACACTAGCACCCAAATCACACAAAGCATAGCATTCATGATCTTTAATTTTAATTTTAATAGTAGCTTGCCACTCATCATAAAGTTTTCTAGGGATAGAAACTTCCAACTCAAGTTTTTCTTCATATGATTGCATCAAAGCATCAACGATATGTTTAGTGAAAGCTTTATTTTGACTATAAGCATGAGGAGAATTAGCACGGATTGCAACAAGGAAATACAATCTATCAAAGAGAAATTATCATAATTAAATTCCTTGAAATCCAAAAATAGTGGGTTCATTGATATCTAAAGTTTTGACCTCTTCAATCCCACTTTTACCAATTTTTGCATCAAGATCTAAAAACTCCGAATTTTTAGAACGCCTTCTAGGTAAAGGTGGCTCATCTTCAGTCCCATCATTATCAAGATTCATACTGCAAAACAAAGATTTAATAGGATACACATCAATAACTTTTAGATCTTCATCTTTATTTTCATAGAAACTAGAAGAACACGCTTTCACAAAGCAATCTTTCTTAGCACGCATCCTAGCGGTTCTTTATTTGCACTCATCAATGGAAATTCTCATGGCTTTGAGATACTCATTGATATCATGCTTAGGTGGAATAGATCTAAGTTTCAAAGAATCAACATCAAGAGAAATTGTATCAACGTTCCTAGCCAATTCATAAACCTTAAGCAATTTTTCTTCAAGCAAAGCATTGAAATTCTTTTGCGAATTCATAAACTCCTTAAAACTAGTCTAAAATTCAGAGGGCATATTATTAAAATTTCCATAAGAATTGTTGTAGTAAATACCATAATTATTAGAGGAATTACTAGGGAACGGCCTAGGATTAAAGTTTCCTCTATACGCGTTGTTACCAAAATTATTACTACCAACAAAATTCACATCCATAGGTTCATTATTATTCTCAATCAAGGTAGACAAAGGCATATCATTAGGATCAGAGGAAACACTCTTATTAGCAAAAAAAATCATAAGTTCATCCATCTTTCCACTCAAAACATTAATTTCTTCTATCGCATACACTTTTTTACTAGTAGATCTTTCGGTGTGCCATTGAGAATAATTAACCACAATATTGTCTAGGAGTTTAGTATCTTCTCCTAAAGTGATTTCCATAAATGTGCCGCCTGCATCCGAATCTAAAAGATTTCTAGAAGCAAAATTCAATCCGGCATAAATTTGTTGTATAATCATCCAAAGATTCAAACCATGTGTAGGGCAATTACGTATCATTAATTTCATCCTCTCCCAAGCTTGTGCAACATGTTCATGATCAAGTTGCTTAAAATTCATAATATCATTTCTAAGAGAGATGATCTTAGCGGGAGGAAAATACTTAGAGGTAAAAGCATCTTTGCACCTATTCCATGAATCAATACTATTTTTAGGCAAAGACGAAAACCAAGCTTTAGCACGATCTCTAAGGGGAAAAGTAAATAGCTTCAATTTAACAATATCATTGTCCACATATTTCTTCTTTTGCATATCACACAAATCGACAAAGCTATTTAGATGGGTAGCGGCATCTTCACTAGGAAGGCCGGCAAATTGATCTTTCATGACAAGATTCAACAAAGCATCATTAATTTCACAAGATTCAGCATCGGTGAGAGGAGCAATAGGAGTGCTAAGAAAATCATTGTTGTTGGTATTGGAAAAGTCACATAGTTTAGTATTGTACTGAGCCATCATGACAAGCAAGCAATCCAACACACGAGCAAACAAGAAGCAAGCAAAAAAGGCAAACGGAAAAAGAGAGGGCGAATAAAACGGCAAGGGTGAAGTGTGGGTGAGGAAAACGAGAGGCAAATGGCAAATAATGTAATGCGAGGGATAAGAGTTTGTGATGGCTACTTGGTATGTCTTGACTTGTGCGTAGACTCCCCGGCAACGACGCCAGAAATGGCTCGTTGCTGGGAGTCAAATCTTGACTTGACTTGGCACGAATCTCCCTGGCAATGGCGCCAGAAATCCTTCTTGATACCTCTTGAGCTTGCGTTGGTTTTCCCTTGAAGAGGAAAGGGTGATGCAACACAGTAGCATAAGTATTTCCCTCAGTTTTGATAACCAATGTATCAATCCAGTAGGAGATAGCACACAAGTCACCTAGTACCTGCACAAACAAAAAAGAACCTCGCAACCAACGTGATAAAGGGGTTGTCAATCCCTTCACGGTCACTTACGAGAGTGAGATCTGATAGATATAATAAGATAATATTTTTGGTATTTTTATGATAAAGAGAAATAAAGATGCAAAGTAAAATAAACGGAAATAGAAACAACTAAGTGTTGGAATATTAATATGATGGAAGATAGACCAGGGGGGCATAGGTTTCACTAGTGGCTTCTCTCAAGAGCATAAGTATTACGGTGGGTAAACGAATTTCTATCGAGCAATTGATAGAATTGAGCATAGTTATGAGAATATCTAGGTATGATCATGTATATAGGCATCACGTCCGTGACAAGTAGACCAAAACGATTCTGCAACTACTACTATTACTCCACACATCGACCGCTATCCAGCATGCATCTAGAGTATTAAGTTCATAAGAACAGAGTAATGCTTTAAGTAAGATGACATGATGTAGAGGGATAAACTCATGCAATATGATATAAACCCCATCTTTTTATCCTCGATGGCAATAATACAATACGTTCCTTGCTGCCCCTGCTATCACTGGGAAAGGACACCAAGATTGAACCCAAAGCTAAGCACTTCTCCCATTGCAAGAAAGATCAATCTAGTAGGCCAAACCAAACTGATAATTCGAAGAGACTTGCAAAGATAACCAATAATACATAAAAGAATTCAGAGGAGATTCAAATATTGTTCATAGATAAACTTGATCATAAACCCACAATTCATCGGATCTCGACAAACACACCGCAAAAGAAGATTACATCGAATAGATCTCCAAGAAGACCGAGGAGAACTTTGTATTGAGATCCAAAGAGAGAGAAGAATCCATGGACCCAAAGGTCTGAGGTAAACTACTCACACATCATCGGAGAGGCTATGGTGTTGATGTAGAAGCCCTCCGTGATCAATGCCCCCTCCGGTGGAGCACCGGAAAAGGCCCCAAGATGGGATCTCACGAGTACAGAAAGGTTGCGGTGGTGGAAATAGGGTTTGGCTCCGTATCTGATGTTTCCAGGGTATATTGGTATATATAGGAGGAAGAAGTACGTCGGTGGAGCAACAAGGGGCCCACGAGGGTGGAGGGCGCACCTGGGGGAGGTGGGCGCGCCCCCTGCCTCGTGCCATCCTCGTTGATTGCTTTACGTAGACTCCAAGTCCTCGGGATCACGTTTGTTCCAAAAATCACGTTCCCGAAGGTTTCATTCCGTTTGGACTCCGTTTGATATCCTTTTCCTTCGAAACACTGAAATAGCCAAAAAACAACAATTTGGGTTGGGCCTCCGGTTAATAGGTTAGTCCCAAAAATAATATAAAAGTGCATAATAAAGCCCATTAAACATCCAAAACAGAATATAATATAGCATGGAACAATAAAAATTATAGATACGTTGGAGACATATCACAATACCAACTACAAACTGGACTAGGCTTTTACCTTCATCGTAAGGGGCCGAACCAGTATAAACTCCCGTGTCCTTTGTCCTGTTTAACCCCTTTAAGCTAACCTCAACGCGATGGCCTCACGACTAAGTCCTCACACTAGGACATCTGTCGTGACGTTTCCACGACACCTTGGCACCTCTTTCCATGAGGCACTATGCAGAAGATGATGGTGCAGGTTCGAAAGTCATTGTTTTGAGTGCATCCTTGAAATCCTCAAACCAGGGACCATGACAAGTTCGGTGACCTTCATACACGTCAGAGATTCGGTCCCACATAAGCTTCGCATTGCAGAGATGCATAATGAGCCTGGACTAATTTCTGGATAGGCAAGAATGGATAATGTCCTTCGCCATGATGTCAAGTCGAGTGTACTTGCGAATATCATCAGCATCCGCCATCTTGCATAGATCGGTAAGGCCAATCTCAGTGACGGTCCATAGTTTGTTGTTCATTGCCATGAGGCGCTTCCTCATTATGCCCTTCCACTTGAGATAATCATGACCGTCAAAGATGGGGCATGACACTTTCTTCATTCCTGCGGTCAACATAACTAAAACTCCATGTGGTTAAACCAAAATCACATAGAACAAGGGAGTACCTTGCTCTGATACCAATTGAAAGTGCGTTATATCGATTAGAGGGGGTGAATAGGCGATTTTTATAAATTCATCACTGAGGAAATTCAAGGTGAGGAATTTCCTAAGTCACGAACTACTTGCATCAGAATAAGTACTTAGGTGCATGCATAGCAGAGCAGTAGCATAGTCATCATGATGAAATGAAACAAGCATAGAGCACAAGTAGCGTGTAAACAGGATAAGCAGGCTAAAGACAAAGTGACAGAATAATTAGGGTTGAGGAAATTGAGAAAGTCTTCAGTCAAAGTCTTCAGACAGTAACGATCAAATACATCAACACATGAATGAGGAAATGAAAGGATTGAGGAAATAGAACCAGTAGCTTGGTGAAGACGATGATTTGGTAGACCAGTTCCAACTACTGTGATAGTGGTACGTCTGGTTGGAGCGGCTAGGTATTTAAACATAAGGACACACAGTCCTGAACACATTGTCCTCACTGTATTCTCCTTGAGCTAAGATCACACAGACCTCACCCAATCACTCGTGGTAAGTATTCAGGTGACTTCCAAACCTTCACAACCTCGGTCACTCGGTGATCCACAATTTCTTCTTGTATACTCTAGACCATGACGCCTAACCATCTGGAGGATGCACAGTCCTCAAAGGTAACAAGCATCGGTTCCACAAAGGAACAATCTCTTCGGTGATGCTCAATCACTTTGGGTTTGTAGGTGTTTGGGTTTGGGTTTTCTCACTTGATGATTTTCGCTCAAAGTCCTTGGAGGATGGGATGCTCTCAATGACAAGTGTCGGTTTCTCTCGGAGCAGCCAACCAACTAGTGGTTGTAGGGCGTGGCTATTTATAGCCTAGGGAGCAGCCCGACATGATAAGAATTAGGGTTGACGACATGGGCTCAGTATTTTCTTTAGAGCCATTATCCTCAGGTGCACAAGCATAATTTTCTTCAAGTTCTGGAATGACTTCTTCAGGAGATTCCTTGGTAGGAATGACATGCTCAGTAGCCTTGAACTTAATGGATTCCTCATGTGACATTTCATCTAGCACAGGAGGTAGGTGCCCTCTTTGCGAGCCGTTAGTTTCATCGAACCGCACATCTACAGTTTCAACAACCTTGTGATGAACAATGTTGAAGAATCTGTAGGTGTGTGAGTCCTTTCAGTAACCGAGCATAAAACCTTCATGTGCTTTCGGTGCAAATTTGGAATTGTGATGAGGATCTCTAATCCAGCATTTAGCACCGAAGACTTAGAAATAACTCACATTGGGTTTCTTGTCAGTGAGGAGTTCGTATGAGGTCTTTTTGAAGAATTTGTGAAGATATACCCTGTTGATGATGTGGCACGTAGTAGCAATTGCCTCAGGCCAGAAGCGAGGAGGCGTCTTGTATTCATAAAGCATAGTGCGAGCCATCTCAATGGGAGTCCTATTCTTGCGCTCCACGACGCCATTCTGCTAAGGAGTATAAGGAGCAGATAACTTGTGAGTAATACCAAGTTCATCAAGATAGTCATTAAGAGCAGTATTCTTGAACTCGGTCCCATTGTCACTCCAAATGTGCTTGATCTTCACACCAAAGTTTGTCGAAGCCCTCAAGGATAATCGTTTGAAGACTTCCTGCACTTCAGTTTTGTAAGTGATGATATGCACCCATGTGTAACGAGAATAGTCATCAACAATAAGAAAGCCATATAGAGATGTTGCATTTGTGAATGTGGCATAGTGAGTAGGGCGGAAGAGATCCATGTGAAGCAATTCAAATGGATGAGTTGTAGTCATGATAGTCTTCAAGGGATTCTTGGACTTGGTCATCTTTCCAACCTCACCAGCTCTACACAAATGGTCCTTGAGGAATTTGACACCCTCTATGCCAATGACGTGCTTCTTCTTCGCGAGTGTGTGTAAGTTCCTCATGCCAGCATGACCTAGTCGTCGATGCCATAACCAGCCTTCTGAAGCTTTTGCAAGTAGACATGTGGCAGGCTACTCTAGAGAAATCAACAACATACAAGTATCCTTTCCTAAAGCCTTCAAATACTTTGGAGTGGTCAGATTCCATGATCACAACGCAATGATATTTTCCAAACATAATGACCATATCAAGATCACAAAGCATTGAGACAGACATGAGGTTGAATCGTAAGGACTCGACAAGCATGCAGACTTTGTCCATGTGTCGATCATTTGAGATTGCAACCCTACCTAGACCCAATACCTTGATTTTGCCTTTGTCTGCGTAGGTGATATGATTTAGATGCAATGGAGATAAATCAGTGTCCATCAATAAGTTCTTGTCACCGGTCATGTGATTTGTACATCCACTGTCGAGGACCCACTCAGTAGCTTTGGGTTGATCGTCCTGCAGATGAATTAGTGCAACTTACGAACTCATATACTTCATCAGTGAAGAACATGACTTCAGAATTCATCTGTTTGAATTTCATCAAGCAGTACAACAGATATAGCAGTATAAGGACGTGAGAAATGAATATTCATTTCTTCATAGATTAGCTTGCACCCTTTCAAGCAAATTTAGGTCTCAAATTCATCAGACGTTCATGTTCGTCTAGAAACCTAACCCCGCATAAGAGATTAGTTCTTTTTTTCACCATCCACATCTGGAGGGGTGGCAAAGAGTTCATCATTCTGCAAGCTCCATAAGAGAAAGGTGGCATAGAAGCCAGTCCACTTTGTTTCATAGAAGAGGGGTTAGAGTAAGCATATGAATAGGCAGAGAAATTCTTCGAGGACTTATGAACATAATGATTTGAAGAATGATGCACATATTCATAGCCCTTAGGCTTTCCCTGCGAAACAGAAGTGTTATCACGATGATGTTCATATGAGGATTTGGATCCATATGAGGAATTTGATCCACGTGAGGAATTTGGTCCATATGAGGACTTGGATCCATATGAAGAATTCAAACCAGGGTTCCTTTTCTTCACAGGTGGTGTCATGATGACATTCACCTAAAGACTTTCAAGGCACCTTTTGGGAACCTAGGTTTTCTTCATTGGGGGACCATTCCTGTAGTTAGTTCCATCATATCTAGCAAATACTTCACCATTCTGATTTTTGAACAGTTTATTGTTGAAGTCAAATGACTCATCCGGAGAATATGAAGATTCACAAGTAAAACCAGATAAAGTGGATGGATCTACGGGAGGTCCCTTTGTAGCAACCCATGAGGTTTTGGGATACTGCTCAGGTTTCCAGTAGGTCCCATCAGCATTGATTTTACTATCAAAGGCAATACCCTCTTTCCTCGGGTTCCTGTTGAGGATCTGCTTTTTAAGCACACCAAAAAGAGCTTAATGCCATTTGAGGCTTTTGTACATGCCTGTCACAAATAGTTCCTTCAACCCTGCATTGTTAATGATACTTGTGGTATCCTTAGATGAGGAATTTGTCACCACAAAGACAGTTAAAGAATTTGCAGCAATAGAAGCATTTGAACTTTCAGGTGAAGAATTAGCAGATTCACATTCAATGCATTTCAAACATGGTGGAATGAATTCGTCCTAAGCAGAACTGATCTGTTGAGCAAATAATGAATCACGCTCCTTCTGAAGATCTTCAGAACTCACCCTTAGCTTCTCAAGATCTTGCTTTCTTTAAAGAAATTCATAAGAAAGTCTCTCATGATCAGCTAAGATATTTTTATGATAACTCTGAAGGTTATCAAACTTAGACTGAAGTCTCTGAAGATTATCAGTCAGAGTTTGAGTTCGATCCATTTCTTCACCCAATAGGTCATCGCTTTTGTCTAACATATTTTGAACCTTTTCAAAAGCCTGTTGTTGTTTCACAGCATCTTAGCAAGTTTAGAATAGCTAGGCTTGAGGTTTTCATCAAATTCACCTCACTTGATTCAGAGCAGGGATATTTGAGTAGCTTGGCACCTTTTGCCATGAAGCAATAGGTGGGAGCGTAGTCATCATCGACGTCATCAGCAGCGTTGGGAAGTCATTTTCCTCAGAGTTGAAGATGGACTTGCTGACGAAAGCAGTAGCGAGAGCTAGGCTAGCCACACCAAAGTCTGACTCCTTAGATGCCTCCTCTTCCTCATTTTCCTCAGATTCGGCTTCAGAGTCCATTTCCTTGACAATGAACGCCCGAGCCCTTTTGGAGCTGCTCTTCTTGTGAGATCAAGACTTTGAAGATTTTGACAATGAGGACTTTGAAGATTTCTTCTTCTTCTTCGAGTCATCATAACTGTCATCCTTGTGTTTCTTCTTCTTTGATTGCTTCTCCCACTGAGGACAAACAATAATGTAGTTGAAAGTGCGTTATATCGACTAGAAGGGGGGTGGGTGAATAGGCTATTTTTACAAATTCATCACTGAGGAATTTCTTGGTGAGGAAATTCCTAAGTCACGAATAACTAGCATCGAAATAAGTACTCATACACTACTAGGAAAAGGCATACTAGTGGCGCACCAGTTTTGCCTACTAATGGCGCACTACTGGTGCGCCACTAGTACCACGCCACTAGTATTATATACTAATGGCGCACCACTGGTGCGCCATTAGTATCTGGTATACTAATGGTGCACCACGCCGCGCACCATTAGTATAGACCAACATGCGCCATTAGGATGCCTCCCAGGGGGCCATATTTACCCATGTGCTTTGGCATACTAATGTCACACTATGGGGTGATGCGCCATTAGTATCCTTTGGCATACTTATGGCGCACTGTGTAGTGATGTGCCATTAGTATCGTTTGGCATACTAATGGCGCACTTTGAAGTGATGCGCCATTAGTATGAATATTAGGTTTTATTTTTTTTACTTTTCTGATTTTTGCACAGGTTACAAAATATATTATTGGACAGAATATAGACAGCACCACACAGCAACAGCAGATTCATCGAATACAATAGAAGATTAGTCTCCGAATACAATTCATCATATTAGTCTCCGAATTCAAAAGACCGAACAAAGATAGAACATTACAAGTCTCGAGACCGCGAGTATCGAGTTTGTCTTCACATTACAAGTCGATATCGATCATCTAAACTACCATCACATAGAAGAGAGCTGCGGTCATCACAATGAGCATCATCGCGATGAAACTGGTCTTCATCCGGTTCCTCCAACGCTCCCTCCCTCTCCCACCAGATAGCGGGCGTATCTAGATTCCACCTCCGCCCTAGTGGTGTACCCTTTGTAGCTGTTACCGCTGAAATGGTGAACCTGTCTCCGACACTCCTCCCAGTCGTCGTAGACTCCGGGAACCTTACCCTTGTACACGACATACGACGGCATCTCTATGCACAAGCCAAACAACAGACAATACATAAGCAATATATAAGTATGCAACAAAAGGATCGGAAGAGAAAAGCAAGACATTAATAGCACAATTCATGGTCCTACTAATAAATAGCATCGATTACATCTAAGTTGAACGACTGTCCAAACCAAAGAGACATACAATTCATTAAAGTTTAATTACAACATGAGCTGTCGGATTTCGGGTTCCGGCAAACCCTTGAGGTTCGAACACTGGGGTGCGCGCGGAGATTTCGCCTCCTACCTTCCTGCACCCCTTCGCCTCGCCAGGATCTAAACTAAGGAAAGAAAAACACAAGAGACACAGGGTTTATACTGGTTCGGGCCACCGTTGTGGTGTAATACCCTACTCCAGTGTGTGGTGTGGTGGATTGCCTCTTGGGCTGATGATGATGAACAATACAAGGAAGAACAGCCTCGCGAGGGTCTGTTCTTCGCTGGGGTGATGAACTGTTAGGAGGAGCTCAGTCACCTTTGTCTCTCTCTCTTTCTGATCTTCTCTCTCTCTATCTTTTTCTATGCCTCCCTCTCTCTCTCTCTCTCTTTCCGTCTCTCTCTTGCTCTGTGGGTGGCTGGTCCTATTTACAGAGGCCCTGGTCCTCTTCCCAAATATCGAGCGGGAAGGGAGCCAACAATGGCGGGCTAATTTGAAGGGGGACAACTAGTATCAACCATCCTGACAAAAGTAGTCTTCGCCTGCGCAAAGCTCTAGTGATGACGCCGTCTTGGGCTCCACAGTGACCTCCTTCTCGTAGTCCTCCTGGTCTTGGTCTCGTTGCACCGAAATGGCAACCTTTGCCTGATGCCTCGGTACTTCGCGGCTGCGCTTGCCCCCTTTGCACCAAAGAGGAAGGGAGGACGCTGTGCGGGCTGGCACCCGCCTGGCGCCCCCGATCGTCATGGATTGCGTCATGGGCACCTTGTGAGGTACCCCGCCTTGATCTCTCCGCCTCCTCGTGAGCCAGCCTGACGAGGCCGCGCCTGAGGAAGCTCCGCGTCGTCCGCCCCGCGAGGCTTGTCCCTCGTGAGGGTCTTGGGTTTGTGTTGGTGAAGATGGGCCGTGCTGGGCCCCCTTTTGAGCCACGCCGCGGGCCGCAAGCAGGCAAGTCTGGGGACCCCCGTTCCCAGAACACCGATAGTAGCCCCCGGGCCCAAGGCGCGCCCGGACTTGGCCGTGCGGGGAGGCGGAAGGGTAAGAGCGAAGCGCCGCGGGCCCTAAAAACCTGCGGCCTTGGGCACCGCGTGGCGGTTGGTTGGATGTGGGCGCCCTTGCAACCGCGCGAGTTGATAAAGGAGCGGCATCCACCTAGGCTTTGCTTCTTGCTTTCCCCGGTTGCTGCTCAGATCCCCTTTCTTGCGCCTCTCCTTCCTTCCTCCAAAATTTCCAGATCCACTCCGGCCGTGTGACCTAGGAAGCCATGGTGCCTTGTCAGCCCCCGGCCGTAGCTTGGTACTCGTCTGCCCTGGATCCGCCGAATGTGTCGGAGGCGAGCCTCGCCCGGTTGCGCCGGATGGCGACGGCGCGGGGCGTCAACGGGGCGAAGGTGTTCAAAGCTGGCTCCGCCACCCCTGAGGGTCAAGGGATCACCTTCTATCCGCTCTTCGTAAGTGCCATTGCTGCTGGCTTGGTGCCTCCCTTCTCCGAGTTCTTCTTCTCTGTCCTCCGCCACTATAAGCTACAAGCCTTGCATCTCCACCCCAACTCCGTCCTTCTCCTGGCGATCTTCGCCTATTACTGCGAGGCTCATGTAGGGGTGCAGCCTTCAATGGCCTTGCTGCGCCACTACTTCTACCTCCGGACCTCTCGTGGTACTGCTTCCGCGTGCACGAGCTTCATCACGTACGGTGGCCCCATTGCCATTTCGAACCCCGGGAAAAGGATTGAGGGCTTCAGGAACAAGTGGGTCTTGGTGGATGCTGGGCGCATCCACCCTCGGCTGATCTTGCCCACGGAGCAACCCACGAGCTCCAGCGATTGGGGTCGAGCGGAGCTCACGGACCCCCGCGCGAAGCTGATGTTGGAGAAGATGGACGCGGATCTGAGGCCGGCCAACATGGCGACGCAAAGCTGACCGGCGCGTTGCTGCTTAGGGAATTCCTGGAGCACCAGCTGGCCCCACTTCGGCAGTACTCACTTCCGATGTGGAGGCCCCGTCCGAGCCCCGCGGCCTTAGCCGACGGAGATCTGGCTGCTGTCCTCCAATCTCTGGTCGGGGGCGATGTGGCGAGGTTGGCGGGCGCTCCTATGCCCTTGTTCCTCCACGACGACTGGGAGCAGGTAGTGGAGTCCATGCCCGTCTTCAACGGGGATGGGCCCGTGCCCGTGGAAACTCCTGAGGAACCGGTGGACGTGCCCTCCGACGACTCTAGCGAAGAGGAGGAAGGAGGGGAGCGGGGAAAAGGGCCTGACTCCGAGGCGACTGACGGAGAGTCGAGGGCTCCCCTCCCCCAGCGCCGGTCCCGCGTTCTCCGCCTCTCTCCAAGCGATGGCGACGAGGATGACGATGAAGACGACGACGAGGACAACGACGAGCAGGACGGCGGGAGCTCACCCCCAATCCCTAAGAAGGACAGGACTAGGCTGATCTCCCGCGGGTCTGCCCCGGCCCCGGGGCGGACCATGGATGCGCCTTCCGCCTCCAAGCTTCCCGAGGTTGACCCTTCCAGCCGGCTTTCAGGCTTCAAATTTGGCCGGAGGCCGCTTGAGCTCACTGGCGACGACCCGTAAGCGTTCGATTCTTGTCTTTATCTCTTGCTCTGCTTCTGAAGCTTGACGTCCGCATCTCTTGGATAGGCTGGCGCCCGCCGCAAAGAAGCCGAAGGGGGCTCCCGAGGTTCCATCTATGGTAGCGCTTCTGCCTGCGAAGGAGGGTGACCGCGACGCACAGGCTTCTCCTCCCCGGGCGTCCTCGCGAGGCCTGGCTGAGCCGGCTGGGGCGAGCTCAGCCCCCACAGCCCAAGTGGCTCCCGAGGTGCTCTTGCCTGCTGCCGCCACTTCGGCTGTCGGGGCGCGGCAGACTCCGCCTCAGGATGCTGTGGCCGCGCTGCCATCTTCTCCTCCTACTCCACCGGATGCTGTCTCTCCGACTCGTTCTGCCGTTCTGGATTGTGCTGTTGCTGAGCTGGACCGACTGCGTCAGGATCTTCTTGGCGCCGACCCTCGCTTGGTGGCCGGGCGCTTGGAGCTGGCTTCAGGATGGGTTCGCTCCGACGCTTAAATTTGGGCGGCGCTGGTCCAGGCCTCGACGGCGTGCGACAAAGAGGAGCAGGCCGTCCTTGAGGCGAAGGCTGCTCATGATGCAGCCCTGGGGGAGGTGGTCGACGTCCGTGGTCGTTGCAAGGCGCTGGAGGGCGAACTGCAAGGTCTGCGGGACCAGCTCGCGAACGAGGTCCGCCTTCGCCAAGAGTAGGAAGGAGGCGTGAAGGCTCGCGAGGCGGCTCTCAAGGAGAGGGAGATCAAGCTCAAGAAACGCCGCGACCGCCTAGGCGCGCTGGAGCAGGAGTTGGGGGCGAGGAAGGCCAAGCTGGACGATGAGGCCCTGGTTCTTGCCGAGGACCGTGTGGCCTTCACGGAGATGGAGGCGAGGGCTCGCTCCTCATTGAGAATGCTTTACGACAACGTCCTGGAGAGCCCACTGGCTGGCACCGAGGACGGCCCCGCCAAGCTACTTCCCTTCCTGGTTCACGCTCTTGAAGATGTCGCCCTTGGCCTTGGCCCCGCGGCCGAGGCCGAGGCGCGTGTCCTGTCTTCTGCAGCAATGACGCGGGTCCTCACCCACATCTACCTTCGCGATCCCGGTGTCGACTTCGAGAGCCTGCTGGAGCCAGTGAGCGGCGAGCGTGCCGCTGCCGCTGCCGAGGCCGTGAAGGGTCGCGCAGAGGCCCTATTGGGGAAGTTTCGGGCCTTCGGCACCAAGCCGAAGCAAGGCATTGCCGACCCCACCGCTCCGTGAGGCGTACCCAATCCGCGCTGCTCCATCGCTGACAAGTGGCTCCGTTGCGGCTCATGTCCTGCCTTTAATTCCTGCACATGTATCATGCCTCGAGGAGGCGTTTAAACTTGCGTTTGGCATTGAGATAACAGTCTGGACTGTAATATTTGCTTTTGAATTCCTTGAAATTTGTGCCTTTCCTTCCTACTTGCTTATGTTCTACGCCGGCAGAGCCCGGCCCCGCGCATGCCTCACCCAGCGTTGGTCCCGACCGGAAACCAGGATGGGGCCAAGGAGTGAGGGGCCACGTGACAAGTTAGGCTCCTGAGTCGCGATGCTCAGGAGCCCCCCTTGGCGCACGAACAGCAACTAGGGAGGTGTGATGCGGGTGGATCTACCGTTCTACGTCTGTAGAGCCCGGCCGCGCGCGTACCTCACATAGTGTTGGTCCTGACCGGAAACCAGGACGGGGCCATGGAGTGAGGGGCTATGTGACCAGTTAGGCTCCTGAGTCGCGATGCTCAGGAGTCCCCCTTGACGCGCAAACAACAAGTAAGGAGGCGTGATGCGGGTGGATCTACCGTTCTACGTCTGCAGAGCCCGCCCGCGCCCGTACCTCACCCAGCGTTGGTCCCGACCGGAAACCAGGATGGGGCCATGGAGTGAGGGGCTACGTGACCAGTTAGGCTCCTGAGTCGCGATGCTCAGGAGTCCCCCTTGATGCTCAAATGGCCTTCGTACCTTAGCTCCGCTCGGGGAGAGACGCGTGACGAACCAGGCCCAGGGGGACCTGGCTGAGCGGCGTGCGTCTGGGTGTGACCCAGGCGCAGCCCCCGTGCCCAGCCCCCTCGCGCGGCACTCCCGAGGGGAGGCATTACGATGAGGCTAGACACTGAGCTCTGGGCTCCCTGAGGTTGGTGCGGCCCGGGGGCCACCCTCAGGTGTTTATCACCAGCGCGGAGCATAGCGCTACCGTATGTGTACAGGCATAGCCGCTCCTCGGCAGTGTCGTCAGCCAGCGCGGAGCATGGTGCTTCCACTGGTACGTGGGAGGGGGCTCCCCTCCTGGAAGAGCCCCCGGGGCGTGTACAGCCCCGCCCTGGCACATGGCTGGCACGGTAGGGCCTGGCGAGGTGTATCTGGGCACCCGTGAGCCAGCACGGGACTCACGGGGCCCTACCTCTAGGCGGGTTGCGCCTGGCACTGGGCCTTATCTTGTGATGTGTCCTTGCAAATTTGGTTAGATGTCGGCACTCTACGTCCTCGGGTCCCGGCCCTCGAGCTAGTCTCAGTCGTCGCTGGTATGCCAGGTCACGATGCCATGGACAAGGCCAGAGGGTGAGGGCTGGAGAGCCAGTAAGAGCCCTGAGTCGCGATGCTCAGGTACCCCCCCCCCCTTAACGTGCAAGTGGTCGGCATGGAGAAGAAGAGGTGCCGTGGACCGGCATCAAATAATCAAGCATGGTGGGTCTAACGCATAATCGGAAATAAACGCAAACGGGATACATGCCGCTGGGCCTGGCCCGAGCGGCTTGGGGATCATGCAGCCCTGGGGGCGCCCCCAACAAGGTAAGCTAACAACATGGAATAAAAGGGGATACACGCCGCAGGGATGCACCCACGCGGCCTGGGAATAATGCAGCCCTGGGGGGCGCTCCCAGCTGGAAATAAAACTCGAAAAGATGTCACCTGATGATGTTGAGGACGAAGGAGCATTGGTGTAGCAGACTCGCCGGGCTGCGGAAGCCGATCCTCACGAGCCCCCAGGCCCACGGGCCTTGGGAGGCTCCGGATGCGCTGCCGGCTCCTCACGGGCCATCTCCATCCCTGCCAGGGCTGCGGAACGCCCTGCCTCTCGTGCCTCCGTGATGCCCCTCATGAGGCGCTGGCACATGTCAGCCGCGTTCGGCAAGCCGTAAGGCATGCAAACGTAGTTGTGGGGTGGGCCTCCGCAGCGCCCCACTCGCGAGGGCCAGAGGCGCTCCAGAGAGGCGACTCGGTTGAGCCCTGGTATGTCAATGCAGACGCGCTGCCCACCATCCTCGCCTGGATGGGGAGCCACTGCTGGTAGGCGGCGGCCGCCTTTCATGACTCCTGACTCCTGTAGCTCCTGAATGGCCTTGCTGACGAACTCCTGAGGGTCTGGATCTCCTTGCCTTGCTCCTTCTTTAGGGAAACGTGCTTCGAAACACGCCTCCATGTGGTGCCCAAGCTCCTCCCTCGCGACCCTAGCTAGGTCGGTGGCCCTCCAGGGAAGAGCCCCCGAGCCCTGCCTGAGGAGGGCGCCGGGCATGCTTTCCTATGTGATGGAAGGAGGTTCCTCCTGGGCAGGCGCGGGCCCAGAGGGGCCTGCCTCCTGAGTGGTCGGGCCGGACGATGTCTTCTTCTTCTTAGGGGCGGTCTCGGGAGGCCTCCTGCTTCCATGATCTGGGTCTTCCAGTGACGTGGCCTGAAAGGCTCGTTCTAGGGAACACACTGCGTCCTTCTCTTCACATGGCACCGTGATGACTCTGCCGCTTCCTGGCATCTTGAGGACGTTGTAGCCGTGGTGAGTATGGCCATGAACTTGGCCAGTGCTGGGTACCCAAGGATGGCGTTGTACGGCAGGCGAATGTGAGCGACGTCGAAGTCGATGAGCTCGGTGCGGTAGTTGTCGCGTGCCCCGAAGGTGACAGGGAGGCGGACCTACCCAATCGGGACCGTGGAGCCGTCGGTGACACCGGAGAAAGGCTTGGTTGGCTGAAGCTGGTTGTAGGGCACTTGGAGGTTGTTGAATGTTTCCATGGACAGGACGTTGAGCCCTGCACCGCCATCGATGAGGGTCTTGGTGACCACCATGTTGCTGATGATTGGGGAACAAAGCATCGGGAGAACTCCGACTGTAGCCGCACACTTGAGCTGATCTGCTGAGCTGAACGTGATGGCGCACGCCGACCACCTGAGAGGGCGTGTGGCTTCGAGCCTGGGGAGGACGGCGTTCACTTCGCGGGCGAATTGCTTGAAGATGTGCTGAGAGGCTGGGGCTTGTGCCCCACCCAGGATGCAGGTGATCGCGCGCGGCTCCTGGAAGCCCCCAGCCCCCTCGTCCTGGTGGCGGTCCTCGTTTCTCCTTGGTCGCGGCGGCAGCGGTGGGAGGCCTGCGTTGCCTTGCGGGTGATCCTCGCGAGGCTGATCCCTCCATTCTCCCTCGCGAGGCTGATCTCTCCAACCTCCCTCATGAGGCGGGTCTTGCCAGCGATCCTCGCGAGGTTGATCGCGCCACCCTTGGCGCGGGCCACGGTCTTCCCAGCGTCTTGCGTTCCTTCCTCCTCCTCGACCGTAGCCCCGGTCACTACGTTCAGGGCAACGGCCGATCCTTCCTTCTCGCACGGCTCGGAGCTCTTGACATTCGTTGGTGTTGTGGGTGTGGAGGTCGTGGTACACACAGTACCGGCTGCCCTTCGAAGGTTCGGGCTGATCTCTGCCCCGCTTGGTGTCTGGTTCTGCCGCGAGCACGGCAGCCCCCTTGCACTTCACGTCCTTGGCCTTGGGCTTCTTCTCTTCTGGGTCTGTGGCAGGCAGCTCGAGGAGGGAGAGACGCCCTTCCTCGGCCCTGGCACACTTGGTTGCCAAGTTGAACAGCTCCAGGGAAGTGCACAGGTCTTCATGCATCGCCAGCTCCTCCTTCATCTTGACGTCGGGCACGCCATCGGAGAAGGCCGAGATGATGGCCTCCTCAGTCACCTTGGGAATCTTGAGGCGCGCGTTGTTGAAGCGCTGGATGTACTTCTGCAGGGTCTCCCCAGGCTGTTTCTTGATGCGGCGCATGTCTCTCACGGCGGGTGGCCGGTCGCGAGTGCCTTGGAAGTTGGCGATGAAGCGGGTGCGCATCTCATCCCAGGAGGAGATTGTGCCTGGAGCCAGGTTCAGGAGCCAGGTGCGGGCCCCGTCCTTGAGTGCCATGGGGAACCAGTTCACCATGACCTTCTCGTCTCCGTTGGCAGCTTCGATGCCCAGCTCGTAGAGCTAGAGGAACTCCGCAGGGCCAGCCGTGCCGTTGTAGCGAGGAGGCAGGTCTGGCTTGAACTTGCCGGGCCACGCGACGTTGCGTAGCTCGGCGGTGAAGGCGCAACAGCCTGCTGTTGCCACGGGAGGCCTTGGATGACGGGGAACTTGGTCTTGCATGTCCCCACGCGCTGCAGCTGGGAGCAGCACGGGGTCCTGACGCGCGGGAGCAGGAGCATGGTCGCGACGTGCTGGAGCAGGGAGTCCCCGGGCAGCTTCCTGCGGACGAGGGACTTCTTGACAGCTCTGCTCTTGCTGCGCTAGCGCCTGACGGAGCGGGTTCTGCCCAGGGGCCACGCGCCTTGGAGCCATGGCGCCTTCCTGAGGAGGAGGCGGCCGGGGCGCCGCCGGGGCTTCACTGCCCGCGCGGGGTGGGGTGCGGTGCAGCGGAACGGACGGCGCATGAGAGCCCCCTGCAGTGCGGACGAGCTCGGCGACGCGGTCGAGCCATTCTTTGTAGACGTCGTCGACGGGACGGTAGCGCAAGAGCTCATTCGCCGCGAGGAGCGCAGCCCGAGCCTCCATGGGCGCGCGGAGCGCGTGTGACGAAGAACCAGCTGGGGTGAGCGAGGGAGTTGCGGTGCGGCCGTCTTGCCACACGGACGGATGCTGGGACGATGCTTGCTGCTCATCCCCCGCCGGGCCGGTGGCAGCGTTGACGGCAGGTGACGGGGAACGGCGAGGACGCCCGCCGACAGGGGCCGTCTGGGTGACGTGGGCAGCGAGCGCGGCCCGGCGCTCGGCGCGGGCCCGACGAGCGTCAGACATGGGCATGACGGTCGGAGGAGAACGGGGTGGTGGAAGACGAATCCCAGCGCACCCCTACCTGGCGCGCCAAATGTCGGATTTCGGGTTCCGGCAAACCCTTGAGGTCCGAACACTGGGGTGCGCGCGGAGATTTCGCCTCCTACCTTCCTGCACCCCTCTGCCTCGCCAAGATCTAAACTAAGGAAAGAACAACACAAGAGACACAGGGTTTGTACTGGTTCGGGCCACTGTTGTGGTGTAATACCCTACTCCAGTGTGTGGTGTGGTGGATTGCCTCTTGGGCTGATGATGATGAACAATACAAGGAAGAACAGCCTCGCAAGGGTCTGTTCTTGGCTGGGGTGATGAACTGTTAGGAGGAGCTCAGTCACCTTTCTCTCTCTCTCTCTTTCTGATCTTCTCTCCCTTTCTTTTTCAGTGCCTCCCTCTCTCTCTCTCTTTCCGTCTCTCTCTTGCTCTGTGGGTGGATGGTCCTATTTATAGAGGCCCTGGTCCTCTTCCCAAATATCGAGCGGGAAGGGAGCCAACAATGGCGAGCTAATTTGAAGGGGGATAGCTAGTATCAACCATCCTGACAAAAGTAGTCTTCGCCTGCGCAAAGCTCTGGTGATGATGTCGTCTTGGGCTCCACGGTGACCTCCGTCTCGTAGTCCTCCTGGTCTTGGTCTTGTTGCACCGAAATGGCAACCTTTGCCTGATGCCTTGTTACTCCATGGCTGCGCTTGCCCCCTTTGCACCAAAGAGGAAGGGAGGACGCTGCGCGGGCTGGCACCCGCCTGGCGCCCCCGGTCGTCATGGCTTGCGTCACGGGCACCTCGTGAGGTACCCCGCCTTGATCTCTCTGCCACCTCGTGAGCCAGCCTGACGAGGCCGCGCCTGAGGAAGCTCCGCATCATCCACCCCGCGAGGCTTGGCCCCTCGTGAGGGTCTTGGGTTTGTGTTGGTGAAGATGGGCCGCGCTGGGCCCCCTTTTAAGCCACGCTGCGGGCCGCAGGCAGGCAAGCCTGGGGACCCCCGTTCCCAGAATGCTGACATGAGCCAATCAATGTTTCAGAACTACACATAGCATCACTACTTTCGACTCGACTCATGGGACCGGAGCGTGGATGAAGCCGCCGTCTGTCGTGATGGTCATGAAATCGCGGGCGTTGTCAGCCTGCATTTGTAGCGTTCCTTCTGTCTCACTGTTGGACGGTTGATATCTGAGGTAGAACTGCCCCGAGGTATGAAGGACATCTTGATGGATGATGTCCGCAAACTCCGACTGGATGCGAAAGAATTCTTGTCTGATGTCCGCATCGAGGATTGCCGACAAGCTCGCGGCCCAATCTTTGAGATTATCTGGTAGCAGAAGGTGATGATGGTCCCATACGATCACCCGCATGTGATGGAGGGCATAGTAGGCATCCTTCTGACCGCCAGGCGGCTGCTTGACGCAGCAGAACTTAGTATTGTGGGAGAACACGTGCCTGCCGTACCTACGAACTGGCCTGGTGAAGGTGCCTCCAGATTTGGCATAGCCGGGGAGAACATCATCAAGAACTTTCTTGATATTTGTGTAGTCCATCTTGGAGTCACGGTTTGGGTCGAAATACGTGGCCATGGAATATTTCGGGCTTAAGAGGATGAGTGTGCAATGTGTGTCACTGCACAGAACACGAAATGTTAGAAAAAAAGAACGATCGAAATCTAAGAAATCATATGTTACGGGGCGGTTAAGGGATGACTTAGTCGGGAAAGTAAGCCACGAGGAAGTTATCCTTATCTGGGTTTGCCAGAATGATGCCTTCGAGGTGTGAACTCGCGACTTGGCGGTCCCCAGCACTGCCCAAGAGCTTGGCACGCATGTAGAACGGGTCGACTATCACGATGTCCGTGGTCTTGTCTCTAATGATCCGCATCTCCATACTCAGCGAAAACAGCCGAACGAAGGTGTAGTGCAGCGGATGAAGGTTAAACATAGCAAAGATGTCATCAAACCGCAGGACGATCGTACCCCCGATGGCGCCATCCACAAAGCCCTTGCCCTCTGGCACCTTGGCCACGAAAAGCAGGTATGCCACATCATTCTCTCTGAGACGCCGCTTCTCCAAAGAAAGAACACTGTCGTGCAGACTCCGCATAGCACCGGTTGCAGCATTAAGCATATTTGTCGGTAGCATCGCCCTACCCGCCACATGCACCCTCCTCGAGATATCCTTAGGTGAAGGTGGCCCGTCCTGAGCACGGATCGTACTCGGTGCCGGCTGGCTCGCACCGGCGCCCTTTTTAGTCTTTCGTTTCCGGCCCTTCTTCTTGATCTATTGTAATGGGGCCGAGTTCTGCTCACAGACCGCCTTCTTGAGCGTGTTGGGGTTGATAATATTTCGCACCTCAGCTATCTGAGGCTCGGTGAAGGCGGCAGCTGGAGGCGTCTCCTGAGAACAGAATGCCAGACGACGCCTATTGCAACTGGGTTTCTCCGCCGTACCAGCTAGATCGCGGTCGTCTTGGTTGGGTTCTTTAGAAGGAGGCCCGCAGAACTCGTCACCATACCCATGTTCGGCAAAGTACTTATCGACGTTGGTAAATGTACCGTCGTCGTTGTCATCGTCGTCGTCTGGATCCTGTGCCATATGCATGTCCGGATCCTGTGCGATAGGGATGTCCGGAAGGCCCGGTAGCGTTGCAGCGTTCTTGCCATGGCTTGGCGCAGGCACGACTGGCGGTCTTGTCTGTGGGGTGGTGTCCCCCGCCCCCAAACGAATCTGGCTCTTCGGCCAAAGCAGGGGCCAACTTACGCAAGCGCTGAGGGTCATCTCATCTTCTTTGTCGGCCCCAGCGGGTCGAATCGGAGGTAATAGCTCGTCGCAACCTGGCAGCACCCGAACCACTTCAACCCTATACACTATGGGTGGCATCGGATTACCATGGAACACGGGGTTGCCTGGTTGAACGATTCTGCCCTTGGTGACATCAACCAATTTGCCGCCCACGAAGTGCAGGAGAGTGCAAGGAACGTCGGCGGCGCCCTACGAAAACATGTAGGGCGTCAGGGATGCCTAGTCAAAGGCAAGGAGATGAAGTCATCGGCCGAGAGGCTTAGTTACCGTGATGCCATCGAGCTCGGCTAATGTCGAGGCACTGCCAACGGCGGGCGTGCAACTGACGGAGGGGCCACTTGCTGGCGAGGTGCCGGCCAGCGTACACCCATGTGCATTAAGCTCCAATGCCCGTGCCGGCGCCGGAGACACAAATACCGCCTCTGCCGGAGACACTAATGGCGCCGCCTGCGCGTTGTGCGAGTTGCTGGCCGTGAAGCTGGGAACCGGGGGAGGCCCCTGTTGGCCGCCCGCAATCCACGTCATCAGCCCATGAATCAACGTAGGCACCATGGCGTTGAGCTTCGTTCCCAGTTGTTGTTCCACTTGCTCTTGGACAAGCACCGGAATCCGCGCCACTTGTGCCTTGAGTGCTTCAACCTCGCGCGACTGGCTTTCCGAGCTCGTCTTTTTCTCCTTTCGCCCACCAGCGGTATAGTATGACGACCATTTTGTGGACAAGCCTTTGCCGGCCACACGACCAGCTGATGTCGGCTTACTGAGCTTATCCTTGTTTTTCATTATGTTCAACGCCCTATTCAAAGGGGTGTCAAAAGGGGAGCTCTGAGACGACCCCGCGCTACTGCTTTCTTTGTCCTGCGGAAGGAATGTGAACCATTTAGAAATATTGGGGATTAATTAGAATGCAACCATATGGAGCTAATTACGCGGGGGTGTATTCCTTACCAGAACAAGCTCAAGCTCCCTGGTCTTCGGATCCGTGGTAAGCTCCTTTGTTACCGGGTTCTCCTTGTACCGGGCCCTGAGAAAGTTCTTGGTCTGCTTGTCACTGTATTTCTCGAAGCGGGGCGGTAGGCCTTGCTTGGCACGCTCCGCGTCCTCCTTGTCCCATATAGGCTCCGCCACTCTATAACCGCCGGGACCGAGTTGGTGGACCCCTAAGTTCAACTGCCGCATTTCTTTCCCCCACTGACTTGATTCGGTGGTTGCGGGGCTCTCACACTTGATCTTGAACTCCTTGTAGTCATCTTCGCTCATCAAAGGATATTTCGCCTTGATCTTCTCATAACTATCACCTTTTTCAATCAATGCCTTCACCGTGCTTCTCGAAGTAGACAGGGCCGTGCTCATCCTCGTGAGGGCGGCACTGTTCACTTTATTCCCTGAGAGGCGTGTGTTTGCAAACTCAGCGGGGAACTTGTATCATTCATGCAGCTTCGTGAAGAGGAGGCTGCGCAAATTCCCTCGGTCCTTATGCCTTAGGTTCTCGGTGTTGATCGAGACGGTGCTCCCGAGAATGCACCCGAGCTGAACCGAGTACCCCTTGATTACTTGTTTGGGCGCCGTCGGATGCCCATCGGAGTTCACTTCAGTAAATTCCTCCCTGACGGTGCCGAGCATGCTCGGGCACCGGTCCTTCCGTTGCCTCTTCGGTTGGCTGCCATCTGTGCGTGCGCCGCCATCATTAGTGGTGGCATCCTCAGCGGCACCATCAGTGGTTTCATCCCCGACGCCACTAGGGGTTGTGTATTCAGGATCGGTGTCTTCCGAGGCATCCTCATAGCGGTGAGGTTCTTCCTCCAACTCCTGGGACACCTCCCAGAATTGCTTGCCACCCGAACTGTCGGCCTCATCGTTGTGGGCCATGTTTCGCTCTAAATAGGAAAAAAGTTTGGTCAAAAAGTTGGTTATTGTCAAGGAACAAGATCATGGTCTCATCATTTAGGGTTTGTCGACACGAGGCATCCTAAAAGCTAAGTGTCGGTGTCAAAACCGGCGGATCTCAGGTAGGGGGTACCGAACTGTGCGTCTAGGCCGGATGGTAACAGGAGGCAAGGGACATGAAGTTTTACCCAGGTTCGGGCCCTCTTGATGGAGGTAAAATTGTCGGTGTCAAAACCGGCGGATCTCGGGTAGGGGGTCCCGAACTGTGCGTCTAGGAGGATGGTAACAGGAGACGAGGGACACAATGTTTTACCCAGGTTCGGGCCCTCTTGATGGAGGTAAAACCCTACGTCCTGCTTGATTAATATTGATGATATGGGTAGTACAAGAAAAGATCTACCACGAGATCAAGGAGGCTAAACCCTAAAAGCTAGCCTATGGTATGATTGTTGTATGATGAAGTTGTCCTATGGACTAAAACCCTCCGGTTTATATAGACACCGGAGAGGGTTAGGGTTACACAAAGTCGGTTACAATGGTAGGAGATCATGAATATCCGCATCGCCAAGCTTGCCTTCCACGCTAAGGAAAGTCCCGTCCGGACACGGGACGAAGTCTTCAATCTTGTATCTTCATAGTCCTGGAGTCCGGCTAAAGGTATAGTCCGGCTACCCGAACACCCCCTAATCCAGGACTCCCTCAGTAGCCCCTGAACCAGGCTTCAATGACGACGAGTCTGGCGCGTAGATTGTCTTCGGCATTGCAAGGCGGGTTCCTCCTCCAAATTCTTCATAAAATTTTGTGAACACCAAGAGTAGTGTCCGGCTCTGCAAAATAAGTTTCCACGTATTGCCACAGAGAGAATAATATTAACACAAATCTAATCTGCTGACGTATTCCGCAACGCGACATCACACTACGGCCAAGCCTTTATTCGAATCATTTTCACTTTTCCACCTCAGCGTGTTTTGCGAGGCGGTTTCCTTGGCACGTCTTGTCAAAGCAGAGATTGTGTCCCCCATTTACGGGATTCTCATCAATACGGACGTGGGTAACCCAACCGTGCCATTTATCACGGCGCTTGGGAGGCAAGCGAGTTTTACTAGGCTGGTGGGGACGCATAGTCGCATCCGCTCATATAAGGGGATAAGGATCCACCTTTTTACCTACGCCTTCTTCCTCCTTTGCCTACCCATCTTCTGTGCACCCGAGCTCCAGCGCCCAAGCCCGCACTTCCTACCTCAACCTTCTCCAACAATGTCCGGAGCGGGAGGCAAGTGGATGGTCTCCTCCGTCATGGAGGGCCATGTCAAAAGGCTAAGGAAGGCCGGATACCTGTCCAAAGACATCGCGCACCGGCTTCCTGAGGAGGGGCAGCTTCTCCCCACCCCGAGGCCCCATGAGAGGGTAGTATTTCTTCCCCATTTCCTCCGCGGACTGGGTTTTCCTCTCCACCCATTTGTCTGCGGGCTCATGTTCTACTATGGCCTAGATTTCCACGATCTGGCCCCGAACTTCATCCTCAATATCTCGGCGTTTATCATCGTGTGCGAGGCTTTCCTCTGCATCCGCCCCCATTTCGGCCTCTGGCTCAAGACCTTCAATGTCAAGCCAAAGGTGGTGCGCGGCAACCAGGCGGAGTGCGGAGGTGCCATGGCGGGCAAAATAGCCAACGTCCTATGGCTCGAGGGCTCCTTTGTGGAGACCTTGAAGGGGTGGCAGTCAGGGTGGTTTTACATCACCGAGCCACGCGATCTGAAGTGGATCGCAGCCCCTGAATTCCGATCCGGACCCCCTACGCGGCTCACGTCCTGGAAGGAGACGGGCTTGTCATGGGGCGACGAAGAAGAGGTGACCGGACTGCAAAAATGCATCCAGTCCTTGGTGAACAAGCAGCTCAAGCTTGTCAACGTAGTCCAGGTCATGCTCGTCCGCCGGATCCTTCCGTGTCAAGAACGGGACTTCAATTTGTGGGAGTTCAACCCGGCATAGCACCGAACTCTGAGCAGGCTCTTCGACACGATGTACGAAGATGTCTGGAAGGGGCTAACCAAAGGCGCCGAGGCTCCCACATCTGCCTCCGAAGACCGCGGATTCAGCTCGCAGCATCCTGCTGGCGAGGTAAAATATTTTCACCTTTTACAAGATGTTAAGTTTTCTTCATAGTTTGACTCTATGCGGGATCTAAACTCCCTCACCTTTGACAGGATTGGCAGGCGAAGTCCGGACTGATTAACTATCCGGCTCCGTTGCCCGAAGACCCAGCCCCTGCTCTCCTAGTGAAGCTGCTGGTTCCGGCACAATGTGGTGCCGGAGAAGAAGGCCAAGAAGAAGAAGGCCACGGGGACTCGAAAGAGTTCCCGGCATATGGTGGTGTCGGACTCGTCGTCCGATGAGTCCGAGACGCACTCCTCTCGTGAAGACGAGGAGGAGGAAGAAGAAACCTCTCCCCCTCCAGCGGGGGGAGGAAAGAAGAGGAAGGCCGCCCTAGTAGGGGAGGCCGACGGGTCCAAAAAGAGGAAAACCCCTCCGCGGGACTATGCCCCCGACGTCGACGAGGACAAAGAGGAGTGGCCGGACAGGGCCAAGCGTCCGGCGAAATCGTAAGTGTTCGGATACCAGAGTAACTCATGATATTCCTTTTGTTGCACAGCTTTCCCTAATGTCGAATATAATCATGCAGCCCGCCCAAGGATGGGCTCGACGAGTCATCGAGCGGCTCCCTGGATTCATCGAACGTGAATTCAGTTCCGCCCGATGCCTCCCCCTATGCTGCGGATGACGCCGAAGTGGCGTCGCGACAAGCTCCGGGGCAAGAGGAGGTGGTCCAGGAGGAGCCGCGAGGCGACCTCCCGGACTCTAGGAGTAAAGGGGACAAGACCCCCAGGGCTCCAAGTCCTGCTTTAAGCCAGACACCGCGCCGGAATCATCAATGGTTCCGGACCACGGCAGGCGAACTCCTGCCAAGAGGAGCAAGCCTATTGAGCCGGTGTCCTCCGTCCAACCGGAGGCGCCGGACAATCTGCTGAAGGTGCTTAAGGGTGCCTCCATCGACGAGGAGCACCGTGCCATCATGAGTACGGTGGTCCAGAAGGTTCGGTCCGCCAAAAGCGGACTTACTGAAGCTTGTACTAGCCTTCTAACAGGCTTCGAGGTAAGTAGAAATATGTAAAAATATTATCGCATAGACAGTAGCCCCTGATGCTCTGTTTGGCGTTCGGAAAGAAAAGCCGAATAGAGGATCTATTAAATATCACAGGAGTCTAACTAAAAAGGAGTCAATATATGTATGCAGGCTTCGCTGCTGGCCACCGCCGCACTGACTGCGGAGGTGGGTGCCCTGAAACAGGGCCTCGAGCGGACCGAGCAAGAGCTCGGCCTTGCCAAACGACAGCTCGAGGAGAAAGAAGGTAAGAGATACCTTATAGAAAAAGAAATGCCTATAAGAAGACGCAATTGCAAAAAATGACAGGAGTATACTGCTTATTGTAGGGGCCACAACTGAGGTGGCGACCCTCAAGAAGGCGCTGTCCGAGGCCAAGAAGAGAGCAGCCACAGAGCGCACCGAGCGGGAGAAATTTGAGGCGCAGGTCGGCGAGGTGCAGCAAGAGCTTCAGGCTCTCATGAAAAAACATAAGAGTTTGGAGCTCGACTCTAAGACGCGAGCGTCCGAGCTTGCTGCGGCCCTTAAAACTGCCAAATCTGCCAAGGCCGAAGCCCAGAAGGTCCTCCAGGAATTGGATGCAGTGAAAAAGATAGCGGCGGGTAAGGCATTATCTATACAAAGTAGACATATAAAAGTAAACAACTTGTTACTTACCCGAATCCGTAGCTCTCCAGGGGCATTCACAGAACTTCCCCGTAGCGTATCCGATGCCGCCGCATTCTACCGAGCCGAGGAAGGTAGCTCGACGGAGAAGGTGTTCTGGTCTCAGTACGCTGAGGCCGGACACCCTGTGCCCTTGAGCAACCAGCTGAAGCAGCTGGTCGAGCTCCACAAGGCGGCCAAACAGGCCCTGAAGGGCTTCATAGTTCGGCTGTGGCCTAGAGAGGCCCTGCCTGGGAGCTACTTCGGACTAGTGCAGCGGCTGGTGGAGGCTTGTCCAAGGCTCGAGGTCATCAAGCGCTCCGTCTGCATCGAAGGTGCCCGTAGGGCCCTTGCCCATGCAAAGGTGCACTGGGGTAAGATGGATGGTGAGAAGCTTGTGAGGGACGGGCCGCCGCCAGGGAAGGAGCTTCGCAAGCCCGAGAACTATTACAAGGATGTTCTGGCCGGTGCCCGCCTTATGGCGGATGAATGCACCAAGGATGTAATTTTTGAATGAACTCGCTCGTGTTATCCTGTGCGCTGAAAACTTGTTCATATGCGCTAAGCAATGCTTGAATTTAAAATATTACTTTCTGTGTGGTTGTTTATCAAAAAATTGAGAGATGGCCAGTCGTCGGCTTCTGCCCCCATGCCACTAGTGCTGGGGTGTTCGGGATAAACCTAAGCGCTCTTTTTCCCATGATTGGGTCCGTCGAGGGAAGCGCTCAGCACAACGAACAAGGCAATTGGACTATAATGCTTGAACACTCTCACTTAGCCATAGAACTCTATAATTTTAAATTTCGGCGAAGCCCCTAGTATTCGGAAGACCGAGTTCGGGGCGCTATCCACGCCTTGCCCGGACAAAGCCGGTTCCTAGCTCGAAGCGGCATAAGTCTTTAAGGACTCGAAAAACCTCTCGAACAGCGACCAGTCTCTCGCCTCATCATGACAGTCAGTTTTAGCTTTCTCTACTGAGGTGCTCAGCCCAGCTCAACTGGGGCACAATCACAGTAGTTCTCCTAGTGCTACCTTAGTCGATATAGCGGAACATAAGGCACCAAAACATAGGAGCCGGGCAAACCCAACTATTGACCCAAATCATGATTCGGAGCCGATGCATATAGTGCTATAAGTTCGGGGTGCCGCACTTGTGAAAGTGTACGGACTTCTCACGCCATATTGATGGGTACTAAAGCCCCTGGCGTATTTTTTCCGTACCACAGTGTACGGATGCAACATGTTATTGATAAACATATATATATATAAAGAGGATAATGCAAAAAATAGACAAAAAGCTATGCATTGTTTATAGAAAGGCTGCTATGAAAGCAGAACGATACAAATAGTGCGATAAGCAAAAGAAATTGGACTATTTAACATGTCCTGGCCAGGGGCAGGCCACGGAATTGTATTAAAAACAGGTATACTGCTCGCAATAGAGACCACCTGGGAGTTCCATAATGCGGCGTGGCTTGTCTGCTTTCCTGGATCTTGCATCGTCTGTGCGGCAGTTGAATTGCCGAACGGGTCATCCAAAGTATGGAGTCCTGAGAGTAAGAGAAAAGAAAAAAAGAAAAAAAGGAATCCGGCAGCCCTTGGTGCGGTTTAAGCCGTATTTCAGGCGTGGTGTGATAGTGCCCCTTCCCCTGTGCCCATGGTATTTCAAGAGCGTAGTTATGTACGCGAAGCACTGGTTTCGCTATATCGCGAGGGCTAGGGTTGGGGCCGCATTTCTACGCTAGCTTAGAACGTGCCAGGCGGTCTTGTTGTAGGGTACTCCGGGCGCGCTTGACAGTGTCCGGCTTTTTGAAGGCCGAACTGGAGAACTGCCTAGAGAGGCTGCCTTGTACTTCTACTGCGAGCGTTGCCGTGTGCTCCTCCGTTCGAAGGGAGCGTTCAGTGTTCCCATTGACCGTGATTACTCCTCTAGGGCCTGGCATCTTGAGCTTGAGGTATGCATAGTGCGGTACCGCGTTGAATTTTGCGAATGCGGTTCCCCCAAGCAGTGCGTGCCACTGCGGAATGGGACTATGTCGAAGATTAACTCCTCGCTTCGGAAGTTATCCGGAGATCCGAAGACCACTTCCCATATGACTGAGCCTGTATAGTTGGCTTCTACACCTGGTATGATGCCTTTAAAGGTCGTTTTGGTGGGCTTGATCCTCGAGGGATCGATGCCCATTTTTCGCACTGTATCCTGGTAAAGCAGGTTCAGGCTGCTGCCGCCGTCCATGAGGACTCTTGTGAGATGAAATCCGTCAATGATTGGGTCTAGAACCAATGCGGCGAAGCCGCCGTGGCGGATGGTAGTGGGGTGGTCCCTTCGATCAAAGGTGATCGGGCAGGAGGACCATGGGTTGAACTTTGGGGCGACTGGCTCTATCGCATATACGTCCCGTAATGCACGCTTCCGCTCCCTCTTGGGGATGTGGGTTGCGTATATCATGTTCACCGTCCGCACTTGCGGGGGAAATCCCTTCTGTCCACTGTTGTTCGGCGGCCTGGGCTCCTCCTCATCGTTGCTATACAGCCCCTTGTCTTTGTTTTCGGCTCTTAACTTGCCTGCGTGCTTAAACACCCAACAGTCCCTATTGGTGTGATTGGCTGGCTTTTCGGGGGTGCCATATATCTGGCACAAGCGGTCGAGTATTCGGTCCAAACTGGACAGGCCCTAAGTATTTCTTTTGAATGGCTTTTTCCGTTGATCGGATTTGTAGCCTCGGAATCCGGCATTAACTGCCGTATCCTTGTTGCTGTCGCTGTTAACGCGGCGCTTTTGTTTGTTTCGATGCGACCTGTTGCTTGTCCTTGGTATTCGAATTACCAGGGTTCTTGGTTAAATTGTTACTGCGAGCTAGCCAGCTGTCTTCTCCCGCGCAAAAGCGGGTCATGAGTGTCGTGAGGGCTGCCATAGATTTCGGCTTTTCCTATCCCAGGTGCCGGGCAAGCCACTCGTCACGGATATTATGCTTGAAGGCCGCTAAGGCCTCTGCGTCCGGACAGTCGACTATCTGGTTTTTCTTTGTTAGGAACCGTGTTCAGAATTGCCTGGATGATTCCTTTGGCTGCTGAATTATGTGGCTTAGGTCATCGGCGTCCGGTGGTCGCACATAAGTGCCCTGGAAGTTATCAAGGAATGCGGCTTCCAGGTCCTCCCAAGAACCGATTGAGTCTGCTGGCAAGCTGTTAAGCCAATGTCGGGCCAGCCCCTTAAGTTTGAGTGGGAGGTATTTGATGGCGTGTAGATCATCACCGCGGGCCATGTGGATATGAAGGAGATAATCCTCGATCCATACCGCAGGATCTGTTGTGCCATCGTACGATTCGATGTTTACGGGTTTGAAGCCCTCAGGGATTTTATGATCCATTACTTCATATGTGAAGCATAGTGGGTGTGTGGAGCCTCTATATTGGGCTATATCACGACGCAGCTCGAAGGAGCTTTGTCTGTTGAGTTTGACCCGGCCGGATTTATTGCATCCGGAGTGACGATCACCGTCACGTGCCGTGGGGCGCCTGCGCGATCTGTAGATCGATCTTGTTTGCCTTGCCTTGTCCTCTAGTATGTCGCGCAGGTCGGGCGCATTTCCCCGTGCCTTAGTATGCTTGACATGGCGTCGGGGCATGGCTTGAGCAGAGGGCCAAGAGGCCTCTCTGTCGCGGCCACGAGGTGGCCGGTCGGCCATGTCATGTGCTGGTGATGTAGGTGCTTCCTCCTCTAGTCGGGGTAGCAGCCTGCGCTTTGGGTAACTCTTGGAGGGGCGTTCGAGTTCATACTCTTCGGCCGCAAGGACTTCAGTCCATCTGTCAGCTAACAAATCCTGATCAGCTCTAAGTTGTTGCTGCTTTTTCTTGAGGCTGCTTGTCGTGGCCATAAGCCTGCGTTTAAAACGCTCTTGTTCGGCGAGATCCTCTGGCACGACGAACTCGTCGTCATTGAGGCTTGCCTCATCTTCGGAGGGAGGCGTATAATTATCATCCTCAACCTCTTGTTCCGCCGCCCTCTCGTGAGGGCTGGCTTCTCTGTCCTCCTGTGTTGAATCTTGCTGGAGGGGGTGTTCTTCGGCGCTATCCGGAGTAGTATTATCTCCCGTGCCGGAATCACCGTTTTTGCTTTGGCGGGATTTAGAGCGGCGCCGCTGACGCCGGCACTTGGGTTGTTTCTTAGAAGTATCGTCCCCTGCTATTCCATTGCCATCTCCATCCTATGGAGTGTCCACCATATATATGTCATATGACGAGGTGGCCTTCCAGCGCCCTACAGGTGCTGGTTCTTGTCCGTCTCCTGCATCGTCGTCCATGCCGTCGATGTCTTCGGAGTCGAAGTCAAGCATGTCGGTTAAGTCGTCGACAGTGGCTACGAAGTGGGTGGTGGGCGGGTTTTGAATTTCTTCATCGTCTGTATCCCAACCTTGCTGACCGTAGTCCGGCCAGGGCTCTCCTGATAAAGAGACAGATTTTAGAGAATTCAGGATGTCGCCGAAGGGCGAGTGCTGAAAGATGTCTGCGGCGGTGAACTCCATTATCGACGCCCAATCGGATTCGATCGGCAGGGGCGCGGGGGGCTCGGAGTTCGGAAAGGAATCCGGCTCCTCGGAGTCACGGGCCATGCGGAGTGCGGGGCTGGAGTTTGGCTCGATCGCCTCTGAGATCGCAGCCCCTGAGGCAGCGTCCAATCGCTGATCCTCGATCGGTGTAGTATGCTCCGAATCAATGGTCGGAACCGATGCGTGTGCGGCCTCCAAGGCGCTGTTCGGCGGCAGAGCTATATCATGCCCATCGAGACAGTGCGGCGCGCTTGGCTGTGGCTCGAATCCGTCGAAGATCAAGTCCCCGCGGATGTCGGCCGTGTAGTTTAGGCTTCCAAACCTGACCTGATGGCCAGGGGCGTAGCTTTCGATCTGCTCAAGGTGGCCAAGCGAATTGGCCCGCAGTGCAAAGCCGCCGAAGACGAAGATCTGTCTGGGGAGGAAAGTCTCACCCTAGACTGCATTGCTGTTGATGATCGAAGGAGCCATCGGGCCTGAAAGCGACGACACAGAGGAACTCTCAATGAAAGCCCCAATGTCGGTGTCAAAACCGGCGGATCGCGGGTAGGGGGTCCCAAACTGTGCGTCTAGGCGGATGGTAACAGGAGACGAGGGACACAATGTTTTACCCAGGTTCGGGCCCTCTTGATGGAGGTAAAACCCTACATCCTGCTTGATTAATATTGATGATATGGGTAGTACAAGAGTAGATATACCACGAGATCAAGGAGGCTAAACCCTAAAAGCTAGCCTATGGTATGATTGTTGTATGATGAAGTTGTCCTACGGACTAAAACCCTCCAGTTTATATAGACACTGGAGAGGGTTAGGGTTACACAAAGTCGGTTACAATGGTAGGAGATCTTGAATATCCGCATCGCCAAGCTTGCCTTCCACGCCAAGGAAAGTCCCATCCGGACACGGGACGAAGTCTTCAATCTTGTATCTTCATAGTCCTGGAGTCCGGCTGAAGGTATAGTCCGGCTACCCGAACACCCCCTAATCCAGGACTCCCTCAAAAACCCTACGTCTTGCTTGATTAATATTGATGATATGGGTGTTACAAGAGTAGATCTACCACGAGATCAGAGAGGCTAAACCCTAGAAGCTAGCCTACGGTATGATTGTATGTTGTGATTGTTGTCCTACGTACTAAAACCCTTCGGTTTATATAGAGACCGGAGAGGGTTAGGGTTACACAAGGTCGGTTACAAAGGAGGATATATCCATATACGTATTGCCTAGCTTGCCTTCCACGCCAAGTAGAATCCCATCCGGACACGAGACGAAGTCTTCAATCTTGTATATTCATAGTCTAACAGTCCGGCCAATGGAGATAGTCTGGCTATCCGGAGAACCCCTAATCCAGGACTCCCACAGTAGCCCCTGAACCAGGCTTCAATGACGATGAGTCCGGCGCGCAGTTGTCTTCGGCATTGCAAGGCGGGTTCCTTCTCCGAATACATCACAGAAGAATTTGAATACGAGGATAGTGTTCGACCCTGCAAAATAAGTTCCACATTTCATCGTAGAAAGAATAATGTTTTCGCAGATCTAATCCGCTAGCTTGTTTTGGCAACATGACGTTATGTCATGGCCCGGTGATTATTCGAACCGTTTCTTTTAACCAGCCTCGCACATAACGCGAGGCAGTTTTTTTGACACGTCTTGTCAAAGCAGAGATCGTGTCCCCTTATTACGGGATTCTCATCAATACGTGCATGGGTAACCCAACCGCGCCATCAATTGCGGAGCTTGGGGGATAAGCGAGTTTTACCCGGCAAGTGGGGACGCTTAGTTTTGTCCGCCTATATAAAGGGATAAGGATTCACCTTTCTATCCACGCCTTCTTCCTCCTCTGCTCATCCTCTCCCGCACACTCGAGCTCTAGCGTCCAAGTCCTCACTTCCATCTCAACCTTCTCCAACCATGTCCGAAGCGGGAGGCAAGTGGATGGTCTCCTCCGTCATGGAGGGAGACGTCAAGAAACTGAGGAGAGCCGAATACCTGCCCAACGACATCGCGCACCGGCTCCCAGATGAGGGACAGCTCATCCCCACCCCCAAGCCCCATGAGAGGGTGGTGTTCCTCACCCATTTCCTCCGCGGACTGGGATTCCCTCTCCATCCCTTCAACCGGGGGCTCATGTTTTATTACGGCCTGGATTTCCATGATCTGGCCCCAAACTTTATCCTCAACATCTCGGCGTTTATCGTCGTGTGCGAGGCCTTCCTCCGCATCAAGCCCCACTTCGGCATATGGCTGAAAACCTTCAACGTCAACCGAAGATAGTGAGCGACCGCCAGGCGGAGTGCGGAGGTGCCATTGTGGGCAAGATGCCCAACATCACATGCCTCGAGGGCTCCTTCATGGATACCATAAAGGGGTGGCAATCGGGGTGGTTCTATATCACCGAGCCGCGCGACCCTGCATGGGTAGCGGCCCCCGAGTTCCGATCTGGCATCCCCATGCGGCTCACCTCCTCAAAAGAGAAGGGCCTGTCCTGGGGTAATTCAAAAGAGCTGACCGGACTCCAGTCATGTATTCAAAAAATGGTGGACAAGAAGCTCAAGCTCGTCAACATAGTCCAGGTTATGCTCGTCCGCCGGATACTCCCGTGCCAACAACGGGAGTTCACCTTGTGGGAGTTCAACCCGGCGCAACACCGAACTCTGAACAGGCTCTGCGACACAACTCATGAAGATGCCTGGAGGGTGTTGTTCAAGGGCGCCGCGGTCCCTCCCCCCATTACTGAGGATCGCGGATTCAGCGCGAAGCACCAAGCCAGCGCGGTAAGCTATTTTACCTTTCACAGGATACTTGTTTTCTATATAGATTGACTCTATGCGGGATCTAAACTCCTGTGCTGTTAACAGGACTGGCAGAAGATGGCCGGACAAAGCGATTGTCTGGCTCCCTTGCCCGAAGGCCCTACGGACGCCCTTCTGGCGAAGATGTTGACTCCGGCCCCTTATAAGGTGCCGGAGAAGACCAAGAAGGCCAAGGGAGCTCGAAAGAGTTCCCGACGCCAGGCGTCGTTGGACTCACCGTCCGATGACTCTGCGGCGCACTCTTCCCCCAAAGACGAGGAAGAGGAAGAGGAGGCTCCCCCACCGGCTGGGGGAGACAAGAAAAGGAAGGCCGCCCCAACTGGGGAAGCCGGAGGGTCCAAGAAGGGAAGGACTCTCCATCCGGACAGCTCCACCACCGCCGACGAAAGTGAAGACGAGTGGTTGCCCAGGGCCAAGCCCCAGGGGAGATCGTAAGTATTGGATACCAAAGTAACCCATAGGATTCCGTAGTCGCATTGCTTTCCCTAACGCCGAACTCAATTGTGCAGGCCGCCCCGAGCTAATATCGAGGTATCCTCGGACGGCTCCCTGGGCTCGTCGGACATGGATAGCGATCCAGTCCCGACCGCCACCTCCCCTCATCCAGCCAACGACGCCGAGGTGCTGTCTCAAGAGGCACCGGATCAAGGGGGGACAGTCCCAAGGTGCCTCAAGGCGACCTTTCGGACTCCGGGAGCCGAGGGGACGGGGTGCCCGAGAGCTCCGAGTTCAGCCCTTAGCCGAACACCGCGCCGGACCCTCCAACGGTTCCGAGCTCGGGCAGGCGGTCCCCTTCTAAGGAGGGTGAGACGCCTGTGCCGGTGACCTCTGTCCATCCAGAGGCGCCGGACACTATGTTGTAAGCACTTCGCAGCGCTTCCATCGAGGAGGAGCACCGCACTATCATGAGTGCGGTGATCTAGAAGGTTCAGTCCGCCAAGAGCGGATTGACTGAAGCATGTACTAGCCTTCTAACAGGCTTCGAGGTAAGTGTTTTAAAATGTAGTAGAAGTATTACCGCATAGACAGTAGCCCCTAATGCTTTGTTCGGTGTTCACAAAGAAAAGCCGAACAGAGGATCAAATAATATCGCAGGAGTCTAATATAAGTATGTCAATATGCATATGCAGGCTTCGCTGCTGGCGTCCGCCGCACTAACTGCGGAGGTCGCCATACTGAAGGAGGCCCTCGAGGGGTCCCAGAAAGAGCTCAGCCTTGCTAAGAGGCAGCTCGAGGAGAACAAGGGTAAGTAATACCCCGTCTGTAGATGAGAAAAAGGACGCGATTGCTAAATGACAGGATCATTGTATGTTTGCTAGGGGCCACGACCGAGGTGGCAACCCTGAAGTAAGCGCTGTCCTAGGCCGAAGAAAAGGTGGCCCAGGAGTGCACCGAGCGAGAGAGGCACGAGGCTTGGGTGGGCGAGGTGAAGCAAGAGCTCCAGGCTCTCGTGACAAAGCACGAGGCGTTGGAGCTTGACTTGAAGACGAGAGAGTCTGAGCTTGCCGCGGCCCGTGAGAGCGCGAAGAGTGCCAAGGCCGAGGCCCAGAAGGCCCTTCAGGAGATCGACGCGATGAAGAAGATAGCGGCGGGTAAGGCTTTCATATGCAAAGCAAGCATGTAAAGGCGAATTACCGATTGCTTACCCGAATCCGGAGCTCTTCAGGAGCATTCGCGTATTTGCCCCGCAGTGTGTCCGATGCCGCACTATTCTACCAGGCCGAGGACGGAAGCTCGACGGAGAAGCTGTTCTGGTCTCAGTATGCTGAGGCCGAACATCCGGTGCCAATGAGCGACCAGCCGAAGCAGATGGCCGAGCTACATAAGGCGGCCGATCAGGCCATGAAGGGCTTCATAGTCCGGTTGTGGCCTCGCGACGCCCTTCCGAACAGCTTCTTTGGCCTAGTGAGGCGGCTTGTGGATGCCAGCCCACGGCTGGAGGTCGTCAAGCGATCCGTCTGCATTGAAGGTGCACGCCGGGCCTTCGCCCGTGTAAAAATGCAGTGGGTCAAGCTAGACGCCGTGAAGCTGATCAAGGAGGGGCCGCCGGAGGGCAAGGAGCACCGCCACCCCGAGATGTACTATGAGGGTGTTCTGCCGAGCGCCCGTCTTATCGCGGATGAGTGTTCGCAAAATGTAATATTTGAATGAGACTTGCTCGTTTTGTCCTGTATGTATGAAAACTTGTATTGTATTCGCTATGTAACACTTGTGTGAATTTAAAATATTACCTTCTGTTTGGCTGTTTATGCAACCTGAGAGATGGCTAGTCCTCGGCTTCTGCCCCCATGCCACGAGTGCCGGGGTGTTCGGGATAAACCTGAGCACTCTTGTTCCCATGTTTGGGTCCTTCGAGGGAGGTGCTCAGCACAACGAACAAGGCAACCAGACTAATAATGCTTTATCACTCTCACTTAGCCATAGAATTCTATAATTTTAAATTTCGGCAAAGCCCCTGGTATTCGGAAGGCCGAATTCGAGGCGCGATACACGCGTGTAAGCCGGACGGAGCCGGCCCCTCGCCCTAAGCGGCATAAGTCTTTAGGGACTCGAAAAACCTCGCCGAACAGCGACCAGTCTCTCACCTTATCATGATAGTCAGTTTTAGCTTTCTCTACTGAGGTGCTCGGCCCGGCAGAACCGGGGCACAATCGCAGTAGTTCTCCTAGCGCTACCTTAGCCGATAGAGCGGAACGTAAGGTACCAAAACATAGGAGCCGGGCAAACCCAACATTTGACCAAAGACATGATTCGGGGCTGATGCATATAATGCTATAAGTTCGGGGTGCCGCACTTGTGAAAGTGTTCGGACTTTTCACATCATATTGTGGGTACGTAAGCCCCTAGTGCATTGGCCGTACCAGAGTGTACGGTTGCTAGGCATTATTAATGAACACATAGATATGTATATATATAACAAAAATGCGATAATATTCGTAATGTCATGTATTGTATATTAAAAAATGCATTAAAGCAGAGTGATACAGATAGTGTAATAAGCAAAAGAGCAGGCCTATGTCCCTTCCAAGGGCGAGCTGAGGAATTATATGAAATCTGTAATCCACCTGGGAATTCCGTAGTTGTCGGCCTCCTTGGTTGCTGTATCATGTGTTCGGCAATAGAGCTGCCAGACAGTGTTTCCAGAGATTGAAGTCCTGAAGGAAAAAGAAAAATAACCAAACGGGAAGCCCCTGGTGCGGTTTAGGCCGCGTTTTGGGGCGTGCCATAGTTGTGCCCCCCTCCCCACCTGTGCCCATGGTATTTTTAATGCGTAATTATGTACGCGCGGCACGAACAACGCCGTTCAGCTGGGATTGGGGTGGCCGCCGTATTGCTACACGAGCTCAGATCGCGCCAGGTGGTCTGTTTGCCGATTGCCCCGAGCGCGCTTGAAGGTGTCCGGGCTTTGAAATGCCGAACTGGTAGATTGCCTTGAGAGGCTGCTTTGCGCTTCTGCTGTGAGGGCCGCGGTGTGCTCCTCTATTCGAAGAGAGCGCTCTGTGTTTCCATTGACTGTAATAACTCCGTGAGGTCCTGGCATCTTGAGCTTGAGGTATGCATAATGTGGTACAGCATTGAATCTAGCGAATGCGGTTCGTCCGAGCAGCACATGATAACACTGCGGAATGGAACTATGTCGAAGATTAACTCTTCGCTTCGGAAGTTATCCGGGGATCCGAAGACCACTTCCAGTGTAATTGAGCATGTGCAGTGGGCCTCTACGCCTGGAATGACGCCCTTAAAGGTCGTCTTTGTGGGTTTGATCCTTGAGGGGTCTATACCCATTTTGCACACTGTGTCCTGATAAAGCAGGTTCAGGCTGCCGCCGCCATCCATAAGGACTCGAGTGAGGTGAAATCCGTCGATGATTGGGTCTAGGACCAATGCGGCGAATCCGCCGTGACGGATACTAGTGGGGTGGTCCCTGCGATCGAAGGTGATCGGACAGGAGGACCAAGGGTTGAACTTTGGGGCGACTGGCTCCAACGCATATACGTCCCTGAGCGCACGCTTCCACTCCCTCTTGGGGATGTGGGTTGCGTATATCATGTTTACCATCCGCACTTGCGGGGGAAACCTCTTCTGTCCTCTAGTGTGCGGTTGCCGGGGTTCTTCCTCGTCATCTCTATGCAGCCCCTTGTCCTTGTTTTCGGCAATTAACTTGCCAGCCTGCTTGAACACCCAACAATCCCTGTTGGTGTGATTGGCTGGCTTGTCTGGGGTGCCGTGTATTTGACACGAGCGATCGAGTATACGGTCCAAGCTGGACAGACCCGGCGTACTTTGTTTGAATGGCTTTTTCCGCTGACCGGGTTTAGAGCCTTTGAATCCGGCATTGACTGCCGTATCCTCAGTACTTTCATCGTTAATGCGGCGCTTATGCTTGTTGCGACGTGACCTGCTATTGCCGTCCTTGGTATCTGAGGTACCATGGTTCTTTGATATGTTATTACTGCGAGCCAACCAGCTGTCTTCTCCCGCACAAAAGCGGGTCATGAGCGTTGTGAGGGCTGCCATAGATTTCGGCTTTTCTTGACCAAGGTGCCAGGCTAGCCACTCGTCTCGGATGTTGTGCTTGAAAGCCGCTAAGGCCTCCGCATCCGGACAGTCGATGAGTTGATTTTTCTTTGTAAGGAACCGAGTCCAGAATTGCCTAGCCAACTCTTCTGGCTGCTGAATTATGTGGCTCAAGTCATCAGCGTATGGTGGTCGCACATAAGTGCCCTAAAAGTTGTTGAGGAATGCGGCTTCCAGATCTTCCCAATAGCTAATGGAGTCCGCTGGCAAGCTATTAAGCCAATGTCGCGCTGGTCCTTTGAGTTTTAGTGGGAGGTACTTGATGGCATGTAAGTCATCACCGCGGGCCATGTGGATGTGGAGGAGGAAGTCCTCAATCCATACCGCGGGGTCTGTAGTGTCATCGTATGATTCAATGTTTACAGGTTTGAAACCTTCTGGGAATTGATGTTCCATTACTTTGTATGTGAAGCATAAGGGGTGTGCGGTGCCTCTGTATTGGGCTATGTCGCGACGCAGCTCGAACGGGTCCTGCCCGCTGTGTTCAGCCCGGTCGGATTTGCTTTTACTGTATCCGGCGTGACATTTATCGTCTCGTAGAGTGGTGCGCCCTCGTGATCCATAGATCGATCTTGAATGCTTTGCTTTGTCCTCCAATATGTCTCGCAGGTCTGGCGTATCTTCCCATGCCCTTTTATTTGAATGACGTTGGGGTGGAGGTTGAGCTTTTGGCTGGAATGCCTCTCTATCGCGGCCATGAGGTGGTCGATCAGCCGTTTCATACGCTTCTTCCTCCAGTCGGGGAAGTAACCTGCGCCTTCGATAACTCTTGGAGGGACGCTCGAGTTTATATTGCTCGGCCGCGAGGACTCCAGTCCATTTGTCAGCTAGCAGATCTTGATCAGCTTGAAGCTGCTGCTGCTTTTTCTTCAGGCTATTTGTCGTGGCCATAAGCCTGCGCTTGAAGCGCTCTTGTTCGACGGGATCCTCTGGTATGGCGAATTCATCGTCGCCGAGGCTTGCCTCGTCTTCGGAGGGGGGGATGTAATTGTCATCCTCCTCCTCTCCGCCAGCCGCTCTCTCAGGAGAGCTGGCTCCTTTGTCCTCCTGCTCTCAATCTTGCTGGAGGGGGTTGTTTGTTGTCTTCGGCGCTATCCGGAGTGTTATTATCTCCTGTGCCGGTATCACCACTTTTGCTTTTGCGGGACTTAGAGCGGCGCCACTAACGTCGGCGCTTGGGTTGCTTCTTGGAGGGGTCGTCCTCCGCTATCTCGTCGTCGTTGCCTTCATTGGGTGTATCCACCATGTATATGTCATACGACGAGGTGGCTTTCCAGTGCCCTATAGGTGTTGGTTCATGATCGTCTCCTACATCGTCGTCCATACCGTCGATGTCTTCGGAGTCGAAGTCGAGCATGTCGGTTAAATCATCGACAGTGGCTACAAAGTGGGTGGTGGGTGGGCATCGAATTTCTTCGTCGTCCGCATCCCAATCCTGTTGGCCATAATCCGGCCAGGGCTCTCCTGACAAAGAGAGAGACCTTAGTGAATTCAGAATGTCGCCAAAGGGCGAGTGCTGAAAGATATCCACGGCGGTGAATTCCATGATCGGCGCCCAATCGAATTCGATTGGCAGGGGCGCGGATGGTTCGGGGTCTGGAAGAGAGTCCAGCACCTTGGAGTCACGGGCTGCGCAGAGGATTATGCTGGTGTTCGGCTCGATCGCTGTCGAAACTGCAGCCCCTGAGGCGGTGTCTAGCCACCCGTCCTCGATTGGTGCAGTTGGCTCCGGGCTAAGGGTCGGAGCTGATGCGGGTGCTGCCTCTGGGGTACCGTCCGGTGGCAGAGCTAGGTCATACCCATCGCGACAGTGCGGCGCGCCCGGCTGTGGCTCGAATCCGTCGAAGATCAAGTCCCCACGGATATTGGCCGTGTAATTCAAACTTCCAAATCCGACCTGATGGCCAGGGGCGTAGCTTTCAATCTGCTCCAGATGGCCAAGCGAGTTGGCCCGCAGTGCAAAGCCGCCGAATACGAAGATTTGTCCGGGGAGAAAAGTCTCACCCTGGACCGCATCGCTATCGATGATAGTAGGATCCATCAAGCCTAACGGCGACGACACAGAGGAACTCTCAATGAAAGCACCAATGTTGGTGTCAAAACCGGCAGATCTCGGGTAGGGGGTCCCGAACTGTGCGTCTAGGCCGGATGGTAATAGGAGGCAAGGGACACGAAGTTTTACCCAGGTTCGGGCCCTCTTGATGGAGGTAAAACCCTACGTCCTGCTTGATTAATATTGATGATATGGGTGTTACAAGAGTAGATCTACCACGAGATCAGAGAGGCTAAACCCTAGAAGCTAGCCTACGGTATGATTGTATGTTGTGATTGTTGTCCTACGGACTAAAACCCTTCGGTTTATATAGACACCGGAGAGGGTTAGGGTTACACAAGGTCGGTTACAAAGGAGGAGATATCCATATACGTATTGCCTAGCTTGCCTTCCACGCCAAGTAGAGTCCCATCCAGACACGAGACAAAGTATTCAATCTTGTATCTTCATAGTCTAACAGTCCGGCCAATGGAGATAGTCCGGCTATCTAGAGACCCCCTAATCCAGGACTCCCACACTAAGTTTTTATCATTTAGGGTTTGTCGACGCCAAGGCACCCTAAAAGCCTAAGCGTACATCATTTAGGTTCTCATCGACACCGAGGCACCCTATAGAAGCCAAGTTAAGTTTTCATCATTTAGGGTTTATCGATGCCGAGGCACCCGAGGTTGGGCCTAATCACTTGGCACTAATCTCTTGGCTCTATTGCCACCTATGTTGGGTTTATCATCTAGGGTTTTTCGATGCTAAGGAGAATTCTAAGTTGGGCCTAATCACTTGGCTCTATTGCCACCTATGGTTTAATGTAGCAAGAATGGTGGGGCAGTTGATCCTACTTAACTAAGTACTAAGATACCCCGGCCCATGCATTAGTTGCAAGTACCCCATATGTCCTATTTTTAGCAAAGTCATGCTAAAATTCACGGCAAATTTTAGCATGACCTTTGCTGAAAATAGGACATATGGAGTACCCAAATTTGCCGGAACGGAAGTTAATCGACATTCCGGCAAACTCAAGGGCCTCTTGGGGTACCTGCAAATTCATCACGACACAATGGTCGGAGACAAAACCCAGCAAACTAGCAAGATGATCATCATCTTTGCAAGACAGTAGCTCAAGTTTTTGACAGTAGCCTCTGAAGAAAACAACATTGCAACATTCAAGTTCAGACATACACACTAAACATTTGACCAGTTACCTCTGAAGAAAAATATACGCTGACTATTGGCTACAAAGAAAACAGCTATTGTAAACATTAAGTCATGGTAGTGTGCGCTGAAACAATTACAGTATAGGAACAACAACACAACAGTAGCTCAGTTACTAGAGGACTGTAAAAAACAAACACAAAAAACACAGAACAGTCATTTCCTTGTGTGTGCTATACATATAGATGAAAATGGATTTGTTGCTACAGTAATTACAGTTCTAAGGAAAGGGAGTTACAGTTTAACATCATCAAGCAGTGTTACATAATATAGGTGCAAATTACAAAGGCTGACAGAGCGACAGATCATAGGATTAACAGAACTCGGAGACTACCAAATTTACGCCGACCTAAAAAGCAGAAATACAAGTCCTCAGTAAGTGTAAGAGAAGTGTACTAGAGCTATAAACAGACTTAAAAACCCAACTACTGGACATAGTAAATCATGGTCATTTTAACTGTAAAAAGAGTTCCACTTGACAGTAGATGATGGAAAGAGCTCAAATACTAGTACAAAGATAAACTTGAAAGATAATCAACAACAGCCGCAGAGATACTATTGTGAAGCAAAATTGGAGGAAAAGAGGAAATTCAGAACATGAGAGACAAAACTCTATTTTCATGACAGAACAATTATTACACAATAGAGCCACAGGAAATACAGGGGAAGGAAAATTGTATCACTCTAGATTAGTGTAGCCACTATCTAACAAAACCAGAATGTTAACCAAGGAAGCTTTAACAGAATTTGCTTGCAGCAGCAGTAGCTTGCAATTTTGCTTGCTTGCACTGCTTGAGTAGTCCCCCCTACAGGCTCTGTAGCAAGTGCAGTAGTGTCCTCTCTCCCTCTCTTCTTTTTCAGTACAATAGGAGCATTCTCTTATCTGCTTCAACTGTAACTTTGACTGAAACATTTTCCTATTAATTAAAATAAATTCAAAACTTTTCCTTTAATTAACTTAAACCTTTTAATTTACTCCTCTAGTAGTAATTAATTGAAACCTTTTGTGTTAACTCAAATTAACTAAAACATTTTTTGTTAATAAAAATAAACTGAAGCCTTTTCCTTTAATTAACTTAAATCTTTTCAGTTAAGGAGTACTCCTCTAGTAGTATTGGTCATTCAGGAGTAGTTATATCTATCATTCAGGAGTACTTCTAAATAGGGAGGAGTAAAATTAACTTGTGCTAGTACGGTCAATAGATTCCTCACTCCCACACAAAGTAAAAAACCTAATCTGAAGAGGAACCTTGATTTTCCACTGGAAAAGATGTTAAATATTAATGTCAATTTTAGATGAATTAGCTAGATATTAATTAGGTATATATATGAGATTTGAACTAGTTGAATTAATATAACTAGTTTATTTTTAGTATGAAAATTAATAGTACAAGTTTATTTTTAGTAAGAAAATTTAGGTATATGAGATATGATGATCTAATCAAAATATTACTATATAGAACTACCTACTTTATTTTAGTAAGAAATTAATAGAACTAGTTTATTTTTAGTAAATGTTTAGTTTAATTAATAGAACTAGTTTATTTAGTTGAATTAATACAACTAGTAAGTGTTTAATGTTTCACCTATATATGAACATATGTTAGATATTAATGTCAAATGTTAGATGAATTAGATATAAATTATATGTTAGATATATATTTAATCTAGTTATATGAGATTTCATTATCTAATTAACATTTTATTATATAGAACTAGCTAACTTATTTTTAGTAAGAAAATTAATAGAACTAGTTTAGTTGAATTAGTTGAATTAATTAGTTGAACTAGTTAGTTGAATTAGTTCAATTAATTAGGTATATTTTTCGTAAGTGCTTATTTGAATTAGTTCAATTAATTAGTTGAACTAGTTGAATTATCAGAATTAGTTGAATTAATAGAACTAATAAGTGTTTAATGTTTCACCTACGAACCTAGGAATGTCGTCTGACGACGAACACGATTTTATTATGTGCGAATACTGCGAAGACCAGCGCGGCCTGTCCGGCAGAAATTTTCTAGTTGATGATAAATGCTTCAACATCAAGCTGGATGAGAACTTCGAAGTGGATACAGTAAGTCACAATGACAAGTCTTTTTTCGTAATTAAGCATGACTTATGCTTCATTTGCTTCAACTTTTAATTTTAATTTTTCACTATTCTACTAGCGTATCCCCTGCCATGCAAGAATTTTTGTCTTGGATAAGATAGGTTTCAGTCCTAACGAAACTATGGAGGTAAAAAGAGTTTACTTGAAGACCGAGCATGGTTATACCTTCAACGTCAAATTATACAATGCAGACACATACACCTATTTTGAATGCAAAACTTGGCAAGCACTATGCAAGGCTTATGCATTTGAGCCTGATATGGTTATCACCTTTGATATTCGTCCAGAAGATGATATTGAAGGTAATAGAGACATCTGGGTCGATGTGCAGACGCCTCCAGTTCTACCATTTTGTGAGTTTCTCAACCATATTTATGTCTTTGATATGAGATTATTTGAACCAGTTGAATAATTAATAGATCTCAATTTATATTGACAGCTTACTTCCAATCAAGCAAACATGTCCGGCACTTGGTAGACAGGACCATCCATTGTCCCGGGGCCGAACTAAACTACGAGGAGACAAGTCATTATGTTTCATGGCTTGAGGATCTTGATGATGTCAAGACAAATTTCTTTCTTGCACTTAGAAATGTTAGTACTCAAAACGTGCGACCAATAGTGTTCGTACTGAACTACGGTCACATATATTTAGGAAAGATGGTAAGATTTCTACTATTTCTCCTGAGTGCATCTTTTGCATACATTATTTTCTTAAGCTAAACTTCATTGCTAAGTATGTTACTATACAATGTTCTTCAACAGGGACTCCCGATGAATGTTGTGCCTGATTGGATCGAGACTAAAGGTAACATGAATATTGTTAGCTTACGGCCAAGATATCCTACAATGCACTTTAGTGCATTCAGGATTTCTAATAGTGAGGAATGCTTAATAGTAAAAGACTAGAGCAAAATTGTGAACGATCACACAGAAGTACTAGGGGGCAGCAATCAGAAGCGCAGCCCACGATTAGGAGACAGGTTCATCTGCATGCTCCAATATGATGAATCAGCAAATCTATACATGTTCTATGCTATTTTACGTGAGAGAGAGCAGCAGGAGTGATTAATTAGCTAGTTCATGCTCTTAGTACTTGTCCTCTCATGTCCGTGTTCTTCGTCCTGAACTTAATCTCAAAGAGTGATTTGCTTTTGTGGTGTTATGAACGCTTATAATATCATTACCATGTTGAATTCGATGATATCTTTGCTATGAAAACCGTTGGTGATGATATATATGATGCAAGAGTTTTTATATTAATATGATGATGATGATGAGTTATTATATCATTTATGAAAGAAACTGCATATTAGTTTCAACTGGATGGATTCTAGCTAAGTGATCAAGTATATGCCATATCCATATTACCTCGATCACTTAAGTAGGTGATCAAGTATATATAATATGGATATGACATATACTTGATGACTTAGCTAGGATCCAGGCATCCAGTCAAACTAATCTGCGGTACATTCACCTAATGATTTAATAACTCATTGTAATGTAAAACAATCACTAAATTAAATTGAAAACACAAAATTAAAGTAAAAATAAAAAATAAAACTAAAACACACCCAAACATTTAGTACTGGTTGGTGTTACCAACCGGTACTGTCCTACGCGCCCACGGAGCTGGCTCGTGCCACGTGGTTTCCCTTTAGCACCGGTTCGTGCTAAACCGGTACTAAAGGGGGGGGGGCTTTAGTTCCCACAATTTAGTGCCGGTTACCGAACCGGCACTAAAGGCCCTTACGAACCGGTGCTATTGCCCGGTTCTGCACTAGTGCACCATTCCCATTCCCTTATACTAGGTTTACATCATAAGTGGTCTCTCTACTCCACATACACTCTCTCCCTCTCACACACAAACGCGTGCACAAACACACACAGACACGCACAAACACCCATTTACCTGGATCCTCATCTCTCCTCATGTTTGCATGTGTATCTCACACACTCACTCTCTAATTATGTATATGTGTCTCCATGTTACACAACACAAAGCCCCATGTACATGTCTCTCTCTATCCTCCACACACATAGACACAAAGAATCTGTTATCATTGCCTCAGCCTCTAACATATCACACATGCACACTCTCTCTCTCTCTCTCTCTCTCTCTCTCTCTCTCGCAAACACGCTCAACAAGGGTTTCCCCGTGAATAAATTACCGTCTATTCATGAACAGTCGTGGCAGTACGGCGAACATGAGACGTGAAAAAGAATAAATCTACACGTGCTTAGACCACCTAGTATGACTACTAGGACTAGAGCAAGCCAAAAAGCGCGCCGCCGTCACCCCCTCCTTGTCGGCGACGGGAAAATCTTCGTTTTACAAAGTCGAGAAGTCATTGTGCTAAGGGCCCACATGACGAGGCGTTGAATAGAATGTAGATGCTAGTTTACGGAAGCAAGTATCGATAATACGTTTGTATCTCCATACTTATATTTCTTCTCTTATAAAAACCCGAGTTGGTGATGATAGTACGTGTGCCATCTTGCAATATAGACCGTCCGATCTATATCTGATGGATGGAAATTAAACTAAAAGATACCCGCACCCCTCTCCACATTTGCAGACAAGGCCTTCCCTCGTTCATCCTTATCTCCAACAAACCTCATTGTTGAGCAATTAAGAAAAGAAGCCTCTCGAACAAACTGGCCTGGTGGCCGCTGCCGGCATCGTCAATCCCCATGCCTCCGCTCAGTTCGACCACCAACCACCACCACACCCCACTCCTCTTCACCTTATCTCATATTTCTCGAGATATCATTAGTTTTTACACATGGGATTACTCCCGCAAGGGTCAATCACAACAAGTGTTTTATAAAAAATGCATCTTGATGTTCCGTGCAATGCACGGATCTTGCTAGTACTCCTACACAAGACTAAGTTGGTGATGCTGGTGTGTCTGCCATCCGTCGTTTCTGACCATTAGATCTACATCTAACGATTGTGAGGTAAGTTGTTGCCTTTTCTCACCAACATCCCTCTTGTTTACCAATTTGCAGAAAAACTCATAATTAGTATCTTAAAACCAATCACATCCCTCCCTGACCTCACCAAAACAGCCCAAGGAATATATTCTAATTTAAACATAATATATCTCTAGTGACATATGTATATCAAAATTAGAGTGTTTTGTACCAAGTTTGTGAATAAGTATTATTCTAATTATGATTCATTGCAACGGACATGAACATTGCTAGTATTTCCAACCATGCATTTCTTTTCCTAGTATTCCATAGTTTCGAGTTTTCCATCAAGATATTAGTCACTCATGGTTGATATTTACTTTCAATCATGTACACATATGCACTATGTAACTAGCCTTGCTTATTGGCTTCCAAAGCTTAACTTTCACTCCTACTTACAATATGTAGAGTATTTAACAAAAAACTACCACTTTCAACCAGCCCTAGGAGGAATCTATTGTACAAAAAATAGCAAAAACATACCCAAAATTTCTTAATCCATGCCAAAAACTACCTAGTACCCCTACTGATTAGGTTCGTTTAAACCCATTTATGACAGGGTTGGCCCACATGTCCGTGCTGACAAGGCAGCTTAAACCAACACATTTTGTTTGACCGTTGATACGAGGGACCCACATCTGACCTTCTATCCTGTTATTCCCCCTCAAATCATTATTTTTCCTGAACATTACTTCAAACAGTACTGATGCATGTTCGTCGGTGGCGCCGGTGATGAGCGAGTTGGTCGCCGCTCCGCTGGATGGGCCGGACGCCCTGCTGGCCTCCGCACGGGTTGGCAGGCTGGCCCGAGCATGACTCACGAGCGAGCAAGCCGCCGCGCTGGCCTTCGCTTGAGCCAGATGGCTGGCCTTAGCGCGGCGCGCGCGAGCAAGCCGCCGCGCTGCCTTGCCAATCTAGCTAGCAAACCTTACAGACAAGCAGCTGGACGGAGCTATCTTGGCTAGCTAGCGGCCGTGAGCACCGGACGGAGCTGGCATCCGGGCTGTCGCAACATGGGCTCCACACCGCCAGCGGTTTTGACCTCGCCTTCTGCCGGCGGCGGTAGCTGCGTCCCATGGCCGAGGATGACTAGGTGGACGGGCCGGAGGTAGGAGGTCACTCGAGGATTTTTGTTGGTAAGAGCATGTACAATGGTTGATAAGGTAGTCTTATCTTAAGTCTGCCACGTATGCAAGTGGTAGTAGTTTCTTGGCATTTTAGTGGTTTCTTGCATTATTAGAGAAAGTACAATAGAGCTGAGTCAGCGGGCTATAAGAAATAAACTACTACTACATGTTGGCTATAAGATGGGTTGTAGATGACATGGCACTGGCTTATAGCCAGCAGCTGGCTATACTATTAACCATGCTCTTAGGGGTTTCTTGTAAGGAACAATGTACGTACTACTAGCGACAAAAGGCGATTCTAGGTTGCGTTGTACTCCAACGAGTACTACTAGTGGTCGCGGGAGTGTATACCTCGTTTTGTGGGTTCGATCCCGGCCGAACGCACGATGGCCTTTTTTAAATAGTACTACTAGACTTTGCTGCGAGCCAATATTTTACACGGGTAGTTTGAGTTTTGAAGTCAAACGGACGTGCGGCCCCACAATCTGGGTGCACTGGACAGCCTAGCCACGTGAACGGGTTTTCCTTCCCAGCATCCCGTGGCTCGCGTGCTCGCCCTAGCCGCACCTCGCTTTTGCAGCTTCCTGCTATTAGCATATTTAAACTAGCACCTCCCAATTAAGCCCGAGGAGCCGGAAAAGCCTGGCGGGGCATTGGGAACTGTGCAATATGGCTCTGTACGTAAAGTGCTCTACTACTACTCTGTAGCTTGTGGCGTTGCATGCATGGACTTCACTCCATTATCGGCTCTACTATAAAATAAATTCCTCTTGCCGTGTTTTTTTTGAAACGGAGGCAAAAGCTTTGCTTCATCTCATTCATAAAGAAGGAACTACTAACAAAGTTCGACGAGATCCATTACACCTCCACAAATGGAAGCGAAAAGCCTAGTCTCGCTGTATCAAATAACTCAAATGTTCTGCCCCCGCAGTAACCGTCGTTGATAAACTGGCTGCTAGTGTGTGCGTGAGAGGAGCGGCTGAGTAGCCCAGCTACGTGAGAGGAGCGGCTGAATAGAGCACCAAGAGTACGCACTAGGCCACTACGCAGGTGTACTTCCCCTGCATTGATAGTACATCGATGGTTCTAGAGAACAGTAGTACCCTCCACCTCCAACTGTAGCTCCTTGGCCCTGAGATTCAAGAGTTCAAAACTGGTGCACTATACTAGACTAGACTAGAAGTACAGTACATCGCACTACTAGTTGAGAAAAGTAGTACTAGTACTGCTACAGTACAAGTACATACTCCTCAGTCACATAATGTAAGACGTTTTTTTGACACTAGTTGGCGTGTACAAAAAATGGCAAAAACATACCCAGAATTTCTTAATCCACGCCAAAAACTACTACCTAGTGCCAAAAATTTCTTACTAGTGCTATTATTTACAGTATAATGCAATCCCATAACGTTCCATAATCCCTTTGTTTCAAAAAAATCACTTCTCGAGAGAAGATTGCTATCTCCATGCGAGCTTCTCATAGGCCAGCGCCACCGCATGCAGTCATGTGAGAGAGAGGGAGACATCCATGCAGCATGCAGAGAGAGGAGAACGCGGGCAAACAGCCAATGGGCTGCATGGGGCATTTATAGCTGCTAACTCCTCCCATCCATGCGCCAGGGGTATTTCCATCCAGAAAGCATGCAGCGAGCCCCTGCCTTGGTATCCGGGTCTGCTCTTATCTGCAGAGTAAAAAGAATCGGAGGGAGTACTAGTAGTAAATAATAGCCTCACCCCTTCACTGAGGAATGATCTACAGTTGGAAGGGATGAGGCCCTGCGGTTACTACGCTCTTATCTCCTCCTCGCCAGTTCCCCTCCCCCCGAAGAGAAGGCAGTTCGTCGCTGCTCCTATGGATTCGCCAGGCGGTTCTCCTCCTCGTCGGGGCTGGGAGACCTTGGACGACGATCCTATGGGAGAAATCGCACGCCGCTCCGATGTCCTCACCGCCGCAAGACTCGGTGCTTCCTGCACCAACTTTTTCAAGACGATGCTTAAACAGGCCATGCTTGTTGGTCTTCCATGCATCCACGAGGAGACGGTTCTTCTATGCGACAATCCTTCGAACAGTCCACCGCTCCCTGGCCATGGTTGCACGTTGACTCTGCTAGAGTTGCCGACGTTGAGAGGTAGTCGGATTTTGTCCGATGAACAGGTCAGTAATGGAGTTTGATCATGTAGTACATAGTTATTCCATTTCCATCCCGTAATTTCTCCGCTGCCCACTGTCTTATATATAGGTCTGGGTCGGTGCCAACGAAGATTGGCTTGCATACCTCTGGCCGGATACCACCATCATTTTGCACAACATCCACAATAGTGCGGCCTTTCCGGTAGACCCCTTCTCCACCATTGGGATCGGCCTTCCGGACTGGCTGGGCAAGAATACGTATGATGATGCCTACATGAGATTGAAGAAGATAGTAATTGCGGACCCGCTGACAAAGCGATGCGGCTACGACGATTACTATCTCATCGCGGTGTTCGACATAAGGATTGCCATCAATGCAGGAGGCAGTAACGGCAGAGGCTGTCGCATGTTGGCGGCGGCAGATTTGTACCCCTACACGTTCGAAGATGTCATGCGCCATCTAGGCCGCATCTTCGCGGTGACAAGCCAGGGGACTTGTTTCATCTGGTTGACATCCTATGGTACGGGAGATTACAAATGGAATGCACAAACCATCATTGGCATCCCTAACGGTACTCCATTATTTTGCAGGGACCAGTCATCCCCCGATCAAAATAAGATCGCCGATCCTGGATGTGCATTTGCATCCGTGATTCGGTCTAACCTGGAACCTTGTAGCTGACTTTGGCATATTGGGATCAACTATCTTAGCAGTCGTTACCCATGGTACCATTGATGTGCAACATGGTCACATAATCTACCACGATCGGACCGTCACCATCTACCTAGGTATTCCATTTCTAACCCTCTCGCCTTCTCTTTCATTGTTGTACTAGTAGTATACTTTGTAGTACTAGTAGGAGTACTTTTTACATTGGAGGACGTGTATAGCTAGCTAGGCCCTTGAAGACTTGAACCCACTAGCTGCCACCATTTTTGTTTTTCCATGTCTTACTATCTCATCCATGTAGCCAAGAGTGGCTATATATAATAAGCCGGTTATTTTACTTCCTCTATAGCGGAGTAGTACTATTTGCTGCACAGTATTACTGACCGCCACATTTGAGCACAACATTATTATGCATGGACCTTGACTATGTACGTCACCATGTGTCCAGATCTGGGATGTCGCGTGTACCAGATGAACGGCGCCGAGTTCGACCCCCGTGATGCTACGTGGGTGCCGAGGAAGACTCTTGGAGAGTACTCGCTTTTCATCGGGGACAGCTACCCCATTGTGAAGCGGATGCCACCTTCCGTGCACGACACGGAAGGCCTGTCGTTCATGAAGCATGGTTGTGTCTTCAGTGCACACCGCCGGATGAACGACATGCTGGGACACGCTATCCCTGGTTTATGCCGCTTCAGCTTGGATGAGTCTCCATCATGTGGAATCGGACTAGAAAGCTACGACAATGATTCCCGTTGCCCACCGCTATGGATCGTGCCATCCATGAAGAACACCTGGGACTGGAACCTGGAGGAGGACATGTAGCCCATCTATAACGTGTAAGTGGAGTACGGTAATTGTGAACGGTAGCACTGTGAATATATATAGACTAGTCGTGCACAAATTTATCACATGAGTTGGAGATGAACTTGTGTGGCATAGTGGCATTTGTCCTTTAGAATTTATTACTAGTAAATGTGTTATGTGTACGTGCAACTTGTGTGGTTGTTGCACGGGCTCCAACACGCTCTTTGAGAAAAAAAAGGTGGCACAGCTTTGGATATACGTGACGTGGCGGCATCATACAGTAGTATCGTTCGCTATAGTTGTACTAGTACACTCCTACTAGGACGAAAACTCCTATAAAACCTTGCGCTTGGCTCTTTTTCTCTTTGGGAGGTTCAACAGTTCGTACTCGTGTGAACCTTGCACTTGGCTCTTCGCCTCTTCGGAAGGTCCAACAATGATGATACTATAATACAATATGCTTCTGGCAATCTGACACCGATTGAACTGCTGCACGTCCACCGTGAGGGCGACGGAGAGGGAGAGGGAGAGGGAGAGGGCGTTGTAGTCAAAACCCTCTCCTCGTCCAGTGAACCACCGCGCACGTGGGCGAGGGAGAGGCGTAGTAAACAAGATTCTCCTCGTTCGGCGAGTTGACGGAACACATCAAAGCAGTACTAGTACTAGTAGTAGTAGTCCATACTGCGTCCTTTCCGATTAATATGGCTTAATTTGAAATGAGAAAAATACACTGGCGGTCAACGTATGTAACAGTACGCTCTTTACTGTCAATATACAATATATAGTTTTGCGGCGATTATGCGATCACTAGTTCATCGTAGAGCACTGTATTGCACCCTACTGACCAGCCACATAGTCGACGTGGCACTTTGTTGACTGGTTAAATTGTCACCTGGTTTCTGGGTCCCACCTGTCAGTTGGCAGAGCAAAGAAATCAGTTAAACAAAACTTTACGCAGGCGCAACACGAGTCCAACTCTTGCGCGCGAACCGCCCTGGCTGTGTATGTGAGTGGATGCACGTGTCCTCCCTCGGTCTTCCAACAAAGAGTGTACTACATGATGTACATCTACACTTCCAATGTGTTTAGCCTTTAATCTAAATCGATATTGATTGACTAATGCACCATCTTGTGCTGTAGGTATAGGCTACATGTCTATCCTTAATTACAGCATGCAACGGCCTTCATTTAATCTTCTTATCTCAATGGTCGCATGCACACATAAGTCTGCTACTTTTGGGCGTTAATTATGCCCTGGTCAATGTGTAAATCTCTAAATGTACAGTCTTTCACGGACGTAGGGAGTAGGTTGAGCACTTGAGCGTGAGCGTGTGTGTTGCGTCGTGTGCTATGTGCCACATGGGTGCGTGAGTGTTGCGTGCGTCCATGTGTACGTGTGAGTGTTGCATGTTGCATGCATGCATGGGGCTTACTCCCTCCCATTGACATGTCCATTTGGCTATAGATTTCAACAAGTGGCTAGGTACAGAGCAAAATGAGTGAAGTGAGCGTAGAGGCATAGGGATACTGTAGAAAGGAATTCATCGCGATCCATTTATTCCCCATCTCGGTCAGAGAGAACTATTCAACTAGTCTTCGCAGTGAAGTGATAATACACACTACAGCAGATGGGACACGTAATTAATAAGCTGAACCAGCGTGTTGGTGTTACTAAATCAGCTAGTTATGTTTGGTAGTCTCAAGTCATTGAAAGCATGCACAGCCCACATATCTTATTGGTTGATATGCCACAAAACAAAAAACGAGAAGGGAGTTAATGTATGGTGCCTAAGTGTTTTGGGATTATTTGGTTTTCGTAAGGTGACTTACACACCTAGACGGAGGGAGTAGTAGAATTGAGATTGAATGCACTTTCTTCCCCGTCTTCCACTCTTCTTCCTCCTCTCTTCTTCTTCCTCCTCTGTTCCCCATCATCGGCCGCACACCATTTACCCCCGCTCACTGCTCGCCCGCCCGCGCCATCTTCCTTGGTAGCTCGCGCGTACCATATCCCCCCGCTCACTGCTCGGCCACACGAGGAGAAGCTTCTTCGCTTGCCCACCCGAATCCACTTCCCCGCTGGCTCGCAGGCACCGAAAACCCCAATGGCAGAACCGACTGACACGCAGAGCCGCGATTGGAATTCCCTCCCCGATGTTCTCTTGGAGCAGATCTGTAGTCGTATGGACCTACTCAGCACCGTTCGTATGGCCGCATGCTCGGTGTCTTTGTACCATCTACTCGTCTGCAACTGGCCGGCTCTTTTCAAGACACCCTGCTTGCTGATGCCCGATCCTCGCAGGTGGCCCAGACACCGACTTGACGATCCTACGGAGGTTGCCGTGGTGCCCCTCGACATGCTACCACTACCCGTCCACCTGTCCTTCATGCACGGCCACTACTGGGCGGGCATGAAGGCCAACTGGATCATCCTCATCCACCACACCGGTAGTCCGTGGCGTCTCGTGGATATCTACACCCGGCGAGAGATCACCCTTCCATCATTGGATACTGCCGCCATCGAGCCTCGTGGCCCGCCGGACACTTCTGCCTACTACGCACGAGACGCGTCAAGCTTTTGGCTCGACCTCTATTTGCAGAAAGTTGTAATCTGCGAAGTGCCCACACCATCAGAAGACTACATGGATTACAAGCTCATTGCCTTGTTCAACAAGGGATTAGTCTATCTGGAATCCGGTCGCCATACATGATTATGGCTCATCATCAATCCTGTTGAGGAAACATTTCTGTCTGATGCTATAGTGCACGATGGCATCTTTTACGCGGTCGACGCATAGATTGGCTACCTATATTGGTGGAATCTATCGTCGTGTAATTGTTCTATCTCATCTCATCTTTACCTTATGAATACGACTGCTTGTTCATTTGTTACAAATTTAAAATGCATAGCATGTCTATAACCACATCATTGCTATATGTTCCTCTCATTTCCTAGATTTTTATGACCACACATGTTATTGTTAGAGTTGATATGAGAACAATTGGCATCTAATGATTGTTAGAATAGATATTATGAGCAGAACATCATGATTGTTATATGTTACTCTCGTTTACAAGATTTTTATAACAATGCATGTTATTGCTTAGAGTTGATATGAGAACAGTAGTAGTAAGTGCTATGGTAGAATATGAGTAGGCGCTGTCATAGTTGTTTTCCTCTCATTGTTACATGATGTCTGAACCATGACATATTGCTAGAATATGAAAGCCATTGGCTTATTTTTTTAACTTGGGGTATGATTATGACCACAGCATTGCAATTCTCTGTCTATGATATGTGTCACTGTTATAATAATCTTAATTCCACACATACTCTGAACATGATTGTTTATTTTTGTCCTTTTGGTCTCCAATTTGAATTGTTGCAGCAGACGCAAATGCGCTAGCCTTCATGATTCTAGGACCTGGAATCATACCAGCCGATGGGTGGTGGTTTATCGCTCGTTCAGCTGACGGCAGTCATTTGATGCTCATTCGCACGTAACAAATTGACCAAACCATTACATCAAACCACATGCAGTACAATGCATGGGGCGTTCGTGACATTGATGGCTATGGCTGCTTCATGTTCGAGAAAGATCCCAGCTCCGTTGGGCCAGGCGTATTCAACTGGAGGCAGGTTTACAGCCTCGACAACCACTCCTTGTTCCTCGGGCTCAATTATCCGATCATCCAACCAATCATCGATCATATCACCGGCGATGATTACTGTGCTATGCAACTTCCATTCGCGAGGGGGGGCTGTGTTTACACATCATACCATGGGTTTCATGAATCACCATATACAGAGATTCGTCGACACATCTTGTTGCCAGATAATCTTCAGTGTGTGAAAGGCATCAAGCTTCCATGCGATGGATGGCTTTTGCAAACCCGACATGCGGCGATGTGGTTCATGCCAACAGCAAATATGCACAACTTGATTCGTGCTGATATCTAGACTGAGCCATGTATTCTGCTGCTGTTGCATGACCCTCTTTTATTGGATATTATGTATTGTTGTTAGTTTGAAGCACTCCTCTGGTTTGAAAGATAGATACCTTCCTGGGATCAAGTGCATCCTAACTCACCTGCATAGGATGTACTGATAATGATGATGGAGATGCTGTGTAGAAGCCATATATATATATATATATATATATATATATATATATATATATATATATATATATATCAGTTAGGCTTCAAATGCGTACTTGTTAGTTAAACCTATGTATAAATCGTGACACTAAATACGACTAGTAAGTAGTACAGTAGCAGTACTAGTATATGTCGGTCAAATTATTCATCTCCACACATTGAATTGACGTGACAACACGCTGCGCGTGAGGTGACACAAGAATCCCGGCGGCGTGTTCGGGTATTCTGGACTTCAGATTTGGAGTACCACTTATCTGTCGAAATCTTTCATCATTCACTTAAAACAGTCGATTGATCATACATTGAGTACCATATAACTGGAGTTACCGATGCAAGTCGAACAAGGATTGGCCCGTGCTGCCGACTGACGTCAAGTTCGATCCCACGGATCAGGAGCTGATCGAGCACCTTAAGGCCAAAGTGAGTGCTGACAGCGCGAGATTTCAGTCTCTCATCGATTTGTTCATACCAACCATCGACAGCGAGCACGGCATATGTTACACCCAACCCGAGAAACTTCCAGGTAAGACACCGATCGACCATCTACTTGCACAAACATATTCCTTTGTTTATAGCTCTATTTTTCTTTTTAGACGCAGACCTGGTGAAGCAATTACAATTTGACAGTTAATAAAAAGTGAAACAAGTGACTGCAACATGCCAAAGATGTTATGAAAATGCCAACTAGGTACACTAAAACCTGTATTCCACAATACTGCAGGTATCACACTGAGTGGCCTAAGGAAGCATTTCTTCCAGTGCAATTCCAGGGTGTTCAAAAGGGGCGCGTGGACGCATCGCAAGATACAGTCGGAGTGCGGCATGCACGCGATGTGGCACAAGACCGGCAATACCTTGCCGGTGATGGTCAACGGCCGGCAGACGGGCAGCAAAAAAGGTTCTGGTGCTGCACACCAACAAGAACTTCGACCAGCAGAGGACCAACTGGGTGATGCACCAGTACCACCTCAGGGACCTGGAGCAATAGAAGGAGCGGGAACTGGTCCTCTGCAAGATTTTCTACCAGACGAACACTAGGGCCAGGAGTAAAAAGATTATAAGTTAGTTTGATATTGGTAGTTGTACTACCTTATCGTCCGCAAGTTGGTATTGTTGTTAACGATCTTTTGGTATGAACTTGCATTTGCTTCCAACCATCATGCCGAGGGTCGACGTGGATATAAAGTTGAATCATTTGTTTCGAAACGAATTTTTAGGCACCTGATTTTTATTTGATGGGTAGCATAAGCACCCGCCGTTCGAATTCCCAGTTCTCCATTTTTTTTGAAACAAGTGCATGCACCTATTATCACGATAAAAAAACAATATCCGTGCTGCATCCCAGTTATCAGTCTGTACTTGCAGAATTCTCTCGTTTATTGAGCACGTATATTGTTTTTTCAGGTCGAGCAAGTTTCAACTGGGCTGTAGATTGCCCAGGGTTGTTTTGTTTTTAACAGGCCCAGCCCATGACGACAACGGGGCACAAAGATCCAGCAGGTATCTACTGGCCTCTGGCCCGCCAGCGTTACTTATATTTTGTCTTACAACATCCGCAGGCAGTTTTTTACTGAATCAAACACGCAGCCCAGTTCTATTTTCCTCTTGAAACGCATGTCCTACATCCATTTTCTAATCTCTACCTATAATTTTACAAGTTCATATACACGTATCATTATATTGAAAACACATAAAATTCCCTTTTCATATTTACATCCTTATTTTTGGTTTTTTTCCACCCAGCGTAGATTTTTTTTACCACTGGTTTTCCCTTAAACCAACTAAATTGTCCCATGTCTTATTTGCTTACAAAAACAAAACGATTTTTTGGCAAATCAATAAGTTCTTAAATAATGTTTATCATTTCGGGATTACAACAGTTCGGACTCCACCAAAATATGCAAAATAAGGTTGGACTTTTTGACCGTGGTCCTGGGCAGAAAATGGGCTGTAATAAATTACTTAAGAATTAGCAAATGGGTTGTAAATTATAAAAAATAGCAAATGGGCTTTATGTTGTCTGCCACAGATTTGGAGTCTGACTTGTGGGCCTACTAAGTTCATGCGTACACAAGGTTTCTCAAAAAAGAAACTTAGTCAACGATCGACTCGACCAGCGTCAGACCGTTAGATGTCAATCTAACGGCAATCGTGCTTCTTCAGTCTCTGATCTTCCTGCCCCAGCCGCCCAAACCAGCACCGTCGGAACCGCCCGCTCCCACCTCCCGTGACCGGCAGTGCTGCCGGGAAGGCCTCACGGCCACATCATACTCGCATCCCTGGCCTGTCTATCCCTCTACTCACCCACACCTCCTGTTATTTTCCAGCGACGGCAGCCGAACCAGTCAACCCTTGTACTCTCCACCGCGTGGGCAGCCACTGACGTGTCTTCCCCGGCTCTGTGTCGTTCCCTTCGTAGGCCTCGCCGTCGTCCACTGCCCTGGTGCTCTCGGCGCGGTGTGGTCAACAATGTCCATCCAATGGCCGTAGTGCTTCTTCAACCTCTGGTCTTCTTGCCCCAGCCGCCCAAAGCAGCGCCGGTCGTGCCGCATGCTCCTGACTCCCGTGGCCGGTTGTGCTGCCGCGGAGGCCTCATCGTCCCCATACTACTCCCACCGCTGGCCAGGCCATCCCTCCACTCACCCAGTCCCCCTGTTATTCTGTAGCGACGGCAGCCTCACACCACAGTCGAACCAGTGAATCCTCATACTCCTCTCCGTGTGGGCATCCACTGCCGCGTCTTCCCCTGCTCTGCATCGTCCCCTTCCTAGGCCTCGCCGTCGTCCACCCCGTGGTGCTCTCGGCGCGGCGTGGTCAATGTGGTCAACGACCGACTTCCATCGGAAGAGTACTGTACGTGGAGAGGCTGACAGCTGGGTCCATGGCAGCCGCAAGGAAGTGCCTCCTTATTACGCACAAAATAATTATTCCTCCACCTAACAGCAGGGACCCACCGGACGGGCCACCAGTATTTCACGGAAAAACATTTCCCCCCTGACTACTGGGACCCACTGGACGGACCATCGTATTTCGCAAAAAAAATGTTTGCCCCTGACTGCTGGGACCCACCGGACGGAC